>NC_135480.1:64206696-64560696 GCF_052094955.1 Ictidomys tridecemlineatus | reverse complement strand
TGGGTGGTTTTGAGAATTAAATAAGTGATATTAGGTCAAGTGCTTAGAAGAGTATGTAACATCTTTGCGTGGTGGGGGTGGACTTTTGATTGTAGGCATTATTCCTCACCTCCATTTCTCTCTCTCCTCTTCTCTTCTCTCTCTCTCTCTCTCTCTCTCTCTCTCTCTCTCTCTCTCTCTCTCTCTCTCTCTCAGCACTTCTCTGAGTCAGAGTCCTGCTGTGTCTGCTGCCTTCTCCTGCCTGGCCACTTGTTTGCAGGCCTGGGGCCTCTTTCCTCAATACCCTTGATCTGGGATGCTTGGCCTTTACACCTCCTGGGAAGGACACTTAAGTGTCCCAGGCAGCTCTACAGCCGTCTCCACCACATCGTCACAATGGCTGTAGGTGGTAGCAGCAGAATGGAAACCAGGCTACTTGCCCTGTAGATGGGACCCTGAAGAACTGGAGAGGTTAAGGGACCTACTGTTGGGAGTGAGGCTGGTGAGCAGTGGAGTTTGGATGTGAGACTGGGTCTAAGTGACATCCATCCTCCCTTGTGTGAGAGAGAGGAGGCCTTGAATGCTACTACACATTGTGTCTTGGCCACTGCTGAGGGGGGCCTAGGGCTAAGCGCCCGCCCTCTTCCCATCAGAGTCCCCATGTGCTGCAGTGACCTTGCCTTCTGAATGCGCAGATGCCCACACTGGGGTGGGTGGGGTGGGGTTTGGTAGAGGAGGGGGAAATAAGGGCCCCTTTTGGCATCTCTACCTTCAAGCTCAGAACTAAACCTCACCTGGCACTCCCCACTCCCCACCCCGTTGTGATTCCCCCACTCTTCCATTTTGTTCATGGGATATTTAGTGAGCACCTACTTAGTAGGTTTCAGTTCCCACAGAATAAGAAATTCTCACAAAATAAGAGATGTAAGGAAAATAGTAAAACGCCTGAGGAGCTGGGGGAAGAACATTCCAGGCAGAGGGAGCAGCAAGGGCAAAGGCCCCTGGAGGCACTGGGAGAAAGCTGGCACTGAGAGGGGAGGGAGGAATAGCTGGAGATCAGGAGACTCGTGGAGCCTGGGTGTAATGGAAATTTTCAAAGCAGACAATCACAACTTGATCTAGGGTTTACCTCTGCACTCTGGCTGTTCAAGCAGGACCGTTCCCAAGAGGTACGGGTAGAAGCATGGAAACAAATACCCGGGTTGGCTGTTGTCGTGGTCAAGGCCCAGGGTCACAGTGGCACCTGTCTGTGTCTGGCACCTGGCAGTGATGGAGGAAGGAGGTGGCCCATGTGGGCTCTGTTTTCAGGGAGGACAGCAGAATGCAGTGGTGGGGGAGGGAGTGCGGCAGGGAGGTGAAGGAGAGCCAAGGGGAACTGAGGTCACCAGCATCGCCCTGTTGCCCAGACACCCCTCTGCCCTGGGGCACTTCCTAGAGGGGTGGGGAGCAGACCCTGGGGTGCTCACTGCTGGCTCCCTGCAGCTGCAGGCCTGGAGCACGGGAGAGAGGAGGACCGTAGCCCAGACTTGGGGCCCCAAAGAAGGCTTCTCTAGGAGGCCATGGGAGGAGGAGGAGGAGGAAGAACGAGAAGTGAAGAGCAGCATTGGGGGGTGGGGGTGAAGGTCTGGAGTCCTGGGAAAGTGCTCAGGGAAGGAAGGAAATGGGGCATCCAGGACCCAGAGTGGGAGAGGAGAGCTGGCGGGGAGTGACGGTCCTCAAAGCCCCGAAGGCCTCCCAGGGGCTTTCTGAGCCTGCTGTGTGGCAGACTCGGTGGTGGACACTTTTTAACAACAGAACAAAATTTCCAGGGCAACCTGCAGTGCAGGTGAGAGCACCAATGTGGGTGGGGCCTGTGGCCTGAGGAAACCAAGGAAGAGGTTGAAAGATGTCACCCTGGCCCCTAGTGTTCCAGCAGGAAAGAACCTCAGCGAGCCATCTTTGTTTAAAACTCATCACCAGTGGGTTCTGACAGAGACAAGCCCCCGAAGGCCCTTTCCCTGCAAAGCCTCCTCGGAGTCGCAGTGCAGCACTCACTGATCAAGCACCCCCAGTGGGAGACTTTTGGCGCAGAGGTTTAGGGCATAGACCCAGGAGCCAGATTTTGCCTGAACCTGCCATTTAGCAGGTTTTGTGACCCTGGTTTTGTGAGTTAACCTGTCTGAGCTTTAGTTTATCCTTAGATAAAATGAGAATGGTAATAATGGAACCAAATCATTGAGTTTTGGGGGGACTAAGTGAATTACCAATTGTAAAGTATTGAGAAGAGTGCATAAGTGACATAAAGGCCAAGTGGCACTTTCATGGAATATATCTCATTTGAACCTCAACAAAACTTGGCAGGGCTGTCATTAGCCTCAGAAAAGAAAACAAACTCAAGAGAGGTAAAGTGACTTATGGAAAGTCACACAGCAGGTTAGTAGAGGCATGAGAGCAGTGGGTGCCTCTGAGCCCAGGGTTCTAGGAGGGCTCTAGACGTCCTTCTGTGTTAACACTCTCCGTTCCCATTGCGTTCCCTTGTATGCTCTGTTTTGTCCCAACACAGAGCCAGCTATGAGGAAGCAGTCAGTAAAGGTGTGACTCAATGAACAAACTCGTCAAGTGAGCTGGTCGATTTGTGTCTCCCCAACCCTTGGCTCAGGTCCTCGGGAGGGAACTGTGGGATTCCACCCTGCTGGGGGCCTTTGGGTGCCCTCAGTCCCGTCCCAGGCTGATGGAAGGGAGGGCAGGCCCAGCAGGCCTGTTGCCCTGCACAGCCGGTGGTGGCCTCAGTGAAAGTGGGGCCTGGCGGCCTGCTCCTGGGGAAGTGTGCAGGGACAGTGCCAGGCAGGGCAGGCCCCCGGCGGGGCTTCCTGTTGAGGCCTGAGCCCAGTCCAGGAACAATGGCAGGGGCTCCAGAACCAGAGAATCAAAGAGCAAGAGCAAAATAAAGCAGGGGGGTGGCGGGGAGTGGGGTAGGGGGCGGGGGAGGGGAGGAATTCTGTTGGGGGCCTGAGGCTGGAATGGGGGCACCTGCTTATGGCCTGGGTAGAAACCGAGTCAGAGGCCTCTACCCCCAGCCCTAGCCCAGGGCAGCCCCTGAGGTCCCTCTGTGTCCTGTGCATCCCCTTCAGGTTGTCTCCCACCAGGTAGGGACTTTTGAAAATCCAAATCAGACCTGGTCACCCCCTGCTTTAAAATTCTTGCCTCTTCGGGTCCTGGCCCACCTGGCCTGTCCCCCCCCCCCCGGGGCCTTTGCACAACTGTGTCCAGCACCTTTTTGTAGGCAAGGACAGGTGGGAGGTGGGGCTTGCAGGGGAAGAGCCCGTGGTCTCACTGAATGGCCTTTCCTCCCACCCTCCACAGAGCCATGAGCCACCAGATCCTGCTGCTCCTGGCTGTGCTGACCCAAGGCCTGGCTACTTCCCAGCACCGAGACAAGCTGCCCTGTAGGATGGTAAGATGCTCTGCCAGGCAGGGCGAGGGCCACCACACCTCACCCTTGCCCTAGGGTGTCCTGCTGCCCCAGCCCCAGCAGCCAGATATAAGGGAAGTCAGGAGAGGAAAGGGGCTTACCTTGCATTCAATGTGCACTGGCTAGAATGTTTTAATACTGGCTTACTCAGCGACCCTGCCAGGTAAGCCCCCTTATTTCCATCTAACAGAGGTGGAAACCCAGCTTGGAGAAGTTAGGTGACTTGTCAGACTCTAGTCCTTACTGTCCCTGCAGGCCAGTAGCCCAGCTGGGGAATCCAGATTATGGATATGTGTAGGGAAGGTGGGATGGGCCAGCTGGAAGGGGCTTCTCAGTACTGGTCCCTTCTGGGACCAATCCCTCCCCCTATCTGGCCTCCTTGACTGACTGCTGAAATGCCACTCAGAGCTCAGAACTGCTGCCTCCTCCAGGAAGCCTCCCCGGCTAACCTAGCTTGGTTACTCTCTCTTTTGGCCTGCTGCCAGCCCCAAGCTTTCCTCCATCTCAATATTGAGCATCCTGAGCATGTGGGGCTGTCCAGGGAGGATCAGAGCCTTTCTTATCTGCCAGACTAATAAATTCTCTAGGGCAGGGACCAGGTTTGATTCCTTTCTCCTGCTCTAAGCCAGGGAGACTAGCCCTGTGACCCTGCAGGGTGCAGGGAAAAGAGACTACCTAGGTCCACCTGTAAGGCAGGGCAGTCACTGAAGTCAGTGGCAGAGCCTGGGTTGGAGAAGGAACAGCCCTCCGGCAGCTCCACCTGGACACAGAATGGGCCACTGCTTCAGGGACAAGAAGGGCTGGTGGCAGCACCTGCCAGTCTTCTGCAAAGCCATCATTCTTCTTGCCCCTGGGTCATTCTGAGATTTTTTTTTTTTTTGTACCAGGGTTTGAACTCAGGGGCATCAGGCATTTAATCACTGAGCCACATCCTTAGCTCTTTAAAAAAAATTTTTTTTTTAAATTTAGAGACAGGGTTTTGCAAAGTTGTTTAGAGAGTGGACTGTCCTCTTTCTGCTCTGCTGGTCTCCACCTCTAACCTGAGAATACAGATCATCCCTTTTCTTTCCCAGCTGAGAGGTGACCGACTTGGTGTCGGTCACAGTTGTCTGTGACTCTTGTTCATTACAGAAATATCCTAAGTTCTTCCTGTGGGTGAGGTTCAGGCACCCATGTCAATTACACCAGGCCCTCTTTGCTCTGAGTTCACTGATAGCACATCCTCACACAAAAGGTTGCGGTTCAGTTGGGGCAAAGCCACTATATGGTGCAGTCATGGAAGGCTCCCTAGCAGAGGAGAGGCTGGAGCCCAGCGTGAAGAATTCACCATGGATCTGGTCAAGGATGGCACGACCAGCTCGGGGGAGGCCCAGAAGTGGGCATGGAGGGTGTGACCAGGCATGTGGGCTGGACTGGGCTGAGGGAACAGGTGAGAGGACAGGTTGGTAGTGGCCACAGACAGCCTTGAATGCCTTGCTGAGGATCCTGGACTCCCCCTGGAGGACAAGAGTTTCTGAGTGGAGTCTTGGAGCAGTGTTTTGGCAGGCAGTGGGTCCCCAGGGGTCAGTGGAGACAGAGACGCTGGGGCAGAAGCAGGCCTGAGCCGGGTGGTGGTGGAAGGCAGACCGTTTGCTGGCAAAGGCTGGGTTTCCTGGAGGTCTGCAAGACACCAAAAAGGAAAAGACCCGTGTTTGCACAGAATTCTGGCCCCAGAAGGTACAGGAGTGGGGCCTTTGGTTGTAAAACGGCCTGGGTTAAATGGCAGCTCCCTCCTCACCTGAGGGATCCTGATGTCTCCTTGGCCCTCTCTGGGCCTGGATTTCTATCAGTAAGGGTGATGGTAACAGATCACCCCATGCTATTCTGAGGATCTATGAGACCACAGGCCCAAAAGTGCAATGTCAAATGTTGAGAGGTGGCTGGGGAGGGATGGGGAACTTGGGATAAGAAACCAGAGTGGCACTGTGACGTGATGGAGGTCACAGAGCAACATTGCAGTCCTATCACCAAAGAATGTTGTTTGGTACCCGGGCCACCATTTGCCCCGTTCCCTCTCCCTACCTTACCTCAGAGCCTGATGCTGCACCAGGCTGTGGGAAGCAAGGCACTTAATGGGGTGGGGGCAGGTGACAGCTGCAGAAAGGAGGTCACATCTGGGAGCTCCATGGAACCTGAGCCTGAATGAGATCTGAGGGTGGAAAGCAAAATAAAAACCGAGGAGAGGAGGACACACTGCAGGTTGGAAGCCTCTTTTCCAACACAGCTTCCGGTCTAGCACTGGGAATTTAACCCTCTGGGCTGTAGAGGGGACCCAGGATATGGAACCAGGAAGCCTGGTCCCCCATTGGCCCTGCTGCTCACTGGCTCTAGGTCGCACTGAGTGAGACCTGGCTTAGCTTCCTGTGAAATGGAGTAATAATATTCGGTACCTTGCTGCCCTTAGCTCACTTGTCCTCACGTCTGTCATCTCTCCATCCATCTGCCCGTCCGACTTCTCTAGTCCCTCCCTTCTGCTCAACACTGTACAGGTGTCAGAGACAGGGCAGGGAGCACAGGGGGGTCATCGGACATTAGGCTGGGTGAGGACAGTCTAGCATCCCGAGAGTCCCTGGGAGAGCTGACCCAAGCCTGGGTGGGGGGCATGTGTGTCTTATAGCTTGTCTGCTTCCACCCGCTACTGCACCCGTTAATGTGAGCTGCTCTCCTCGCCATCACCCTCCTCAGGTGGAGAAGGAGGCCTTGTGCCAGGGCCTTGGCCTGCTCCAGGTCCCCTCATTGCTCCCGTTGGACATCGAGGCCCTTGACCTCTCTGGAAACCAGCTGCAGGACATCGTGGCCTTGCCCCTGGGCTTCTACACAGCACTCCGTCGTCTGGACCTGAGTGTCAACGAGATCAGCTTCCTCCCGCCGGGAGTCTTCCAGGCCTTGCCCCACCTGGAGCACCTCAATCTGGCCCACAACCGCCTGGCGGTGGGCACTGCGCTGAACGCCAGTGGTCTGGGCACCTTGCTGCATGTGACCTCCCTGGACCTGTCTGGAAACAGCCTGTACAGTGGCCTGGTGGAGCAGCTCCTGGGGGAGGCGCCCAGCCTGCGCTCGCTCTCTCTGGCCGAGAACAGCCTGACGCGCCTGGGCCGCCGCACCTTCTGGGGCATGCCTGCGCTGGAGCGCCTTGACCTGCACAGTAACGTGCTGATGGACATCGAGGATGGGGCTTTTGAGGCCCTTCCCCGCCTGGCCCACCTCAATCTCTCCAGGAATTCCCTCACCTGCATCTCTGACTTTAGCCTCCGGCAGCTACGGGTGCTTGACCTGAGCTGCAACAGCATCGAGGCCTTTCAGACAGCCCCGGAGCCCCCGGCTGAGTACCAGCTGGCCTGGCTTGACCTGAGGGAGAACAAGCTGCTGCACTTCCCCGACCTGGCCGCGCTCCCACATCTCATCTACCTGAACGTGTCCAACAACCTTATCCGGCTCCCCTCAGGGCTGCCCCAGGGGAGCGAGGGCCTCCATGCGCCTTCGGAGGGCTGGTCAGCCCTGCCCCTCTCCAACCCTAGCTGGAACACCAGCACTGCCCCGCTCTCCCAACTCTTGAACCTGGACTTGAGCTACAATGAGATTGAGCTCATCCCGGACAGCTTCCTGGGGCGCCTGACCTCTCTGCGTTTTCTGAACCTCAGCCGGAACTGCCTACAGGCCTTTAAGGCCCCGCATGCGGGCTCCCTGCCCTGCCTGGTGCTCCTGGACTTAAGCCACAATGCACTCCAGGCGCTGGAGCTGGGTGCCAGAGCTCTGGGGTCCCTACGGACGCTGCTCCTCCAGGACAACGCCCTGCGGGATCTGCCGCCCCACACCTTTGCCAGCTTGGCCAGCCTGCAGAGGCTCAACCTGCAGGGGAACCGGGTCAGTCCCTGCGGGGGCGCAGCTGAGCCCAATCGCCCAGGCTGCGTGGCCTTCTCTGGCATCCCCACCCTCCGCGTTCTGAACATGGTAGATAACGAGATGGAGAAGCTCAGGGCAGGGGCCTTCCTCCACACCCCGCTTACTGAGCTGGACCTTTCTGCCAACCCTGGGCTGGATGTGGCCACAGGAGCCTTGGCTGGCCTGGAGGCCTCCTTGGAGGTCCTAGAGCTGCAGGGCAATGGGCTGACTGTCCTGCAGGTGGACCTGCCCTGCTTCAGCTGCCTTAAGAGGCTCAATCTTGCTGAGAACCGCCTCAGCCACCTGCCTGCCTGGACGCAGGCTGTGTCCTTGGAGGTGCTGGACCTACGGAACAACAGCTTCAGCCTCCTGCCAGGGAGCGCCATGGGGGGCCTGGAGACCAGCCTCCGGCGCCTCTACCTGCAGGGGAATCCACTCAGCTGCTGTGGCAATGGCTGGCTGGCGGCCCAGCTGCACCAGGGCCGAGTGGATGTGGACGCCACGCAGGACCTGATCTGCCGCTTTGGCTCCCAGGCAGAGGTGTCCCTGAGCCACGTGCGTCCTGAGGACTGTGAGAAGGGCGGGCTCAAGAATGTCAACCTCATCATCATCCTCACCTTCGCACTGGTCTCTGCCATCCTCCTCACCACACTGGCCACCTGCTGTTGTGTCCGCCGGCAGAAATTCAACCAACAGTACAAAGCCTAAGGGAGCCAGGGGACCCTTCCAGGTCAGTGCAGGAGCTGGAGGCACAGAGCACAGTGGGGACTGACACACTGTGAGCTGGTGTCCCGGAACCCTGGTCTCAAGCTCCCAGCCTAGGGCTCCTTTGTATGCGTCCTTCTGCATGAGAAGGTGACCCACTTCCCAGGCTGCTCAAGTGGTCCAGCTGTGGAAACTGCAGCTGGGCAGTTTCAGGGACAGCAGAGAATAATGTTGACCCAGGATCAGCAAGTCCTCCCCGAGCATCTGTTTTGGGCCACACCCTGCTCTTGGGGACTGGGGATGCAGTAAGTTGAATGAAACACATGCGGCACTCTGAGGAGGAGAGGTGGTCACAGAGCTGGGCAGGGGATGGGGGTTCAAGATGGGGAAGCCCAGGGCTTCGAGGCTCTGCAACCCCAGCCAGTCCCAGGTGGAGAGTCCTGCCCCTGCCGTACCAGGGCAAGGGGGCCACAAGCTCAGGAGGATTGGTCTGAAATGTTTCCAAGTGGACTGTTTTGTCACATCTTCTGATAATGACTTCCAGCCTCTCTGGAAAATGAGGAACTTGTGACCAGAAGAGAGAACTGGAGCCTCATGAGGGTGTCTGTGGACCTAGTTAGGCAAGCTGCAGCAGCCCCAGTCTTGTTAAGAGGTGGTTCTCTGGGCTGGGGCCAGGATGTTCCATAGGCCCTTCCCACCCTGGCACTCTCCTGCTGCACACATTGACCCCGATCTTGCCTGAATTCCCCCACCCACTGCCCAAGCCCCTTCTCCATCCCAGCCCCATCCTGGCTGCTGAGACGAGTTCAAGCCTTAGCTCTCTGGTTCTGTTTTGCACACAGCTTGCCACCTGCAGATGCAGACCCCAGCTTCACCGTCCCCTCTGTGTGACAACTCCCAGAGTCTGGTATTTTATCCTCATTTTACAAAAGGGGAGACAACTCTCCCAAAGTCTCCCTCCCAGGTCCCGCAACTAAGAAATGCCGTAGTTGAAATTCAAACCCACATCCTCTGTGTCCAGGCCTGAGTGGTTCCGTGTTGCCTGAACAGAGCCTGAGTATCCTGTGCTGTGTGGGCCCTTTCCTCCTCTCTCCCACCAGGCAGGAGAAAGGCAGGCAGCTACAGGCCCTATGCTTCTCCTCTGCCTCAGTTTCCCTCATTCTCTCCTTTGCAGACTGATGTGGCTTCTCCTTTCCCTGTTTTTGCTCCTATGTTTCCTTATTCCCTCTCCCTCTGTTGAGCACAGCCTGGATTTTGAGATCACGGAGTCTAACCTCCTCATAGCTGCACAAGTCAATGACACAGCCTGCAAAAAAAGAAAATGTGGCTCAGTGGTAGAAGGCTTGCCTAGCGTGCACAAGGCTTTGAGTTCAACCTCGAACACTGCCAAAATTCGGGGTTTCACCTGTGTGGTGTCCTTCTCTCTCAGCTGTCACATCACAAGATAATGCCAGTTCCAAACTTGCTTTCTGTTCTTCATCATGCAAGGATTCCCACCCCTTGCCAGGAAAATAGGTAGAAAGGCTTAACTTAGATAAATACCTGTTGCTCATACCATGGAGTCATGAGCTGTCTGGGAAGAAGGAGAGCGCTGGGACCAGCCAGAGTCATCTTCCCTGTGCTTGGTCTGTGGTCTGACCCATGATGGACACTTATGAATGTATGAGAAGATCAGAATGCTGTTCTCTGCACTCTTTTACAGATGAGGAAACCAAGGCCAATGGGCAGATCCAGGGCTGGACCCTTGCTTGAAGCCCTGGTGGTATGAGGGGCAGCCAGGTGCACAAAGTCCTGGCTCGGACCATGACCACAGGTGCTACTGCACATGACACTCTTCTCAGGCCTAGAGGTCACGGCATTGGCCCCTGGGCCTGATCTTTGAAAACACTACACCATGCTGCTGTCACCTCCCAGAAGCCAGGCCACGGCCCAGGCCCTGGGACCAGCTCTTTGTATAACCACATGAATGTATTAAAATATGACTTTGGGGAAACGTGTGGCCTGCAGCCTCCTTTTTGCCGTGGGCAATTCACATCAATGTGTGCACTTGAACCCTAACCTCCCGACTTTCCTTCCAGTCTTTCAGTCCTCATGGCATGTCTCTTGGGGTACATGGAGGCTCAGGGCCATCACCACCCTGGACCTTGGGGCCTCAGCTCCCTTTATGATCCTGTTACACCTCTGTCCTCTCACACCCAACACAACCCTGCTCTCTACCCCAACACTGAAAAACCGGTGACAGATTTGTTCTCTTCCTTCTGTAGCCATGTGTCCCCTCCCTACCCCATCTCAGGAGGTCTCAAGTCTTGCTCATCAGACAAAGACCATCACATCCCCACCTCGGCCACCGCCACTCCCATCCCCAGCCCACCCCCTTGCCCTTGCTCAGGCCCCTGGGGTCTCCTTTGCCAACACGGTGCACCTTTCAGACCCTATCTATCTTCTGGACCCCTTCCCCATCCTGACCCCACCCTTGACATCTGAGACCCAACACTCAAAAGTTGTCCCCTCCCTCTTAGGCCACTGCTTTCATCCCCTCTATGTGTTCATCTTCCATGAACCATCTCTAAATGATGACACAAGGACACCATCCCAGCTGTAGTCACCCCCTTGCTTCAATGCCCACGTCTCTGCCTCCAGCCTCACCTGTCCTGGACATTCGACCCTTTGTCTCCAGCCAGAGGTCTCCCAGGGTCTGGAGAATTCAATTAGTGAGCAACTGGGCTGCAGATCCAGCTTGAACTTGGAAGAGCATCCCTGGGTCCTGACCAGGAGTTGGAGCTGAGGAGGGGCAGGAGCCACTGGGGAGGCCAAGTCTGTGGGGAAGGGAATGAACCCCCTCCCCTGGCCCTTAAATCTCCCATTCCACAGCCCTTGGAGCTGTCCTCTGGGACCACCTGCCACTCAGAAGCCTGACACCCAGGCACCCCTCCTCTGCAGGAGCCACGCTTCTTCCCCTACCTGCCCCCACCCCACCAAGCCCACTCGGTGATGCTCCTCTGACCCCACCCAAGCACCCTGGTCCCCCCCTGGGCCCCTGCTGCCACTTGGGCCCTGCTTCTGGCTGCTCTTCCTCCTGATTTCTCCAACCAGCTTCTCTGGCCTGTGACCTCTCACCTCCCAGTTCCTGCTTCCCCTACTCTCCAAAGAACAATTATAAATGCCTATTTCATGGGGTGGTGCTGCGGGGTGAAGGGTGTGGTGCAACCTGTGGGCCCTCAGTGAAGGCCTGGGGACGGGCAGCAGCGCAGGCCAAGCTCAGCCCCAGGTCTGTGGGCCTCGCATGCAGCCAGGGGGCACCGGGCCCCTGACCCCTTTTCCTGGCAAACAGGACAGTTTGCTCACCTAGCTAAGACCCCCTAGTGAGGCAGAAATTCCTGTTTTCAGCCAAACATGGTCACAGCTGCCAACTAGGTCATCAGAGCATCCGGCTTCCCAAGCTTTCAGCAAGTTCCAGGGAGGCCCTCGGGTGCCCAGTGTCACTGGTTCGTTCAGTTCCGTGAGCTGTCATGGCGCCCCCCAGCAAGGCCGGGCACACGCCAGCTACCTATCTTCTCATCCCCAGGTGCTAAGTCCCCCAGGCCTGGGCTCTGTTGTCTGCTTCCTGTGCCCCTGTCTTTCTGGCAGCTCATAAGGGCCTAGGAGGCCAGGTGCCTGCTGCCCCCAGCTCCCATCTCTGCCTCCCACAGTGTGGCCCCCATCTCTGCCTCCTACAGTGTGGCCCCCATCTCTGCCTCCTACAGTGTGCTCAGAGCTGACAATTATTGAGCACGGCCGGGCAGACCTGGTGCTGAGCACTTGATGTTCACTGTTGTGTTCCATTCTGACTTTGGAGAGACTTCCATTGATATCATTCTCTTTTTACAGAAGCTGACACTCCAGAACTGAGGCTAGAACCCAGGGAGCCATCAATCTTAACCATTAAGTGGCCCTGCACCCTGACCTCTCCAACGCCAGACTCTCCCCCTCCCTCCCTGGAACGTCTCACCCACTGATCTGCCTGCAAACTCCTTTTCCTACCCCTGCCCTACCACCCCCTCCAGGAGGACTTCCCAGATTTACCTCCTGGCCCTCAGCCCCGGCCGCCTTAGCCATAGCACACTGGTGCAGCTCTGGGAGGAGGCCCTATTCAGGAGTTCTCTCTCTGTGTCCCCAGGGCCTGTGAATAAACACAGGCAGAGAGCTCAGAAAAGATTTCTTGAATGAATGGCTCCTGCCCTCCAGGACTTATAAACTCATGGGATTAAGACCAGCCCTCAGACAGACCCAGGGACCTGGAGAGAACCCAGAGCAGGACGCAGGGCGTGGGCCGTCCAGGGGCAGCAGCAGACAGTGGGGAAGCAAAGTAAGAATGCGTGCTGGCCACCCTCCCTTCTTTGGTCCTATCTCATTCCTTTTTTCCTTCCTCCCTTGGTCACCCCCCCCCCACACACACACACACCCGCTATCTCACTGGAAACAGTTGTGGCTGAGAACGGGGAGGGGTGGCGGGGAGGGAGGCCCCAGCTGTTTATAGGAACTGGAGCGGCTCCATCCATCAGCTCTGTTTGGAGCTGGAGAACAAGCATAATAAATACCTTGGCTCCTCCCCAGCTGTGCTTTCCCTGAACTTGGCCATCTGAACTCCAAATCTCTCTGGCCTGCTGGTTCTCAGGATCCAGCTTCCAATCCACCCCACCCTGCCCCCACCTCCTTCCAGGCTGGCCTGGAACAAGCCCTGCCCCTAGGACTGGAAACTCGGCCAAGTCTAGGCTCTGCTACTCCTTTGCCTTGGGAGCAAAGGCCATGCCACTCGTCTGTGCCCTCATTTCCCCATCTGTAAAATGGGCTCGTAACCATCACCGTTGCCCTAACTCACAGAGGTGCTCACTTGTCAGGCCAACATGGCAAGAGTGACCACACAGTGCTAGATCCTGGGCCTGCGGGACACATGGGAACAGGTAAAACCACAGCCCAAGCTAGGAAGTGGTCACCCTTGAGGCAGGTCCAGGGTTTGTGCTTAGGGAATGTGCAGATGGGAACAGCCCTTGCAGCTGGAGGAGTGAGGGAGACTTGGAGGCTATCTGACTGCCCACAGGAAGGGCGGGATTTCACACATACACATGGGGAGAGGACCAGGCAGACAAGCTGGGCAGAGGGAGATCCTGGGCACAGAAGGGAGCCTGCCCCTGTCCAGCCTCCACCCCATCACTGACAGTGTGTGCCGTCTGATCCTCTAGCATCTTCCTCTCAGATCTTCCAGCCTTCTGGAATTTTCCCTCCTTGCATGGAGAGCTTCCAGCTCACCCAGCTCTGCTCTCCCAAGTTGTGGATGCATTCCCAGAATTCTGCCGTCATGTCCCCACTCCTACCCCCGCCCCAAGAAAAGCCACCTATAATGTAGAAGACTCAGAGTGGGAAAAGTCATTGGCCAATAGCACATGTTTCTGGTATGAATAAAGGATTAAATGAAGAAAAGGAGTGAATGAATGAGTCAAGGAAAAAGAGAATGAGTGAGTAAGTTAATGAAAGCAACCAATCTTTCTTGAGCCCTGCCACAGTCCACACTGGGTGCTGGGTGCTAGACGCACAAGGTCCCCTCTCTTTGAGGCACTTACAGCTTATTAAAGAAATAGTCATTAAACACACACACACCCACAAACAAAAAACAATGGCAAATTGTGACATGTGCTATGAAAGGAAGTAACAGGGAGACAATTTGGATGGGGAGGGACTCAGAGGAGTCCTCTGCGGATGTGCTCTGAAGGCTGAGACTTGGGAGGATGTGAATTGAGAGAGCAAGGGAACCAGTGTTCCCATAGCCTCTTCCCCTCATTCCCATGAGTTTGTCAAAGTGCTTGGGAAGAGCAGGGACTGAACTCTGAGGTTTGCTGCTCGGCACGGAAGGCAGTCCCCAGCTAGGCGCCTCAGTACCTCGAGTCCCATTCTGGAGTCATAGCAAAAACCATGGAAGGCCACATGCGGGACAGAGGGGGTGATGGTCAAGGGCCCCAGGAGTCACGCATTGTGGGGCAGAGGGCAAGCTGGGTTGCAAGGGGAGAGAGTGCAGCTCCAAAGGCCCCGGCTTTTAAATGATTATTGTTATTGTTATTTTGGTTGATGATGGTCTGGCCTCCCTCATCCCTTTCCCCACCACTCTGTCAGCCTGCAGGGTTGGCCCCTTTCACTCCAGGGAACCCATATTAAGATTCTCACATGGGGCTGGGGATGTGGCTCAAGCGGTAACGCACTCGCCTGGCATGCACACGGCACTGGGTTCGATCCTCAGCACCACATACAAATAAAATAAAGATGTTGTGTCCGCCGAAGACTGAAAAATAAATATTAAAAAATTCTCTCCTCTCTCTCTCTCAAAAAAAAAAAAAGATTCTCATACATAACCCTTCCTGTTTTCTCCACGATCAAGTAATTGTGGACAGATGCAATATACTGTGTACAAATACACAGTGATATTGGCAAGAATTTTAACACAGGAATAAGGATTTGGTATTAAGCATTTGGGATCATTGTTTTATAAAAGTGAAATTGTTTTCTATACACTCTCTGGCATTTTGCTTTCTTTTAAAACTCCACAGTACTTCAAAGACATTCTGCCCAAGAAACTGATAGAGCTCTGATTCATCTTGGACTGCACATAATAATATTCCATAGTGTTAATATTCCTTTATTTATTCACTCTTGAAAGATATTTCCTTTGTTATCTTTTTCTTACAACTATAAACATGCTGTAATAAAATTCTTTTACACATGCCTGTTTTCTCTGGGGTTGTGTTCTGGTGAGATAAATACCTAGAAGGACACACACACACACACACACACACACACACACACACACGCGCGCGCACACACACATATACATATGTTCATATACATATATTCATTGATCTAGAATTATATGTTAAATATGTAGGTTAAATTTATCACACACACATATAATTCTAATAAAACATCTTTTTTTTAAGTAATGTTTCACATTTCCACAATATGTGCTAGTTTCTTCTGCTCTGCTTATCTGCCAGAAATGCAGGTTTTAGCTTTGAGTGTAGAGCTCTCTCATTGTTCTTTCTCGTTGGACTTCCCTACTCTGTATCTGAGATTTTTGTCTCTTCGCCATCTGTATTAACTCTTCCATGAACTGCTCAATCTGTCCTTTGCCTAGTTTTGTATTGAGTTCCCTTTTCCTTGTCCATTCATAAAATGTCACTGTAGTGTGCAGATATTAAAGTTGGACTAATATTTCATAGCGCTGGTCTCCACCTCTATCATTTGTCTGCTGATTCTGCTTAGGTCTCTTCTGTTTTACGGTGTTCTCTAGAGCCTCACTTTCCTTTTAAAGTGATTAAGTTTTATGAAGATTGCTCCTACAGTTGTCTAAATTTTCTCGTAAGATCTTTTTCTTGTTTTCGTTTTTACATTCAAGTCTTTAAATAATCTGAAATGTACTTTTGGTTATGAAGTTGGGTAGTTATCAAATTTCACTTGCAAATGAACAGCAGCTGTGTGTCAGTGCCATTTATTACATGGTTGCAAGGCCAGCCTATCAAATATTAAATTCTGATACAGATGTTTGTTTTCCTACTTCTGAATTTCCTATTCTGCTGTTTTACTGGTTTATTTTTCTATTCCTATACCAATATCCCAATGATTGGTTTTAGAGTTTGTTCTGATACCTGCAAGGCAAGGCAAATCCTCTTGCACTGTTATTTATTATTTTTACATAGTGTGTGTGTGTGTGTGTGTGTGTGTGTGTGTGTGTGTGTTTTGTTGGGGATTGAACCCAGGGCCTTGTGCATACAAGGCAAGCACTCTACCAACTGAGCTATATCCCTAGCCCACTTTGTGTGTGTGTGTGTGTGTGTGTGTGTGTGTGTGTGTGTGTGTGTTTTAAAGGCATCAATTCTTCCATATAAACATTGAAATCATTGCCCTTTATTTGGAATTAATTGGGGGAGGTTTGACATTTTTATGACAGTATATCTTCCCATCTAAGAGCATGGTTCTGTCTTTCCATTTGTTCAGATCTTGTGTTGCATCCTTTCACAAGATTGTATATCTTTCTTCATATGGACTTTGTCTTTCTTGTTAAATTTATTCCTGTGTTAAAATTCTTGCCAATATCGTTATATCCTTCCATTTCTCTGTTGTATAAACTGAAAAAGGTAATTGATTTTTGTATATTTATCTTGTATCCAAGAACCCTATTGATTTTTCTTAATACATAGTTTTTTCTTTTGTTTTGCTAGAGGCCCTGGGTCTTCTGGGCCTATAGTCATTGAATTGCTTTGTTGACAGTTCCCCTGACCTTCTCACCACAGTGTCACCTGCCTTTTGCCATTTTTCTCCTTACCCAGCCTGCAGCCAGATTTCAGGGACTCCTACTGTCCACCACAGAGCTCCTTCTCCCACGACCTTCCTTCCAAGGGTGGCTGGCTCCCTGGTTTGCAGAGGCAGGGTGGAGGGCTCCGCATCCTTGCTACTTGATTCTGTTGAATGAGTTTGTTCCCCCTCGTTGGAATTCTGTTTTCCTCTTTGACCAAAGGTTGAAGACTGGTGGCCTATGAGCCATATTTAGCCTTCAGACATGCTTTATTTGGCCCACACAGTAGTTTATAAAAATTGTTTTTGATTACTTTCCAACATTTAAAAAGTGGAATCGTTGTTTTATATGGGAACACATAAAAATCTGGAGTCCTGATTTTTCTTCAAACTTTGCAAAAACTGAGAATCTGGGTCCTCAGCGGGAACTGTGAAACTGCCTCTCCCACCTGGACAGTGAAAGGGAGGGGGTCAGCCTGTCCCCTCTCCACCCCCAGCACCCGACACACATCCTGGCTCACATAGGGATCAGGAAAGTTTAATTTCTTTCCTTCAGTATCATGAAGAAGTTTTGAAGAAATGTGAGTTAGCCTACACCATAAGCATTCTGAATTTTCTTGTGCCACCGACCCCTCGGCAGTCTGGTGAAGACAGTGGACCTCTTCTCAGGATAAGAAAATCACCCAAGATTACAAAGGAGACCAATTCTATTGAATGCAGTCATCAAAATATTAAAACATAAGTTAGAATCTAGACATACATGTTTTTTATTAACATATTCCCAAACAAGATCTAGTGGCAGTTCTAACAACTACTGTAATTGTGCAGTTCTGATGAAAATGAATGATATATTGAGAGATCTGCCCCAGTCAAAACAAGGCATGAAGTCATCTGTGATTTCTGCTGGTGACAGGACTGCTAAAGTCACAGGTACTGCTAATACTCCAGGGACCTGTGGCCTGTATTCAAGATGGAGAGAGTGATTACATTTCAATGAGAGGCTTATGGTGAAGATAAAGATGAAATTTTTTCTCAACCAAATTCACAGACCACAGGAATTCTACCACTGGGGTCCTGTGGATCTCAGATTAAACCTCTCCTTCAGGAGAAGGCGCTAATGGCAGTGAGAACTGAGTCACAAAGAAACACAATTTGGTACAAACTGCCCAGTCCTGGGTATTGTCATTTAGGGCAGAGTTGGGGTGTAAATTAGATCACCTTTTCTGGAGGTCTCTTTGGCAATATGTTCTAAGAATCTTAAATATGCGCATCTGCCTTAATCCAACAATCTGTTTCTAGGAACTTATCCTAAGGAAATAAAAATGTGGCCAATAAAAAAAAAATTGAGTGTGAGAATTTTTATCATAGCCAAAGAACACATCCAGTTTTTGTGGAGCCTGAAGTTTACACAATTTAGGGCCCCCTTTAACACAGAGGATACAAAATTGTAAATATAAAATTGCTAGATTCTTCCCAAGCATTTGAAAAGGTCTTGTGCAAAGGAAGGGCCTTTCACCGACTTCGCAGAAATGCATTTCAAACACTGCATTCTTAATAATCATCTAAGGTTAGAAACAACCCAAACAGCTAACACTTGGGGATCGCTACAGTAAGTTATAGAGTATCTGTACAAGGAAAAACAAATCAGTTGTTTAAAATGATATGAACACTCAGAAACTGGGAGGCACTAGTAGCTCAGTGAGACCCTGTCTCTCAATAAAATACAAAATAGAACTGGGGATGTGGTTCAGTGGTTGAGTGCCCCTGAGTTCAATCCCTGATACCAAGATAAATAAAGAAATTAATTAATTAGTTAGTTAATAATAAAATTATATGAACATAGAATCTGCTGCCATGGAAAGATGCTCAGAATATAGTATAAATGAAAAAAAGCAGATTATAATATGATATATGCAGTACGACCCAAGATTTTGTTAAAGTAACGTTAGTCAATGCGTAATAGTATATTAAATGGGACTTTCATGCCTCAGAATTGTGACTATTTCCAAGAGCCTCAAAAGCAGCACCAGACACAATCCAGCAGGGCATGGCAGAGTGTGACACCCCCCCCCACCCACCCAAAGCAAGCCCTGGCCCAGGACAGCTGGGGCTTTCCTTGGGGAGAGTGTCTCTGAGCCACACTTCACCCCACACCGCTGAAGCTGAGCACAGGGCTCCCCTGGAGCATGGAGGACACAGAGCCTGACCCACCTCTGCACTGGAAAAGTCGACACAGGAGAGGCTGGGGCAGCTGGCCCTGGTGGCTGCAAAGGGAGTGAGTGGCCTGTGCTTCCAGAGCTTGGCAACAAAGGAATGGAGGGCTTCCTGTAGATGAGCTGCACGCAGGGCCAGGCAGGGAGCATAAGCCAGCCTGAAAGATCCCTGCCCAAGAAGTCTGCTCTGTGGACAAGGGACTCATAAAAAGACCCTCAGCCTAGTGGAGAGGCAGGGCACAGGTGGTCACTAGCAGGTGGGATGCCCAAGCCCAGGAACTAAGTGACCCACAAAGGAAGCTCCATACAACCCCAAAGTATTTGATCCTTGAGAGCAGAGCCAGAGTTTGGGTATCTACCATCCAGAGAGGTCTAACTCCAGTTTACAATGATTCCATTCAGAGTCGAATTTGCATGAGCCCCCACCTCCCCTCACCCCACTCATCCTGATCCCTATTCGAAGAAACAGAACAGAAGTCAAGCAAGGCCCTTTCCTCACCACAGGCCTCTGGACTGGGTCTGGCTGAGAGTGGAGGACAGAAGCTCTAAGATAAGTAAGAAATTTCAATTAGTTTGTTTAGCGAGGTATGATTTCCAGAGGGTAAAATTCACCACTACTAATGATCAGTATCACAGTCAAGACAGAAAACACCACCATCACCTTGAAAAGTTTTTGGGTGCCCCTTCATGGTGACCTCCTTTCTCTATCCCCAGACCCTGGCAATCACTGATTGGTTTTCTCCTATAGTTTTGCCTTTTCCAGAATGTCAGATGATAAATGCAGTCACAAAATATGCGGCCTTTTGAGTCCCATCTCTTTCTCTTAGTACACTGCATTTGAGATTTATCATGTTTCCCAAGCATCAGAGCTTCCTTCTTTTTACCGAGCAAGTACTCCATTGTGTGGGTGGCCACGGTTTGTCCATCCATTCACCTACTAAAAAGCATTTGGATTGCTTCCAGGCTTTGGCAATTATAAATTAAGCCACCATAAATATTCACATGCAGATTTTTGTCTGAACATAAGCTTTTGTTTCTCTCGGGTAAACACCTAGAATAGGAGTTTGGGTCAGATGGCAGGTGCATGTTTATCTTTCAAGGACTTTGCCAAACTGTTCGGAAGTGACTGCTCAGTGTTTATTTCCAACCAAGAATGCATAAGAGCTGCAGTTGCTTTGCATTCTGGCTAACAATGAGCACTATCAAGCCAGGAGTGTTGGCATACACCTATAATCCCAGTGGCTTGGGAGGCTGAGGCAGGAGGATCACAAGTTCAAAACCAACCTCAACAAAAGTGAGGCCCTAAGCAATTCAGTGAGACCCTGTCTCTCAATAAAATATAAAATAGGGCTGGGGATGTGGCTCAGTGGTCAAGCGCCCCTGAGTTCAATCCCCAGTAACCCTCCCCAAAGAGGGCAGGATTCCACAATTAACACTATCATTCTTTAACCTGTTCTATGGAGTGTAGTGGGAGATTAAGTGTTGTTCTGTTTTATTTTTTTAAATAAAAAATATTTTTGGTTGTTTCCAAGTTTTGACAGTTACGCATAAAGCTTCTAGAAACATCTGTGTATAGGTTTTTATGTAGACATAAGTTTTCAATCTACTTTTATTTTTTAGAGAAGTTTTAGGTTCACAGCAAAATTGAGCAGAATGTATGGAGCTCTGTATGCCCTCTGCTCCCCACCAGCCCAGCGTCCTCTGCTGTCAGTGTCCCCGCTGCAGGGTGGTACATCTGTTACAATCAGTTAACCTACCCGGACATGCCATTATCACCCTGGGTCCATTGTCCAGCTCAGGGCTCACTCTCAGTGTCTACAGTCAGATTTTTGACAAATGTCTAATGACATGTATCATGTATCCACCATCATAGCTTCATATAGAACAGTTTCACTATCCTAAAAACTCCTCTGAGTTCTACCTATTTATTCCTCCTTAACCTTTTGTAATGACCGATCTTGCTATCTCCAGAGTTTTGCCTTTCCCAGAATGTCTTATAGTTGGAATCATACAGCCCTTTCAGATGAGTCTCTTTCACTAAGTAACATGCACTTAAGCTTCCTCTGTGTGTGTTTATGTGGCTTGACAACCCATTTCTTTGGAGTGCCGAATAATATTCATTGTTTGGATGGAGCACAATTTATTCACCCAGTCACTTACTGAAGGGTATCTTGGTTGTTTCCAAGTTTTGACAGTTATGCATAAAGCTTCTAGAAACATCTGTGTATAGGTTTTTGTGCAGACATAAGTTTTCAATCTTCTTGGGTAAATACCAAGAAGTGTGATTGCTGGAGCGAATGGTAAGAGTGAGTTCAGCTTTGTAAGACCTGCCAGTCTTCCAAGTGGCTGAACTATTTTGCATTCCTACCAGCAGTGATCAAGAGTTCCTGTTGCGCTGTATCCTTGCCAGTATTTGATATTATCATTGTTTTGGATTTTGTTCTACTTGGTGCATAGTGGTATCTCATTGTTTTAATTTAATTATTTTTTTTCCACAGTTTTGGGGATTGAACCTAGGGCCTCATGCATGTTAGGCAAGCACTGGACCACTGAGCCACATTCCCAGCCCTTGGTTGTTTTAATTTGCAACTGCCTAATGATATGTGATGTTGAGCATGTTTTCATATGCTCATTTGTCATCTGTATGTCTCCTTTGGTGAGATGTCTCTTCAAGTCTTTTGATCATTTGATATATATATCTTTATTTGTCAGTACTGGGGATTGAACCTGGTACCTTGCACACACTAAGCAAGTACTCTATCACTGAGCTATATTCCCAGTCCTTTTAATTTTTTTTTCTTTTTTTGAGACAGGGTCTTACTAAGTTGCCCAGGGTTGGCCTTGAACTTGTGATTCTCCTGCCTAGTCTCTGGAGTAGTTGGGATTATGGACGTGGTACATGCCTGACAGGTTGTTTTCTTATTTTTGAGTTTTAAGAGTTCTTTTTATATTTTAATAGTACCTTATTAGCTATGTCTTTCACAAACATTTTGTCCTAAAGACTCAAATAAAGATATTTTACTTGGCCTGGAATTATTTTCTTTAACATTTTTTTTTTCAAACTTTTAGTTTTGAAACAATCTCAAGCTTGCAGAAGAATTGCAAGAACAGTACAAATAACTCCCAAGAGACCTTCAACCACATTCACCAGCTGTTAACATTTTGCTTTGTCATTTGCTGTCTTTACACATACACATTTTTTCCTGAACCATTTGAAAGGAAGTTGCATACATCATTATCCCAAATATTTCAACATGAATTTCCTAAGAAAAACGACATTCTTTTACATAATCACTGTAGTTATCAAATTCAGGAAATTTAATATATAATCCCCAGGCAACTTCCAAATTTCATTCAATTTCCCAATAGCATCCTTTACAGCAATTTCCCCTCTGATCAAGGGCCTTGTCTGGGATCCTGCACTCTATTGGTTCTTTATGTCTTCAGTCTCCTTTAATCCAGGACAGTTCTCAGTCTTTCACTGTCTCCTGTGACACTGACACTTTTGATGAGTCTGGACCAATTCTTTTATAACTAGGATTTCTCTTTTCTTTCTTTTTATTTTACTTTATTTTGCTCCTGAAGATTAAATCCAGGAGTGCTCTACCACTGAACTACATCCCCAGTCCCCCCTTTTTATTTTGAGGCAGGGCCTCATTAAGTTGCCGAGGCTGCCCTGGAACTTGTGATCCTCTGGCCTCAGCCTCAGACTGTGCACCACCATGCCAGGCTCTAGAGAGATTTTCAATTTGGGCTTGTCTGATATTTCCTCTGTCAGATCTGCCTTTTTGGTGGTTATACCACTTTCTAAGAGATAAGAAGAAAAAAAAAAAAAGGAGGACGCAGTTTTTCCTACTTTCAAACTTAGCTCATAATAATTTACCCCTAATCACCAGACAACCAGTTCTTCTCCAGCAGACACCAGCTGGGGGTCCCCTGTGTCAGCTGGCTTCTGACACCATCTGTCTGGAGATAGCATCGGATCTCACATGTTGAGGGCTCAGTCCCCAAGACTATCCCCAATTCAGATGCTGCCCACAAGTCCCAGGGTGTGACCTGGGTTTCTGACTCATCCACTGTAAGTTGGGGTTCCCACAATCCCCTCCTCGGGTTTGACTGATTTACTAGAACTGCTCATAGAACTCAGGGAACCACTTAAGTTTACCAGTTTGTCATGAAGGATATTATGAAGGTTACAGATGGAGAGATGTGGGGCGGGAGGCAAGGCATGTGGGAAGGGGTAAAGAGCTTCCATGCCCACTCTGAGAACACCACCTTCCAGAAGCTTCCATGTGTCCAGCCGTCAGGAAGCTCTCTGAGCCCTGTTTTGGGGGTTTTATGGAGGCCTCATTACACAGGTGAGGTTGACTACACCATCAGCATTGGCCATCAACTCAGCATCAGCTCGGCTCAGCACCCCCGACCCCCGCCCAGAGGTCATGCCTCTGTTTTTCTAGTGAGCAATCCTCATCCTGGGGACCCCCTGAGAGGTCCCCAGCCAACAGTCAACTCATTCACAAAAATCAAATACTCTTAGCACAGCAGAGATGACGAGGGTTTTAGAAGCTGGGCGCCAAGAACTAGCGGCAGAGACCAAATGTGTATGTCTTATTATATCACAGTATCTCACAGATCTCACCACGGAAGTGATGCTGGGTCTTTCTCGGGAAACCACATCAGGAAGCACTTTATGCCAGCCCTTTATTTGGCCAACTTTTTAAAAATTCTTAAATAACTGAGCATGAGACTCTTCACTGGAATCTGACATACTTCTCTGAAAAGCTATAAGATATATTCAAAATATCATCATTCAGAACAGAGGAAGGGAGGTCAGTGAATAGGCTTGAAAGATACTCTTGTTAGAAAAATAAGACTGTTACGCCATTTACTCCACTGAGTATAGCTTTTAATATGCGTCATGTTGGGGGAAGACTAGAATGAAGACATTCACCAAAACATGAGAGCAAGAGAGAAAGTTTTCAGGTGATTTTTATTTATTTTATTTTTAATTTTTATATTTTTTGGTACCAGGGATTATTTTTTTAATATTTAATTTTTTATATATTTGGACACAATACCTTTATTTTATTTACTTATTTTTACGTGGTGCTGAGGATCGAACCCAGGACCTTGCCCGTGCTAGGCAAGCACTTTACCGCTAGGGTTATGGAGGTCTCATTACACAGGAGTTTCATGGAGTCACAACTGAGTCACAACCACTCTCTACCACTGAGTCACAACCTCAGCCCTGGTACCAGGGATTATTAAACCCAGGAGCATTCAACCACTGAGCCACATCCCTAGCCCTATTTTTAAATTTTATTTAGAGACAGAGTCTTACTGAGTTGCTTAGTGCCTCTCCATTGCTGGGGCTGGCTTTGAACTTGTGATCCTCCTGTTTGAGCCTCCCAAGGTTTTGGGATTACAGGCATGCACCACTGGGCCCAGCTTTTATGTTTTATTTTGAGACAGGGTCTTGCTAAGTTGCTTATGGCCTCCCTAGGTTGCTAAGGCGAACCTTGAATTCACAATCCTCCTGTCTCAGCCTCCCAAGCCATCAGGACTACAGGTGTGCACCACTATGCCTGGCAATTTTTATTTCCTTCTTTTGCATATCCTTACAGTGTATTCACACCGAACAATATTTAACTTAGTCACTCATCACCTCCAAACTCAGCCTTCTCATTCTTCTTTAAACTACACTTTGGCTTTGATGCTCCAGGGAAAAGAAGGTAAGAAACAGGCAAGAAAATCAAAATCATGCAATCTTTTCCTTATCAGTTTTCAAGACTCCAGGTCCCTCTTCTTAAAGGACAAGGTCATATTTTACTGTATGTAATTTTCACTTTATACCCACAAGATTCAATACCATTGCGTTTCAGTTAACGTGTAGAACTCATAAGTGATTATAAAAACTTGATATTTAAAAAGGTGGAAAATGTCTGCTTTCATGCATTGACATTTTGAGTTGTGGACCAGAAACCTTACCAGCTCGAGGTGGGGGTAGCTGGTTCCTTTGCTCTCTCACCAAAAGAGTCACTGTCAGACAGGGGGCGGGATGGAGTAATTTATATGTCATCGCCCGCATCATGGAAATTCTCAGCATGGCATCTTCAGAAGGAGGAGGAGCTTGGGAACTTGCATCTCAAAGGGGAAAATACCTCGAAGTCAGCTGTCGGGCTGGCATTTCTTCCTCTTGTGTCTCATCTTGTCTCCATCCTCACACCCATGAGGGTGTCAGCCTTCATCCCCTCTCACCTGGTCTGGGGCCTCAGTCACACCTCCCTGGGCTCCTATCATGTAAAATAGAATAATCTTCCCAGAGCCCTGCTATTGATACCTCTCTTTCCCGTGTAGCTCCCCGCTGCCCCATGGCCCTCCCAAATTAGGTGCACTCTCCAAATTCTGGTGCCCTGACATTACATTCCCCATCTTCTGTCTCTACCTTATTTCTCATTACTACAGCATCTACAGTCCAGCTGGCCATGAGCTGCTCATGCTGTCCTTGGCCTGCCCTTGTCCACGTCTGCCCTTGATGGTGCTGCCTATGCTAATGTGAACAACCCCCGAAGGGCAAGCACCAGAGCTACCTGTAGCAAGAAGTCTTCAGCAAACATTGCCTGTACACATCTGTGGGCCAGGCGGTGTGTCAGACCCTGAAAACACCACACTGAGAATGACCTGTCTCAATGTAAACACATGAACAGAGCAACAAAGGCTGGAATCAAGGGGGATGATGCAAAAATTATATTTGCAACAGAAAAATAAATTGTCCTTTTAGGGGGTGTGTTAGTTTGCTAGCTGCTGTAACAGAATGCTACAGACTGGGTGACTTCACCAACAGGAACCAATCGTCTTGTGGTTCTGGAAGTTGGAAGTTCAAGGTCAAGGTGTCAGATGTACCCACTCCCTGGAAGACACTAGGGAAGGGTTTGTTCTGAGCCTTTCTTGGTACTATTGCGGCTCGTAGCAGCATAAATCCAGTCTTCACGTGGCATTCTTCCTGTGTGAGTGACTCTGGGCTCAAATTTCCCTCTTTGTGTAAGAACACCAGTCATATCAGATAGGGGCCCCCTACTTCAGTATACACCCAACTAATTAACCTCTGCAATGAACCTGTTTCCATATGAAATCATATTCTCAGGACCTGAGGGTTAGGACTTCAGCGTATGAATTTGGTGGGGGGTCAAATTGCAACCCATAATACATGAATAGAGCCCAGAACCCAAGGGGCAAGAAAAAGTATGGAGGAATTAAACTGGAGGTGCAGAGCTCAGGTGAGAAAAATGATGGGGTCGGAAAGATAGCAATAGCTAATGGGAATTTTAAAAATAAACAGATCAATAAATGACTGCTGTGTCGTACGCAATGTAAGTCCTTCCTGCTGTTTCACAAAATCTCTTTTGGCCACCTGCAGTGAAATTGGGGAGTGGATTGCTGATGTACCAGTCCCAAACACTGCATACAGGTTGTCAAGGCTGCTGGATAATTGTAGGTGACCCAGGTGCCACCAGGCATGGAGAAAATGGGGGTGATTCTGGCTGAGGTAGTGAAGTGAGAGTCTGCAAAGCTACCTTCCTGTGGGAAGAAAGAAACTGACATACTGATGTCATTCAACAACAGACTCAACATCAGAAAGCCAAATCTATTGCTTTCTTGGGTTGCTCTTGATTCTCGTAAGCATTTCTATGAGGTAGAAATGATAATCCCTATACTGAGAAGGGCACTGTGGCTCTTGGGTGATGTAATTTGCTCAGAATCCCACAGCTGGTGTAAACTGAAGCAGGGTTTGAACTCATCTGCCTGCAAATCCCATGCTCATTCCACCATGCCCTGGGTGAACTCTGAGCACAGCCTCTTCTTCAGCAACCTGGGCATCTCATACACAGCTGGCTCCAGCAAGCCACATAGATTTTTCCAATGAAGGAGTGTTTATATGCAGCCACCCTGTCTTGCACTGGATTTCAGCTGCCCCCCCCCACTCCCAAGGTGAACAATTCCTTGCTAATCCAAGGTCACCTCCCACAGCCAGCATTTACGCCAAGCTTGAGCTACAAGTTTAGAAAGCTGCTGCAGGCTCTTTGGCACCATGGGAACTTGCTTAGGCAGCCATATGGCCCAAATATCTAGAAGTCCTTACCCATAGGCGCTGGAGTTAGCAGATCAATTTCTAGCTTCCATTTTGCAGGTGGATGATTCCGAGTCCTTCTGTGGGTTCCACAGGGTCCTGGAGGAATGTGCTTGTTGTCCACAGTGGAGACTGATAAAACACACGCTGGTATGGGGTTTGCTTCCTTCCCTGTCCTCCTCTCCCCATTCTCTTACTCTTGAAATCACCTCCCCAGTGACTACTTGCCCCAAATCTTTGTCTCATGCTCTGCTTCGGAGGAATCTAGGCTAAGACAGTGATGAACTGTTGGAAAGGTGCCTCTTTCCAAGGGGGCTATTCTGTAGTTGACTACAGCATGGTGGACGTGAAGAGGCCAGCAAAGCTGATGGAACATCCCATAGCATTTCTCTTTAGAGGTAAAGTTGGAAAGGGAGGCCTGGGGCGTATCACACATTTTGAGTTCCATTTAAGAGCCAAAGGGACATGCTTAGATTTGTACTTCTGGAAAGTCGCTCCGGCTGCTGAATGGAGGATGGATTGGAAGAGTCCAGCCTGAGCTCAGGAAGATCAGGCCGCTGTCATCATTAAGTGTAGATGGTGAGACCCAGCTTGGGGAGATGGCCATGGCCTGGGGAGAATTCAGCAGAGTAGGACTTGGCAAGAGTCCGCATAGGCTCAAGCCCTGAATGGAGAGGAAAACCAGTCAGGCCTGGCGCCAGCCTTCTGGTGCCTTCCCTTGATGGAGGGTCAATGGGCCAAGGAGCAGAGGAGGAAGGGAATGTGTTGGTGTCAACTTCTCATGGTTACAGAGGTCTCTGGAGCACGTGGAGGTCTGTGTGTGGCGCTCAGGAGGGAGGTGGGGCTTGAGGCAGACTTGAGAAATATTCATCCAGTGACCTCAGCTGCGTCCCTCCCTCCTGGCCTGTTCCCACTGCTAAACCAGAAAGTGTTGCCCAGGAAAAAGCATTGCCCAGGGGACTCCTATGGCCCTGAAGTCCCGCAGAAAGAGCCTCTGCCTCTTCTCCCTGGTTTCTAGCCCCTCCCTTACCCCCAACTTGGGCCTGGGGAGCAGACAAGCCTAGGACCAGATCACTGCTCCCCCAAGACCTCATGGCAGGGCCCAGTATGGCCCAAATGTCTTCTCAGATTCTCCAGAGAAGAGGGACATAGGAGAACCAAATGCCTGCCTGTGGGAACCTCCGTCTCATTGTCTCCACAGCAGCACCAACAAATTCCAGAGGCTCCAGGGAAGCAGATTTTGTCAGGTCACTGCCCTGTCTCGGGAGAGTGTGGATGGGTGATGCTGGAGACAGGGAGGGAGACAGAATTTTTTTTTTTTTTTTTGGTGTGTGTGTGTGTGTGTGTGGCGCTGGGAATGGAACCCAGGGCCTCACATGTGCTAGGTAAACACTGTACTGCTGAGCTACATTCCCAGCCCAAGATGGAAAATTTTGATTCAGAGGTCTGGCCATGGTGCCTTATTAGGCAGGACTCCCATAGGACATGGGGGGATCCCTTGAGGGAATCTACAGACAAGGCCAAGGGAAGGCAGGGTGACAGGAACGACAGGGTGAAGGGGCACCTGGAGAGCTGCAGCAGCAGGAAGCCATTACCACAGCAGGTCTGTAGAGCCGAGGGACAGGCATGTGTGTTGGGCAACCTACCTGGTTCTTGGGGCCACCCAACAGCAGCTGTGGCACCAGAATGCAGCAGCTGCCAGACTGTGGCCATGCAAGGAGGAGCAGGGGGCGAGTGCTCCTACCTCTGTCTCTAGCTCACAGACCCCTTGCTACAGCCTCCTGTGGGCCGAACCCAAGAAAAAGGAGAAGCAATCACAGCAATCAGCAGAGAGAGCCCCCCAGCAGGACAGTCCTGGGGGCAAAAGGAGAATGGCCACAGTAGGATGGGGCTTGAGAGAGCCTCCCAGCTCCCCACTCAGCAAATGCTCCAAGAGCTCTTCCTGGGGGGGCGCACCTTCTCAACTGCAGAGCAGGAACCAAGATGACTGGGCCTAACATACAGCAGGCTCCCTGCACCTCCCTGCCCTCATCCGGGCTCCACCCATATTTTATTCATCAGCAAGCACCGCACCCCATGGATCCAAGGACCCTCCCTACCTTCTCCAATCTCGAGGGGCCTCCAGTTAGATGGTTGCTTTCTGAAGCATCCTGAAGTGCAAGGTTTGGAATCTAAAGATCCAGGTTAGGTCCCAGCTCCTTCCTGTACCTTTCATATCCAAACTTTGATTTCCTCACCTCTCAAAAAAGTCAACATTAAAAATGTCATCTTTATTATTTTTATTCATGCCCTTAGAATCTCTTTCCCATGGACCCTGAGACTGCAGTGTGGGGCTGCTTGCATTAGATGACTGGGGACAGATTGAGCTTTTACAAGGACATGGGAGGATATAGAGCACGTTTAGAGGGTGCATCTTGTGCACATCTGCGTTTCTTGTACCGAGGACAATGCCCTCCTCCTGGGTGCAGGATGTTGTCTGTAAAATTAGCAAACTCTCCTCAGCTCTCTCTGCATTCTGGGTACCCAGACAAAGCCTGCTGCTTGTGTGTGTGATCAGGACATGAAGGAATGACTGAATTCAGAGGGCCTCAAAGAACACGTTTGGGTGTGGGGTTCCTGGCCTAGTCCCTAAGGACCAGTCCCTCTCCTCTCCTGCACGCAAGGAGTCAGGGCCTTGGCACAGCTGCAGCCAGCTGGCACCAGGTCCCGGTGAGAGTCATTGTTTGGCCAAAACAGGAAGCCGCCCGAGGGGAAGTGTGGCCTCGCCTGAGTGAACCCCTGAAGAATGGCCCCCAAGAAACTTGGGGACGTGCTAGCAGGCACGAGTCGTTTTGCAGCTGTCCCTCCCACACGCAGGCTGGGGAGGGGGGCTCTCACTCAATGCTTAGGGCCTGGTGCAGAAGACGGGGCTGAGAACCAGGGGACTGGGTTCTAGTCCTGTGTGACCTAGAGCAGCGTACCACCTAACTCTGGACTCTGTAAGCACATGCAAACTGTGCATTTGTAGTTAAATGGCTCCAGGTCTGGCCATCTTGGAGAGCCAGGACCCCGACTCCCTTTGACTGCTGGTTTCCCATGGTCTTCCAGGGCTTGGTGCAGATGAGGCCCATAGATTGAGCCCTTTCCCAGCAGACGGGAAGCTGGATACTTCCACAGCACTTCACAGATATCAAAGCACCTGTCCTCATCTCACTTGACCCTCCCCTCAACAAATATGCCAAGACGTACTAAAGTGGGGCTCCGGGTTCCATCTGACAGAGAGGACGCAGAAGCTCAGGCCTAGGATCCCAAACCACACTGTCGTTCCTGGACCCAGCCAGGCTCTGGCAGCCCTTGGGAAGCCTCAACGATGAGTTCGTTCATGTAGCTCCGGCTGGAGGCTGGCGGTTCTGGTGCTCAGGTCCTGGGAGCCCAGAGGAGGCAGCAGCCCTGACTGAAGGAGCCATCCAGGAGTGTGCCGGGCAGCTTGGGCCTGGTTTGTTTGCTGAGCACTTAGTTTTCTCCATTCAGGCGCTGCTGTTTACCTCCTGTGCGGTCCAAGCAAGTCACTCCCCTTCTCTGTGCCCGAGTCCTCCCTGGTGATCTAGAGATGGTCCCTGTCCCGCTGACCCCAGGCTGTGTGGGGAGCTGCTGAGGCCCTCAGGTTCATCGTCATGTGGATGTGCTGCTCACCACTACCCAGCAATGGATTCCACTCCTCCTTCCTCAGAGAACCCCGATTCTGTTGGGATAGTCTCCCCACCCCCAGGTTTAGCCCAAGATCTCAGTTAACCTAAGCCAATCAGCGCATGGCATGCCTGGAGGGGCCCTGATTGGCTGGAAACATGACCCCATTTGTTCTATTTAGACCAAAGAAGAGGACTTATAAGTAAGGGCTGGGAGAGATGTCCTCTGTGCCTCAGTCCTGCTGAATAAGCACAGAGTCCCCCACTGCCACTGGCCACCATCTTTCAAGCCCAAAGAGACTGACAGCCATCTTGGGGCCACAGGAGAATCAGCTGAAGGTGGGAGAGAATAGCAGGCCTTGTTGTTGAGGACCCCAGGGCTGCTCTGGACCTGCTCTGGACCTCAGCAGGCAGAGACGCTTTTCCTCATGTAGCCCGTTGGAGGCAGGGTCTGCTTTTACTTGCAGCCAAAGTCATCTGTGTGGCCACCATCACCCCGCAGTCTCTGATGCGCAGAGCTGGACGAGTCCGCCCTCCCTCCCCCACGTCCTCTTACTGGAGGGCAGTTGCGAAACCCCTGGGCACCCAGCCAGGGCTGAAGAAGACTCGTTCACGGCTTTTTGGAAGCTCTGCATTCTTTCCTTTCTGCTCCTCCAGCCAGAGACAGCTCTTCCCTCCCAACAGCTGGCCCCTGGCCGGGGCCCAGGCCACCCCACTGACATTAATGCTGCAAGATTGATGGAGTGGGGAGACGGAGAGCCAGGACCCCGAGACCCGCCCTGGCCGCGCCCTCTGCTCAGCCTCTGTTTCTCCCTCTCCTCTTCCCTCCAGGACCTCGGTCTCTTCACAGCCTCAGGATCACAAAGGAGCGTGGAGATGACCTCACGCAACCTCCATGGGGTACGACAATAGAAACCAAGACCTGTCCCAGGTCTCACTGACAGGGACTGGAACCCAGGTGTTCTGAGTTCTGGTTCAGGACTCGTCCCCACCCACCACAGAGAGGTCGTAAGTTGCCATGGCTTTTCTGTTTTGTATCCCACACGTCTCTGATCTCTCATTTGCCTTTTGTCTCTATTGCCACTGTGCTGACTCAGGAGTCCTGGTCTCCAGACTGGGTGGTGGCCTTTCTAAATTTGCCCAGTTCTCAACTGCAGCCCTGCCTCCCGCACAGCAGCCAGAGGGACTGTCCTTAATGTGGACCTGTCATTCCCCTACTTAGGCGTCTAAGGACAAGATCTAAGGTCCCTCACCCAGCTGAGAGGGCCTCATCTGTGAAGTGAAACCTGTGTGCCCACCACTGCACTCAACTGTTGACTCCTCCAGGAAGCCTTCCCAGGTCTCCCTGTCTGCTACGGGCCTATCATGGAGCCCTTCACAAGGTGAGGGGGTCTGGCCCCGGCATTGCCCCACAAGGGCTTCCAAAGCCAGATCACATCCCTCAGCATCCCCGCCTGCCCTACCTCCCCCAGGTTTCCCCCTGCCTGTGACGCAGTTTCCTCTTGTTGGCTACAGGTGATCTGTCCACAGCCTGGGCAGTGACAAACTGAGGGAGAAGGAGAGGGGGTTCCGATGCCACGTCCCGAGCGGGCTCTGGCCACCCAGCTCAGCCCGCCCTCTGATCTCACTCGGGTGTGAGCCCGTCTCCTCTGAAGATCACAGACGCCGAGAACCAGGCTAGGGCAGGGGCTCTGCGCAGTCCTGGGGGCAAAGCTTAACGAACACTCCCCTCCGAGTGTGGCCAAGAAAAACCCTGAACTTGGAGTGCAGTGCTGGGATTCCAGGAGCTCCATTTCCAGGAATCAGTCCTAAGGGGGGGAAATCCTGAATGGGAACAAAGATGAACATGGTAGAATTGATTTATAATAGCAAATCTGGAAACAATCTAGAAGCCTAGCAGTAACTCAGAAGTAAAACACACTAGTGTATATCAGAACAGTGAAGTGGTGTCTAGCCATTAAAGTGATGTTTGCAAAGAGCCGTCATGAGTGTGGTGCTATGGTGGGGATGCCGCTTGTCCCCTCAAAGGTTCACGTATTGGCATTTGTTTCCAGGGGTGGTGATGCGGAACCTTTTAGAGATGGGGCCTAGTGCGAGGTCCTTAGGTCAGCAGGGGGTGTGTCTTCAAAAGGGGTGAAGATAGCTGTCCTGGGACCCCCTGGTAGTCTCATGACAGGTTTGCGATGAAAGCCGGATCCTGGTCCCACCCAGCTCGCTGGCTTCCTTTTGTCCTCCGACAGCCACTGCGGGACCCTCACAAGACACTGACCCATGCTGTGTAGATTTTCAGCCTTCAAAGCTGTGAGCTAGTAACCTCTTTTTCTTCATAAATAGCCTACTTAAGTTATTTTATTATAGCAACAAAAAGCTAACACAAGTGGAAGAGTGTAAGAAAGAACACCATACAAAAATCGTATACGAGTGGTGTGAACAAAACGGAAAGAAGTGCATGAAGACCAGTGAGAAATACAAAAATGCTAAAAATGGTTGATATTTGGTAGAAAGATTAAAAATTTCCTCATGTTTATACTTTCTTGTGCTTTCTAAACTTTCTGCTATAAAACGTCTATTCATTTTACAGTCAGAAAAATTAGACAAGGAGAAAAAGCCAGATCAGGGCTGGGGATGTGGCTCAAGCGGTAGTGCGCTTGCCTGGCATGTGTGCGGCCCAGGTTTGATCCTCAGCACCACATACAAACAAAGATGTTGTGTCTGCCAAAAACTAAAAACAAACAAACAAAAAAATATTGAAATTCTCTCTCTCTCTCTCTCTCTCTCTCTCTCTCAAAAAAAAAAAGTATTATTGAAAAAAGAAAAAGCCAGATCAATTTTAGTTCCAACTCTGATGATAACTGGACACATGACCTTGGGCAAGTCAGCCATCGCCTTTAAGACTTCATTTCCTCATTTGTTTATCTGTTCTTCCATTCCTTCATTCCAGAAATCTCTCCTGAGAGCTTCTTCTGTGTCAGGCCCTGTGCTGGGCACTGGGGACCCAAAAGTGAATCAAAATCTAAACATGTGAAAAGTTGTTTAACCTTGTTCCTAATCAGAGAAATGCTGATTAAAACTAAGCCAAGATTCTTATTTTTCCATCTTACCAAAATCCAGAAGTTTAAGAATGTACCCCATTGGAAAAAACTGTGGGAAAACAGGCCCTCTCGTCTATTGTCTGGTGGGAATGTGAAATGGCGCAAGCCCTACATGGAGAGGAATTTGATGAGTTCTAGCAAATTTACATATGTACCCTTGGACCTGATAATCTTGTCTCTAGAAATCTATTTCCAAAGACTCACTGGCAAAAAGAAGACGTATTCACAAAGCTATTCGTGGCAACACCATTTGTGATAGTAAAGATCTAGAGACCGCTCAAGTATCCACTAGTAGGGAATTGTTGACCACACAATGGCACTCTGTGGCCAGCCAAGGGAAGGTGGCAGATCTCTGTGGGTCACAATAGCTTCGTCTCTAGAGTTCAATGTTAAGTGAAAAAGGAAAGTGGAATAAAATGTATTAAAAAGTGCATTATTACTTATCAAAGAAATGGAAAGGGATACGTAAAGGCATGCATATTTTCTTTAATTAAAAATCCGCTAAGATAAAATAAATAAAATTTTAAAATTACTGTCCATGAGAAGAAGGAAGAAATGGGGTCAAGAGAATGGAGATTGAAGTTAGATTTCTCTGAAAATACCTCATTTTGTAGAACAATTTTAGAGCCAGGTAAATGTTTTGTATAACAATAAAACAAAATCAAATCAGAATAAAAACCAGAAGCATTCCTTCCAAATCAAAAGCAAAATGAAATAAGTTAATGTGTATATTGAGTTGGTTGCTTCATCGTGCAAAGTTGACTTACTTCAAGTGATTTAGAAATCTGGCAATTTGACTGTAACTTGATTTGTAGGAGATTATACATGCATATACACATAAACACATACATACACACATAAACACATACATATATACATAGAGATATATTTATCTATCTGTAGTCACTAGTATGTTGTACATGTAGCATATGTACCTATACTAGACTAAAAAAGTCTAGAAGTAAGACAAACCAAATAGTTTTGAGCACCCTTAGCACCAGATGTAGAGAGAGATACGTGATCTCTAAATACCATTTCTCACTAAAAAGAACCAGGACTTCTTGGGCTTCTTGGAAAAATAGCTGGTTACATATCCTGGCAGAGAATGCACAAGACAATTCTGAACATTTTGTCATACCAGAAAGTGAAGAAGTTATAATTCCACTAGGGTCTGATCAAAAGGACTCAGAAGCCAATTAAAAAAGAGATCCTCACGGGTCAAAGATGGAACAACATGGGTAATAACAAATATAATAACTACAAAGGATCGAAACCTTTCAAATGTATTAAAATACAAGATAATGGTTCAAAACCTCAAACAAAACCTACCAACAAAAAAAATCTTAGCTGGTCGTCTTGGAGAATGTTAGAGAATCAACTCATTGTTTGGGCAAATGATAAGCAAGGGGAGAGCAGGAAGTGTTTATCCTGCCTGAACAATTGTACCTCAGAGAAACCAAAGAGTGGAGGAGAGAAGTTTTTCCTCTATAGAAATATTCCAGCTAATAAATGAAGAAGTAATATAAAATAAAAATACCGTTGCTTACAAATGCCTAATGAAATAATAAATATAGGCAGAGATCATCAAAGATGGAAAGCACAATATACAACCAGACATTCCAAATACCACTTCTGAGGGAGACACATGCACCTCCTGTGGAATATTCTTGCTGAAACTTCAAACCTGAATCTAATCAAGTCATTAGATCTCACTACTGATTTATAGGAAACACAGGGGGCTGAAGGACATGCCAAATAATGGTGACACAGACAGAAAAGTCCAAAAAACTGCATGAGACAAACAACCTAGTTTATTTAACAAACAATTTCAAAGAAAAGTAGGAAAAGCTTGAAAGAGATCATTGCAACAACCAAATACACTGTACTGACCCTCTTTGGATCTTAAGTTTAAAAAAAACAAAAAAACCCAACTTTAAAAGACCTTTTTAGCCAGGTGCGGTGGCATACACCCGTAATCCCAGCAGCTCAGGAGGCTGACGCAGGAGGATCATGAGTTCAAAGCCAGCCTCAGCAATAGTGAGATGCTAAGCAACTCAGTAAGACCCTGTCTCTAAATAAAATACAGGGGATGTGGGATGTTGCTCAGTGGTTAGTGCCCCCCCAGTTCAATTTTCCTGGTACCACCCGCCCCCCCCCCCAAAAAAATACCTTTTTATCTTGAAGCTTTGTTTTAAAATCTGAGATTGTTATGGTTACATTGCTTTGGAGCTTACTCATTTATGATGGTGATCTTGGTTCATTTTAAACATCTGGACTTGGCAAAGTGAAAATTAGTAATTCTATGTTGGTCTCAAAAAAATCTTGAAATCTTAATGGTCTGTTCAGTTCAAAAGCCTGTGAACCATTGTGCCAGACACCAGCCATTTAATAAAATATATCAAAAAAGAAAAAAATAATAAATAAATAAGAGACCTTTTATGAGATAGTTGGTAAAATACTACTGGATATTTGATCATAAAATTCTATTATTCAAAACTTTGGCAGGATACTGGTAATCTGATCACAGCTTTATCTTTTAGAAATACAGATTACAATATTTATGGATGAAATGACTTGATGTTTGGGATTTGCCCCAAATAATCCAACCAGGGGAGACTTTGAATGGGTGCAAGTCGGAGCTGGGGACACATGGATTCTTGTACTATTCTATTTTTGTTGTATGTTTGAAAATTTTCCACCATAACCTGTCCTCACTGCTTTCCTGGCACTAGGGGAGGACAGACCTACAGGCCAAAGAGATTCTTTCCCTCCAAGGCAGGAGGCTGGGAAGGGAGATCTGAAGTGCTGAGCCTTCCCTGGGGGAGAGTAAGAGGGGATGTGCAGGGGAGGGAGGGGCTCCCAGCAGAGGGAAGAGCAGGAGCAGATACACAAAGGCTGTGTGGTCAGGGGACACAGTCATCTCTGCACGAGGGAGCAAAGGGACATTCAGGGGGAGCACCTGAGAGGAAGATGGGCATGCAAAGGGCCCCGAACTCCCAGCCAAAGAGCCTGAAAAGGTTGCAACCAGGGAGGGACATTGTGGACTCTGCCTTAGCAATGTCACCTAGGCAGCTGGGCAGAAGTTGGACAGAGAAAGAGACCTGAGTGTGTGAGTGAGGAGACCAGAGCCCCAGCTAGGTATCTCCTGGAGAGGGATGAGGAAGCCCAAGCTGGGCAGTGGCCCAGAACAGAGGCAGGAGACAAGTAAGCATGTTGCCACAAGCAGGAGGCCAGAGAAGGAGGAGGCCGCATGGAGGCCAGTTTCTGGCTTGGGCAACTTGGTGGGTGCCAAGGGTTTGTTTTTATTTTGCTTTTTTGTTGGTCGGTTGGTTGGTTGGTATCAAGAATTTAAGCCAGGGGCACTTAACCATATCCCCAGTCCTTTTAATATTTTATTTAAAGACAGGGTCTCTTGAGTTGCTGAGGCTGGCTTTGAACTTGTGATCCTTGTGCATCAGCCTCCTTAACTTAGTAGATGTTGGTGCTGTTATTAACAAGGGTATAGGGGGCCAGATTAGACCCCTCTATCTAGTGCCTTGGTAGAAGGCAGGGGCCTGGGTTCTGACCTTAGCTCTGCTGTCTGGCTGTGAAGCCAGGCCATGACTCTGCCCCTCTCTGATCCCATGTGTAAAGCAGAGGGTAGAAACCTCAGATTAGGGTTTCTGCAAATTCATCCTGGGACAAATGTGCGTCTAGCCCGCGTATGTGTCCTTCTTGCCTGAGCAGGGATCACGAGGTCTCATTCGGCCTCACTGAAAATCCAGTTGTGTGATGTCAATGGCATTTCCCTTCAGAAAAAGGAAATGAGGTTAGAGAGCACATTACCAGGAAAGGAAAGTGAGCTGGGCCCCACCCTCTCTAGCCCTGTGCCCCACCCACAGCACGCCAGGCCTCTCTGCCTGGGGCCAGGGAAAGGACCTAGAAAGGGCCTGGTTCTGACCCAGGCAGCTGTCTGACAGATTTTTGTTCTGAGCAAGGCTGAGCTGCTCCCAACAGAGTCAGCACCTTCTCTGGTGCCTGTGGTCCAGATCCAGATCCCCTCTGGGGTCTGAAGTCACAGGAAGCTCCAGGGTCTCATTAAATGTCAGCAAGGCCTAAAGATGAGTTCTTCGTTCATGCAGAGATAGAGGCCATGAGAGAAGGGACTTGGCCAAGGTCACGGGGCAAGTCGGAGGAGAATCCAGGTACAAGGCATCTGGCACCTGAGTCAGGTGATCCCAGAAAGCCTGTCATGCTGTAGGCTTCCCAAATGGCCCTGTTGCTGGTGGATGTCCCCAGAAAGTCCCTCTCCAGTTTTAAACATCAAGTGCCTTTGTTAACTCAACCACCCTTGGGCCCTTAGCTTGGGGCCAAAGGAACATTCCTTAAAGTACTATAGTGCACTAAAACAAAAACGAATACCAATCTACCCAACATAATTGCTATATGCATTTGAGTTTTTAAAAAATTAAGTATAAATTTGGTATACTCAGCAAACTGGTCACTCGAAAATCGATCAGTTGACAAGTTGGTCATCAAGTGAATATACCTCGAGGAACTTGACCTAGCTTTCCTGTGGACCCCACCCCTACCCTCCTCCCAACTGTGACCCCCATGGTGCAGCCCAAGGGCCAGCTCTTCTCCCTACCCCAGCCCTCAGCACAGGGCCTACACGAAGCAGGGACCAGGCCTTGGCTTATTCATTGCTGAGTAAACTGTAATTTTGTGTTAGACCTTACTGTCCTAGAGTCAGAGGGGCCATTAGCAAAGGCAGCCCTGGTCACCCTGACATAGTGAAGTGACAGGGTGGGAAAAACCCTCATCTTTACTCTTGCAAAAGTCAGCTCGGATCATACTTTCCACTGTGCCCCCTGCAGGGAGGGCGGCTGGTTCACCCTCCCACGCGCAGGGGCTGGGGGTTTTCAGGTGAAGTGGAACTAGGTGTTTGTGTCTCTGCACCTTTGCAAGGTGGCTCTGTAACAAGAGAGCCAGAAAAGTAGTGTGTGTCATGGTGTGCAGCGGCGGTGAGCTTGTACAGGTGGAGGTGAGGGTGCGATCGTGCATGCAGGCATGTGTGTATGGATTTGCACAAACATGAGCAAATGACTGTGGTGTGTGCTGCTATTATATATGCATGGATACTTATGTTTCTGTGTTGATTCTTGTTGGGTATGAACATATGTAAATCAAGAAAATAGGGATACTCACGTTTATACCTGCACACCCATGCTTGTGTGAGCGTCTGTATACAAGCTTCCACGGTGTGAATATATTATGTACCTGCTTTTCCATGGAAGTGGGTAAGGGTTGGGTGTATGTAAATATGCATATATTTGTGCATGTTTGTACTTTTTGTAGAAATTGTGGTTTTGTATTTATGCTAATCCATTTAAATACATGGGGCGTGTGAGTGTTTTGCAAGGTATATGTGTACTGGTATATGGACAGAAGTGGTGTGTGTGTGTGTGTTTGTGTGTGTGTGTGTGTGTGGCAGGGGGACATGTGAGCTGGAGATCTGTGAATGTGTACATAGAGGCGTATTTGTGTGTGGGAAGTGTGCTGCATCAAACGCAGTACATGTGGTGTGTGAGCACACATGTGTGAGCAGATAGCTGTGTACACACACACGGACACACTCTTACTCACTGACACAAACATATTCTGGTTGTGCTTTTCTTCCTTTTCCCCTTGGGGAATTACAGAGCGTCTGAGTCCTAACCATGGCTGGTGGCTCTTCCAGGAACATGGTTTCCTGGGCCCAAAAAGTAAGAATGGCAGAGGGTCCCATGTGAGCCAAGGAGAGGGTAGGCCTGAGGCTTGGGCTCCTCTAAGGACTGGGTGGAGGTCCCCAGGGCCACTGCTGTGGAATGGACTGGTGTCAAGGGCTCGGACACTTAGGGCCTCTGTCCCCAAAGTGTGCCCTGGGTGAGTGACTTGATTTTCAGTATGACCCTGAGTGGCTTTCAAAGCCTTTTTTTAAAAAAAAAAAAAAAAAAAAAGAAGTCGTCAAAATAAAATCTTACAAGTCTCCCTTTGTGGAAAGCAGGTGACAATGGGAAGCACTCTGGCCAAAGCTGGCTTGGGGTGGACTCGGAGGGGTCTCCATGGACTGACTTCTCCCTGGCCTGGGCAGTTTCCATTCTAGTTTCCAGTGTACAAACACCCACACCCACAGTCTTGACTAACCCTGTGACCCTCCTTCTGTCTGGGGAGGACGAGGGCACAGGGATCAAAAGCTCCAGCCCTGGTTCCATTCCTGCCCACTTTTCCAGCCAAGTCACTTCCGCTTCTTCCAACCTGCCTCACAGACTCACCTGAGAAGATGCCCAGGAGGGGTTCAACCAGCATCGGGCAGGAAGCCAGCAGCCTACAGGTGTGGGCTACTGTCTTACTGTCATCCCCAGCTTATAAACGGGGAAACTCAGGCTCTTGGGCTTTGTCCGATGTCAACCTGGGGACACTGGAGGGAAGAGAGGTCCATCGTCATTTCAGAGGCCCAAGTTTCGCCATCAGAAGTGCTCACTTGCTCTTTGAGGCTTGGCCAGGCGATGGGAAGCCCCACGTGTGGTTCTGTGGTTGCCCACACAAGCCTAAAAATAGCCAACAGGAACCAGGGAGTCCCCGTGGTAATGGCAGAGGCCCATTCTGCTTCAGCTTGCTCTGCCCCCTATACCTGAGGAGGTCCTGTCTCCTGAGGGCCTGGGTGATCTGGGTCCAGAGCACAGTGCGCCAGAGACAGTGCTGAGCTCCCAACTGAGCGTTTTATTTCATTAATTTCTTTATTTTATTGTTGTGTTTCTTAAAGTCTGTTATATATAGGTGCATCACTTGGCCCGGCTTCCCTAGGCTCTTTTTTTTAAATGATTTTGCTGAACAGATGAGGAAACTGAGGCTCAGAGAGATGCAGAGATCTGCCCAGGGCCAAGGAGCTTCAAGCCCTCACCCCAATGTGCCTTCCTTATCTTACCCCCAGGAAAAGCGGGTGCGTGGGCAACAGAAGGGCCTTCGGAGCTACGCAGACCTGGTTTGAAACCCAAGCGTTCCTGATGACTCCTGTGACTTTGGTAAGTCACCTCACCTCTCCCAGCCTCAGTTTCCAAGGACTTAAGACCTGTCGTGCCCCATGTAGGACCTGGCACGCACTAAGCACTCAGTAGACAGCCATCCAGTCCCGCCCCGTCACCATCTATAGCCATGCTTTCAAAGGTGGGTGAAAGGGGAAGTACTGGTCAAGCCCCCAGAAGAATCTTGCCAGGTCAGTGACCGAGGACCACTAACAGCCAGGAGAGGAGGTCCCTGTGGGCAGATGGTAATTTCCCCAAAACAGCCTCATGAATATTTCCAGTTCTACGCTGGAAACTTTGTCATTCCCTGTCAAGAGATAAGCCCATCCCCTTCCCCTTGAAACTGGGCACACCTCTGTGACTGCCTCAATGAACAGGATGTGGCAGGTGTGACACTGCACAGTTCCCTAGGCTAACTCTTTTTTTTTTTTTTGGTGGGGAGTAGGGGGTTGGTAGAAGGCTACCAAGGACTGAACTCAGGGGCACTCGACCACGAGCCACATCCCCAGCCCTATTTTTGTATTTTATTTAGAGACAGAGTCTCACTGAGTTGCTTAGCACCTCACCATTGCTAAGGCTGGCTTTGAACCCGTGATCCTCCTGCCTCAGCCTCCTGAGCTACTGGGATTACTGGTGTGCATCACCTTGCCCAGCTTCCCTTGGCTCTTTATATATATATTAGATGTTGATGGACCTTTATTTTATTCATTTATTTATATGTGGTGTTGAGAATCAAACCCAGTGTCTCACACATGCAAAGCAAGCACTCTACCACTGAGCCACCACTCCAGCCCCAAGGCTAACTCTTAAAAGTTGATGTAGCTTCCAACTGTCTATCTGTTGATCTTTCTCCTCTCTCACAGGATGCTGGCTCTTGGGATCCAGGCACCCGGTTGTGAGGAAGCACAAGCCACATGAGTTAAAGCACAAGCCCTGTAGATGTCCTGACCTGCAGCCCAGCTAAGCCAGCTGAACAGCTCTGAAGGCAATTTCAGCTCCAGAGTCCCACCATGTCCGGGAAGGTCAACTGGAGCAGAGGCAACCTAGCCCCCAGAAGTCCCGCCCAAATGCAGATTAGAGAACAAAATAAACGTCATCGCTTCAAGCCACTCAGTTTCAGGTGGCTTGTTACACATTGCCAGGCAACAGGAATATCCTCTTCTTCCTCTGCAGGCCTCTCACTGTCACCCCTCAGCCAGGTACAGGTGAGCTCCTCCTCATGCCCCACCCCGGACCATAGGTAAAACCTGGGGTCAGTCCTCGCATCCACTCTGTGCCCTCGGTACTGAACCTCAGAGCCCAGCTCGGCCTTCTATACACATCCTTCTATGTCAAACGGCCATCATACCAGTCTCTCTCAAGAGTTGGGGTTTTAATCAACTGCCTCTCACATAGTAAGTGCTCATTGAATAAATCCAGGGATGTGAGGCTTGGGAAGAAGGAAGAGGAGGAAAACACTGCCTGTCTCGGACTGGGAGGGAGGGGGAGGGAAGAGAGGAGGAGCTCTGAGTAGGTATGAAGTGTCAGGCCTCAGCTCTGAGGGATCCGAGGAGGACCTGCCCTCCGGCTGCTCACAGACTGACCAAGATATGAAGGAAATAGTCTAGGCGGTTCCTGGCTGGCTCTGGTCAAGGGTGAGTGGGAGGGGAGAGGAGAGGACAGCAGGCAGGAGCCAGGCCCAGGAGGACTCTAGGGAAACCACACCAGAGCTAGTGGGCTTGCAGCACCTGGGCGTCTGGCTCTGAGACATCTTAGAAACCGGAAGATTCCCTTCCCTCCCCCAGCCTGGGCCAGCCGGGCCCTATCTAGAGAGATAAAGGCACTGCCAGGCTCCCAGAGCAGAGACGGTCTTATCATCATCGCAGCTGTCTGGGGTACTTGGGAATGTAAACTCTCCTGCTGAGCCTCCCTTGATGTGAGGAGGGACTGTCCTGGGAAGACACAAAGCAGACACCAGGGGATGGACCTTCCCCACCCCCTCAGGGCCCTGCAGCCCTGGGCCAGCACTGAGAGGGGAGGACGGGCTCCGCTTCACTTGGGGTCCTCTTCCTCAACACCCAGGATGTGTGCTTTCCCCCTTCAACACATCCCTTCAAGTCACAAGATTTGGAAGGGCTTCAAGGACCCTTTCTGTCAATGTCCTATGGCCTGAGATGTCCTGTCAGAGCGCAGCACAGAGCCCACCGTGCCAGCTGATATACCTGTGTGACCTAAAAGCAAAGTCCCTTCACACCAGCAAGCACTTCCCACATGCCAGGCGCTCTTCTGCACGATTTAATTCTCCCAGCAACCCTACCATCTAACAAACATAGACGTTACTTCCGTTTCGCAGAGAAGGAAACTGAAGGAAACTGAGGTACCAGGATGTTAGACCTCTTGCACGAGTTCCCAAGTGGGTGAGTGGCAGAGCTGAGGAGGCTGAGAGCAGGGGTTGTCAAATCCCAGGGCAACCTCTGCCCAGCCGAGCTACAGCGAGCTTTAAAGATCCAAGGATAGAGCTGGGTGCGGTGGTGCAGGCCTGTGATCCCGGGGACTCCAGCGCTTATGCAGGAGGATGGTGAGTTCAAAGGCAGCCTGGGCAAAAATAGAATGAAATGGGCTCAGGGTGTAGCTCAGTGGTAGAGTACTTGCCTATCACATGCAAGGGCCTGGGTTTAAGTGCTAGGGAGCAATTTTTACACACACACACACACACACACACACACACACACAAGCAAGGGAAGGGCTGGGTGCTCAGGGGTGTGCTACAAAGACTGAGGTCCAACCTATTCAGAGCCCCATGAGAGCTTCAAATCACCTCTAAATGACCTCCTCTCTGCTCTCACCCCCTGTCACCCTTGGCATGGGGACCATCACACTTAGGCCCTGCTGCTGCTCATGGGCCTGTGGATTGGGGGTCCCCTTGGTAAGTGAGCTCCTTCTGGCCTGGTTGCCACAAAGGCTGCCCCCATGATGTGCTTCTGGGATCAAGAGGCCCAGCAGGAGGCCTCTGCCCTGCTCATAGATGGAGGCAGCAGACTCAGAGAGTGGACTCGAGTCCCCTTCAGAGGAACTTGAGCTTCGGTCTTGAATCTTGTATGCTCTGGTCTGCAGTGTGACACTCGGCAGTGCCTGCTCCTCGCCAGTCTCCGCTTTCCCATCTGTGAATCCAAGTGCAGCCTCAAGGGCCTTCAGCTCCCACATTCAGCTCCAGGGCCTGTGTGAACATGAGTAGTTGACATGAGCCACCTACAATTGTGCCACAAAGACATGCAAGCCAAGGGCCTAGGTGGCAGTGACGGGGTCTGTCTGGGGGAAATCATGGGGGAGGAGGTGCTTGAGTACACACTTTCTTCCTCCTCTTCCCTCTTCCTTCCTTCTACTTTTTTTCCTGAACCCAGTTAGACCTGGTTCTGGGCTGAGGTGCTCACAGGCTGGGGAGGGGGCTGTGTGTTCAGTGTCACAGGCACGTAGTCAAGGTCTGCACGGGGTACCATTGAGGGGTCTGGGGGCACGGGAAGGGCTCGGTGCCACTATCTAGGGGACATCATGGAGGGATGTGGTCCTTGAGGAGTGAGAGCAGAGAGAGGAGGAAAAAGAGCCTTGGGCAGGGATCTGGGGGACAGAGGCCTGAGGAGGGACCCAGACGTTGATTGGTGTGGAGAATGGCACCCAATGGAACTGGCGGGATCATGGCAGGAGCCAGCACAACATTAAGAAGGGCCTTCAACCCCAGATGTAGGAGTCTGGGCTTTCCTCTGAGGACATCAATCAAGAACTGTGCATCCAAAAGAGGTCTCCGGCTACTGCTGGAGGTTCCCATCAAGATGGGTGGGATGCGGGGAAGCCATGGGGGTGAACCTGACCAAGGGCAAGAAGCAGGGAAGGTCTATTTCAGAGATGAAGGAATGCCTTGGGATCAAGAAGTTGTCCGGAGAAGGGGGCAGGGGACAGGTGTCTAGCTGGCTGGGGCACAGAGCAGGCGATGTCGTCCCTCACTGATGGGTACCCCAGGGTGGTGAGTAGAACTGGGGTCTGGTGACAGGCTCTGTCTAGGACACACCAAGCATGGTTGTATGGTCGCTGGATCCTGGGCTGAGGGCCAGCAAAATCCCGGGCTTGACCCTGACTCTGGGAATGCAGGAAGCGGGGCTGGCCTGGAGAGAGGGTAAGAGGGACTTTTACAGGGGAGTGTTGGGGAGGGTGACTAGGACAAGGAGTGGGATGTTGGGGAAATGTCCAAGGTCTCTGAATAAGAGTCCCTGAGGTTGGGCAATAGAGACCTTATGGCCACTGCCTGTCACCCGTCTGTCCAGCGTCTGCAGGCTGGCCTGTCCCTGTAATTGTGGGAGGTCTGAGCTTTTATGGCTTCTTTTCTGTGTGCATGGTGTGGAGGTTGGACCAGAAGACCTCCCCCCTCCTCCCCACTGACTTCTGCTGGCTTCTGTTTGCTCTGCCCCCCAGCAACTGCATGATCTTAGGTGGGCTCCTCGCTCCAGGCTTTGGCCCCCTCTCCCAGCCCAGCACCAGTACTCCCTGGGCTGACTCTGAGCCTGCGCAGGAAGTGGGTGTCTGATCAACCAACAGGAATGACTCCAGCCGAGGAGACCCCAGACTCCCCTCCGCTCCCTGCCTCCCTGCAGTGAGTCAGCTCCAGGACCATGGAGCCTGTCCTCAGCTCCCAGCGCCTCCTCCCTGACCTCCCCACAGTGCCCAGGCTCTGGGGAGGAGCGGCCCAGGTCTGGGAGTCTTACTCTCCAATCTCAGGATCCAAGCCAGCTCCGTCTGCAGAAAACCCCGTCAGCCACAGAGAAGGGCTGCGGCAGCCCTGCCCACACAGGCCCCGGACCCCAGAAAGAAGGCAGCCTGTGGCAGAGAGATCATGACCTTTTAACCTTTCTTCACAAAGTGCTGGACACATGGCGCCTCTTCTCCATGGCCCTCTGAGGAAGGGCGAGCAGGAAGGGCCATCTGAATATACTCTGCAGGAGAGAAAAGCACCTGCCAATCACATAGTGAGCAGCAGAGCTGGCACCTGAACCGCCACAGAGACTTCTGACAATTCCTTCTGCAGTTAGTTCCTCCAGATCCCACATCCTGTCCTGGGGTCCCCAGGCGGATGGATGAAGCCAGAAAGAAGGAAGTGCAAGACAGCCTGAGTGACAGTGGCAAGCTCTGTGCCATCACCAGCATCGCTGTGAGAGTCCCACGGTGCTTGCCTGCGTCTATATACCTGCAGTCTTGCTGCGGTCCTTCAGGCCAAGGCCCTGAACACCAGCTGCTGACTCACCAGCTCTCCTCTCACATTTTTTTAATTTTATCTGATTAGCTGCTGCTGCATGGTCTCCTTTTCCATTTTAAACATACTGGGCTCCCAGCCACAGAGCCTTTGCACATGTAGTTCCCTTAGTTTAGAAAGTACTCCAAAACCCCAACCCCTTCCATTGCTTTAGTTAACACGTCTTCATCAATCCATCTGTTTATTATTTATTTAGTTAGTTATTACAGTACTGGGGATTGAACTCAGGGGGACTCTCCTACTGAGCTACAATCCCAGCCCTTCTTTATTTTTTTATTTTGAGACCTGGTCTCGCTAAATTGCCCAGGTTGGCCTCAAACTTGCAATTCTCCAGCCTTGCAGGTTTGGGATTACAAACTTGTGCCACACCCAGCTCATCCATTTTTTTAAATTCTTATTTGTTACATATGACAGCAGAATGCATTACAATTCATATTACACATATAGAGCACAATTTTTTATATCTCTGGTTGTATACAAAATATATTCACACCATTCATGTCTTCAAACATGTATTTAGGGTAATGATGTCCATCTCATTCCACCATCTTTTCTACCCCCTTGCTGAATGACGTTGATACATGTAAAATATATGGCACATGGAAATATGTGCCAATATGTGGACTGTCATTAATCATGTCATTCCTTAGACTTTAAGCGCTGTGGACAGGGGTTCTTTCTCTTTTGGCTTCCACTGAATCCTCCTGGTTGCCACCATGCCTGGCACAGTGGGGACATTTGGTGTGTGCTTGTTGAATTGATTAGTGAACGAAGGTATGCACTAATGAGCCCAGCAGACAGGGCTCCAATCCCACCCGCCCACTGTCTGGCTCGTGACTTCTCCAGAACTCTGTAAAATGAGAACATGGGATACAGGAGTGGTTTTCCTCCCTTTCTCTATTTGGATGCAGACTCCTCTCTTCTCTTGAAATAAAAGGAATCCAATTTATAATGCAGACACAGGGAGCTGCTGTGAGGGAAGCCAGGGTGAGGCTCAGAGCCCTCTCCTCCAGGCACCCCAAAGTTCCCCAGAGCCTGCTGAACACCGTGTAAAAACCACCCTCCAGGATATGATCCCGGACTGCTCCCGGGGCTCGGAGCAGCCTGTGATTCAGAGGCAGCTGACGTCTGAAGTTCTTAATTCAGCCCAAATGCTAGAGGTCTGTGTCTTGCGGTACCGAGGAGGCAGGGGCACATTCCAAAGGAGAGCAGAGCGCTCTCTCTTCCTGCTGCCCACAGGAAGGGAGCAAAGCTCACTCAAGTTTCCTGTCCCCACACAGGGGTGGCATCTCTTGCTCTCCTGCCCTCCTTCCTTGGCCTGCTGACCCACCTGATGGACCTGGTCTTGTGGGTCAGGCTTCCTTCTACCCAGCCCTCCACCCCACCTCTGACAGGGCTCACTTCCAGTCTGGCCACCAAGTGCCTGCTCATGTCACCTCCACACCCTCTGTGAGACAGTCTCCAGGAGGCCCAGAGAACTGAGTAACTAAGATCACTGAACAGTAAATAACAAAGTGAGGACCTGAATCCCAGCTCCTTCCTCAATAAAAACTTCCAACAATCCATGGAGCTCCACAGTCCGTGTGAGCAGGGGCGAGACCAGACCAGGAGGTGCCAAGGGCCTGCCAAGCTCTAGGCCCCTGGAAGACAGGAAGCCCTGAGGGAGGCTCCAGGCAGGTCCCTGACCAGAGACCCATGCTTCCCCCACACAGCGTCCCCTGGCCATGGCGGAGGCCCTGCCCTTTGAAAGGAAGTGTGGGGAAGTCCCTGGTGAGGCGGTGAAGAACATGAACTTTGGAGTTAGGTGGATCTGTCCAGGTCACAGACAACCTCTCTATGCCATCCCCTTTGGTCCCTGGCCCAGTGACAGAGGATAATAGTACCCATATTGCTGAGTTGTGATGAAATGAGACAAAGACCTTAGTGCTTTGCCTGGCATTGGAGTTACCTGGTGACCACAGATGTCACTGCAGTCCTCATGCTGGTAAATTTGTCATCTAGGCCAACAGGCAGTCCCAAGAGGACCTGAGGAGACCAAGGACTAACACATTCCTCGCAGGCCTTTGAGTGCACTGAAAGTGTTTTGTTTGGGGAAACGTTTCTATCAGAAGTTTCTAGTGCTGGTAGTTTGGAGAAAAGAACTTTGGAGAGACCCTGGTAACTTCTGGTTAATTTTTTATTTTTTAAACTCACCCTGAAAGACATTAACTTCATTTGACCTCAGGGACACTATGGAAGTGGAATGTGTGGGCATGCGAGAAGGGCAGGGGTCTTCACATCACCTTGCTTAGAATCCTAGGTGTTCGGGGTCAAATTATTAAACCTTCCTGAGCCCCAGCCTCCTGGTCCATGAAATGGAGGGAAATGAGAGGAAAACTGTGAAGGGCCGGCCGCTGTCCCAGCAGCACACCCTGAGCTGGATTCTTATTGGAGACTTTTAAAGGGATGCCTGCAAGGTGCCTTCCAGGTAAGTGACCTGGAGACACTTCCTAGAGGCAGTGACTGGGCCCAGAGGAACAGAGAAGGCAGTCCAGGTAGAGGGAAAGCTTTGAACCAGGATGTGGCGCTGGGAAACCACAGCATCCCGCAAGACGTAGGGATTTGGGACAGTAAGATTCGCAGTGGGAGGCCAGGAGAGGCAGTAAGGATGATGCTGTGGCTCAGGAAGCTCAGGTGACCTGCTCAGGATGACTGAGGCCAGGTTCTCCTGGGGGCCTGCTGCCTCTGCCCGCCCAGCTGCTTCTTGGAAGGTTCCTGTTCTATTCTTGGGGCTCCGGAGGGATGGGAGGGCCTGCTGATTCAGCTCTGCCCTGCTGTTGACGCTGGGCTTCCTGACATTCCTGTGAAGACGCGGGTTCCTGGAGGGCGTGGCTCCCCAAGCCCCCCAGTCTCCCCAGCCCACGGGAGGGGTGAGGGAAGTGGGCGTGGCCCGCGCCTAGGACTGTTCGTCACAGCGCCCCCGAGCTCCAGCCGCCCACGTGGGGAATAAAAATAACCATTCTAAAAATGTGACCAGGAGCGCAGGAGCCAGCTCTGCCGTGGGCCCGTGAGATCACTCGACACCCTCTCTCTACCCATGAGGAAACTAAGACGCAGGGAAGGGAAGTGGCTCCCCGAGCTGTGCAGGCGGGTCACACTTTGAGACCAGCACCTTCAGCCCGGGATTCCCTGGGGACAGCATTTGAGAGTGGCTAAGGGTGGGGTGGGCACAGGGACCACTGTGTGGGGGCATTAACCTCAGAGTGAAGGAGGTTTGTTCATGGGTCCTGGGCCGAGACCTCTCACTGCCTTTAGTCACAGGTCCTGCAGCAACAGGAGCAACAGGAGATCCAGATGAGGAGGATGAGGCCCGCCAGCCTGTGGGAGGAGCGACCCACAGACAGGCCACAGACAGGCCTGGGGGCGGTGGGGGCGGTGGGGGTGGGGGGGGGCGGGGGGAGGCCTGGGCAGCAAGGCTCTGTGGGTGGGGTGGGCTCAGGGGCAGATGGGGTCAGGTCTCCTGGGCACCTGCCGGCAGACAGTGAGGAGACTGAGGCCCAGGAAAAGGGGGGATGGCTGTCCTAGGTGCCGGATACCAGACCCATCTGAAGGGAGTGGCCTTTCCTCGGTGGCTCTGAGTTGACCTGAGAAGGGGTCTTGAGAGGTGGAACCACAGTGGCCTCCCTGAGGCAAGGGTGGGAACCTCCCCAGGGGCAGTTTCAGGGCTGAGGCTGTCTGCAAGTTCTCCTTGTACCCTGAAGTCCCATCTTACTTGAGAGGCAGGGACCCCCCACATAACACAGAGCGTAGGGTCTGACTTGCCTGCGCCGCGTCCCAGTGTGTGAAGGCCCCACAGAGTGATGGTGGCACAGGTCCCTGAGGGGAGCCTCTGAGGGACCAGGCTCTTCCCATGACTGCTGCTCTCTGCCCCACTGACAGCCACGACCCAGTCAGACAATGATCTGTCCCTGGACCACTCCCAGGCGTGTCCAGATTTGGCCCGCCAGGCTTTCCAGGGCCAGAGGGGACATGATGACCCCTTCCTGCCTAGCTCTGACTAACAGACCCCTGGCTCTGGGAAGCATCATAACAGAGCCTGTTACCAGGGCAACCTGCAGACCCGGTGGCCTGGGACCTGGGACCTTGGCTGCCCCACACAGACTGCAGGCACCAAGCCCTCCCTGCTCAGCTGGGCTGTGAGGGGACAGTTAGTCAGGAGGAGACCATGTCTGGTCTTTGGGGACATTTTAACCATGACTGCTTTAGCTGACCTTGGGCCCTGGTCTCTGATTGCTCCCAGGGGCCCTACTTGGACAGGGACACTTAAAAATGAACTGCCCCCAAATCTGCTCCTCCCCTTCCACTGCATCCCCCACTTCAGTAAAGACACTATCACCACCCTGAGACACCGGACAGTGTCCCTGGGCAGCAGTAGGGCACCTCCCAGTTCTCCCCAATGCCTCACCCCCTCAGTTGCTATAAGGGGCATTTCTGCCTCCTCTGAAAAACCCGTGCAGCCCACCCCAACCCACCTGCTCTCAGCCCAACCCAGTTCAGCTCCTCCTGAGCAGGGTCATGATCATTGCCCATCCTCCCCCCCAGACTCCTGCCTGCAGTTTCCAAAGTGGCCTCCAATGTTACTGTCTTCTTCCCAAATTGCTCCCTAGCTTCTCTCATCACTCTCAGCCAAGGAAGAATCCCATCCTCCTACAAGGAAGGAAGGAAGGAAGGAAGGAAGGAAGTTAGGAAGTTTTTATAATCAACCCAATATATACATTTATTTATATAGAAGTTATATACATATGCTGCCATACAAACAGATATGTTGGATAAATTTTTTAAAAACAGTGTATATACCAAAATTGCCACTGAAGACCTAAAATTTAAACATTTTAAAAGTTTCGTTTTCATTTTATTGAATGGTATTAATAATCTTTTTGCTGTGTCTAAATATATACTCAAAATAGTGATTAAGCATGCCTTCTTTTTTAAATAAAATCTTGGCTTAAAGATGTGGTACAGTCATTTGAGAATCTGGGACTAGATTCCATTATCTTTCCACTTGGTTAAGTGCCCGATGTAGTGGGGAAGACAACTCCCCAGGGGCCAGAGGGCCACCTGGAAGACCACACACTCCCTGCTGTGCTTACTAAATCACATGGGCCACCATCAATTCCGGGCACAGGCTTTTTGTTGAAATTTGATTCAACTGATGTCAATCCAGTTCCTGGAAGCTACTCAGAGGTGTTACTTTTTGGATATTTTTGACTCTCTTGTTCACAACACACTGAAACTCTTCACTTGGAAGACTTTTAAGTGTGTTATAAAATTTGATCTTCCTGTTTTTCAACATGCTGATGTGACACGTGGTGATACACATGGCCACTACAACAGTCTCATCCCAGAGCCTCACTCTGCAGACTGCGCTCTGTAATGCGGGCTTCTCTCCAAAAGCAGCACCTTTCTTCTTCAGTCTTGAAACAACGCCTTTCCCTGGGTGCCATGTATTTATTTGTTTTAAGATCTGCTGGATGGGATCAGCTATCATCACAGAAAGAGCCAGCGCAATTGTATCATTTGCCTTTTCAAAAAGGTCTACCTTGGGCTGGGGTCATGGCTCAGTGGGAGAGCACTGGCCTAGCATGTGTGAAGCGCTGGATTCAATTCTCAGCACCGCATATCAATAAATAAAATAAAGGTCCATCAACAACTATAAAGATATATATATATATATATATATATATATATATATATATATATATATAAAACTCATGTAAGGTGGGTAAGTCTTTGATGGGTTTTGCTGTGAGATAACAGGTAAATCTCTATGTGATGCAGAGGATTTTGGTGGCCACTGCTTCTATCAATAATAAATTTCATAGAGATTCTACCATTTGTCTTTACAAAATTAAACACCTCGATGACATCTTATGGCAGACTCACAGGGCAGAGGTGCCATGGTCAAGCCAAACCCACACTGCTTTTCTCACAAGCCTGTGAGAAGGGGACACGTGACCTATGGTGTGGACAAGGTGAGGCACCGATGTCCATCTATTTGTTGAACATTAGTAGAGCTTGAAACTTTCTTTTTAAGAAAGTAAAAATAAATATGACTAAAAGTTCCAGAATTTTCTCTCTGTAAGAATGGATCACCTTTTATGTCCCATTTTGACCCCTCTGGCCTACACAGCAGGGCCCTTGGCCAGGTCCACAGCCCCACGGGATCTCTTCAGTCTTTCTTCCGTCTGGGTTCGCACATCAACTAGAGCCAGTGTCCTGCATGCACCACACGTTGTTGTGTCTTTCAGTTATTTGTGCCTGAGACGCATGTCTCCGATGGACTGACTCAGTATTCAGTCCTTTCTTCAAGAGCCCACCCCAGGCCACCCCTTCATGAAGCCTGTTCTATGCTCTGGGTAAAGTTACTCATTCAGCTATTCAACAAATATTTACTGAGGACCCACTGGAGGCAGGCGCTGATCTAAGGGCTGCCGGGTTCATATCAGTGCGCCAGATAGGACCCCTCCCTCTGGGACCTTGCATTCCCATCAGGGAGACCTCGATGTTCTGGAGTGAGTCATTCCAGTTACCCAGGGGTCAGCCAGTGACAAACTTGTCTCCCAGAGAAAACATTTGCTCCTAAGAGCAGGGACTTCTGAGTCTCAGCTCCAAGCACAAGTTCCCAGAGGAGGGGACGATGGAGAACGGTTGGAATTCAAGAATAACTCAGGAGATAACATAAGCCTTGACCCAGACGTAGACCAAGACCTAACGCCAAGTCCAGACTGAGGTCCTCTCAGCACCTGATCCAGCCCCAGGCTGGGCCTGGCACAGGGAGCTCACTCAGTGTCACACACGCTGTCCCAGAGAGCTTCATCCCGCTGAGAGAAGGAACTGGACGGCCCCCTGCGGCTGGCAGGAACCACTTCCACCTCCGAGTGTCCCTATTTTTAGCCATCTGCTGTGACCCTGCAGCCCTCCGCTCCCCATGGCTGGAGGGACTTGCCCAGGCAGCTTTGATGGACTGTTTTCCCAGGCCCTGCGCCTGCCTCCAGCCCCCAGCCCCCAGCATCCCCGCAGGAGGGGGCCACTCCTCTGGTAGCTTCTTTATCCCAAAATAGCATTAGCGTTAGGCAAGGAGATGCAGCCACCTGTAAGTAGGGACAGCGCTGCCTGAGGCAGTGGGGGAGAGGAGCAGCTCCCATCATGGGGGGGGGGGGCGGGGGCAGGGGCGGGGCTTGGATAGAAACTTCCAGGTAACGCTGGGACTGCTGGAATAAGACCTTGGGCCTCACCTGGCTCTTGTCCAGGACCCTTACCCACCAGATCTGGACATCAGCCATAGCATGACGTCATGTCCCACATGGACTGCCCTCTTCTGAAATAGTTTAATCCACCCCACAAAGGCTTTCTTTATCTGTTGAAATCCAACCAGTTGGTGTTAACAAAGAGTCCATGGAGTGCCACCTTGGCCACAAAGGCTCTCCTCCTGCCCCAGGCTCAAGTGGCCACCTGGGATTGGCCATCCCATCCTGGGACTACAGACTGAGGGCTGGAGGGGTGGGTCACAGCCTCAGCTCACTGTGTGACCTGGTGCTCATGTGTGTCCTCCGAGTCTCCGCCCAAGGAATGGAGCCGCAGTGCACGATCCCCCGTGGGCTCTCCCAGCCTTCTGAGCCTGGCCTACTGTGGGGGAATCAGAACATCTTGGTAGCTGGGACTTTCCCTGACCCTCAAGCCATCTGGCTGGTCCTCTCCTCTAGCCCTGCCCCACATCCACAGTGTCAGTCATGCTGAGGCTGGCATGGGCCCCCGAGGGGTTCTCTGGCTGTCACGGGTGGGATAGGAGGCTATGGCCAGGCCAGCTTCCAAACAGAGGGGCAGCCTCTGGCGCCAGACGCCTCCCTCTCGCCCGTGCCACCCACCATCTGGCGTGGGCTTCCCTCTTCTGCCTCAGCTGGGGCGATCCGCCCATGAGTCCTGCCGACTGGAACAGACTGTCCCCACCGCAGCAGCCCCATGCTGTCTACTCCAGCAGGGCACAGGCCCAGGAGTCTGTGGGGACCTCGAGGGTCCAGCACACCAGGAACTTCCAGGAAGGTTTTGGAGGACAGAAAAGCCAGGTCTCGACGGGGTTCCAGTGATCAGCAGAGACGCCAGAGGAGATGGCAGCAGCCAGGAGCCCCACCGACCCTCAGGGCTGCCCTCTCTCCTTCCCGGGAGTGGAGGCAGATTCAGGAACAGCCCACGGCAGAGGCCATCTTAGCCACATCCCACTTTCCTTTAGGGTAAGGACAGTCCTGATTCGCTAAGTGTCCCACTGTGGGCCACGCACTGTTCTAGGCACTTGAGAACAATAGTGAAGAAAACTGGCACTACCCCAACACACAGAGCTGACATTTAGTGGAGGGAAGTGGCCAGATCAAGTGCATGGCATCTCAAGTAGCCATAAGTGCCACAAAGAAAAATGATGTAAAACAAGTGAACTACAGGAAAACCGGGAGTGGGGGCCATTTCAAACATGCCAGTCTGGAAGGCCTCTCTCTGGAGGTTGATGTTGGAGCCAAAGAAGTGAAGGAAGTCAAAGAGAGAGACATACAAAGATCTGGGGGAGGAATATTCTAGGCAGAATAATGAGCCAGTGCAAAGGCCCTGAGGCAGCAGGTCAGTAAGTCTGAAGCGGAGTGAGGGTAAGAGATGAAGTAAGGAGGTGATAAGGTCTGGGGGCAGCCCGTACTGAGCAGTGACTTAACTTTTATTTATTTCAACCTAATATATGAATTAAGATTTATATTGCAATCTAATACAAATACACATATATAAAATAAAACTGAAATAACTCTATGTACCTACTCTAACGTGTTTTATCCTGTTCAATTTTTAAATATAATGCTAGTCAAGATCTTAAATTGATTTCCTGACCTACTAAATGGTCGTGGCCCAGTATTTGCAAAGGGCCCACAGACCATCACAGAGTGGGACAGGAGCCCTTCAGCCCATGTGGAAGAGTGTCCTGGTCTGTTTTATTTTTTGTTCCATTTTTTAAATGAACATACAGTTTATAAGTAGTAAAACACACCTTGCTAGTGTCCAGTTCTTTGACAAATGCATGGTCACATACACATCACGTTTTACTGTTGAAAGGGGTCCCACAGAAGGCTGGGGTGGGACAGTAGCAGCGGGGACCTGCAGGGCTTTTGCAGCAGCCTCTGAAGTGGAGAGTGCGGGGTGCATTTCTGAAGGCTGGGCCAAGACACTCTGCTGACATTTCCCACGTGGCATCTGAGAGAAAGACACAGCTCAGCCACGCCTGCCAAACGCCAGCGAGGGGAAGGTTGGGGGACAGTGACACACTCCATTAAGGGTCAAGGTCCACGTGAGAACAGGCTAGAAGTGAGGAGGGGTCCAGGGCGAGGCCCAGCTAGAGGCAGGGGTCTTCCCACAACCTGGAGACCCTCAGCCTGCCCTGGGGCACAGCCACGCTAAAGGGTGGAGAGGAGGCTCTGGTGGGAGGGTGAGAAGAGGCTGCAGGTGGAGTGGGCAGAGCCACAGGGGCCCCAGGTTTAAGAGGAAGCCCTGGCTGGACCAACTTGAATAAGATGAGGACAGAAAATTGACCCTGAGAGCTTACTTCACTTCAGCAGGCCATGGAGAGCCCTGGTGGGTTTCTGAGCCGAGCTGGGCTTTAGAAGGATTAGTGATAATCATTTCCCTATTCTTCTGTGAATCATGGATGGGACCCTCCCTCTGGCCAGGCCCTGGGCCAGTGCCCAGAAGACGGGCCCTCCATCAGCCTGGAGGCAATGCGCTGTTATTTCTGATTTACAGGCAAAGACACTAAGAAGTCCAGTGACTTGCCCAAGGTCACACAGCCAGGACATGGTGGAGCTGGGCACGGAAGCCAAACCATTCAGACTCCAGCCTTATGGCCTATTTCCCTGTCACTGATGACCTTGAGAGGGTCACTGGTGAGGTATGGAGATTTCTGGCCTATAAATCAGAGCAGGAGGACGTGATCTTCAGAGGCCCTTGTCCACCATCTTTGGCTGCCCCCGATCTGCCTCCTGGGGGCCAGCCCCCGATGGGTCTCTCAATCCAGGGAACAGAGCAGTCCCCACTGCCACACAAGATGCTCCTGGCGGGTTTGTCCCCAGGGCAGCCACAGGGCCTCTGTGCTCTCGGACTGGTTGGCCCGCTCCAGGGGCTCCCACTTGTTTGCCCACAGTGTTTAGTTTCTTGAGGAATCAGTTTCCATCTGGTCCCCATGTGCAGCCTGTGGGTCTGAATGGAGGATTCCATCCTAGCCCAGAGTAATTGTTACCAGAGGAGGGCAGGGCGGGGGCTGTCCAGAGCTGCCTGCTGGGGCCCTGGGCCCTTGAAAAGAGGGAGGACTAGGCGGAGGCAGAAAGAATAACAGAAGGTGACAGAGACAGGACAAGAGTAAAGACTGGAGATGAGTAAAAGCAAGAAGGGGACGGGCTGAAGTGACCACAGGAGGCGGGGACAGTGACATCCACTAAAAACCAGACAGGTACAAAGAGGCACTGAGAGAGGACCCTCAGTAAAAGGGCAGAGACTGCCAGAGAGGCCAGATGCCAAGAAGAAACTCAGCAGAGAGGAGGAGAGACGGCAGAGGGAAGGAACGGAGAAGAGAGAAAAGTGGGCCCAGGGAGGGATGGCGTCGTGGGGAGAGGACAGGGAAATGCTGAGCCAGCCGGAGCTGGGGCAGCTGGAGCCCTCGGGGCCCAAGTGGTCCCCACCGCAGCCAGCAGTCTTGGGCAGCCCCAGTCGCTATCAGAAGAAGAGGTCAGCTCCTGCCCACTGGCCCGGGCCAGGCCTCAGCAGCCTCATCTCAGAGCATGGCCCAAGGACCCCTCTGTCAGCCTCCTGCCTGAGCCTGGGGGTCTCTGAGTCCCTGGTCTCCTCTCAGGGCCTGTCTCCAGTCACCCCCGACCTGGCTCTAGGAGATAGCTCTCTGAGCGTGGTCTTGGGAAGTGGGAGGAGCCCTGGGCCAAGAGCAGGGGAGGGGAGCCCACCCTGGGAGCCGACCCCCAGCCCCCCGCCTCTATCTTCCTGCAACCTTGAGCCTCCTGCTTGCCTCCCGGAGCTCAGTCCCCTCCTCTGTGGAAGGACTGGGCTTGGACAACACTGGGGACCATCCAGCTGCACGTCCTGAGCCAGTAGCAGAACTGGACTGCTCCTAACACAGCCCTGCCACCCGCCTAGGTCCCCCATCCCTCTGTCTGTCACTCACTCCCCACCTGCCCCTTCAGGCCCTGTCCTTTCCCCATCTAGTCCTCCCTCCCTTACAGCCTTCCCATCTCCCTCTGTCCTCCCTCCCTTCCTCCCTCCCTTCCTCTCCCTCTGTAAGGGGGTCCTCTAGGATGCCTGGGCCCGTGGACCCAGCACAAGGCCTGGGGCCAGCAGGGAAAGGTCAGGCTCATGCATGAACACGCTTTCCAGGCAGCTGCCCCATCCCGTGCCCCCCAGCCCCACCCCAGTCTGCACACGCTGCTGTGTCCTCACGTTCCACTCCAGGCCCCACTGCAAGATACACGGGCTAACACGGGGGCTGTGGTCCGAATATTTGTGCCTCCCAAATTTTTGTGTTGAAACCCTAACTCCCAAGGTGATGGATACTATCAGGAAGTGTGACCTTTGGGGGCGATGAGATTAGACTGGGATTAGTGCCCTTATAAAAGACACCTGAGAGAGCCAGCTACCCCTTCCACCACCGGAGGCCACAGCCACAAGGCACCCTCAGAACGCAGCCCTCACCAGACACCAGGTCTCAGGCACCTTTATCTTGGACTTCCCAACCCCCAGAACTCTGAGAGAGAAATGTCTGTTGTTTATAACCCCCCTCCCCCCCGTGATGGCATTTTATTATAACAGCCTGAGTGGACTGAGGCTATTGGCACAACCAAACGCTTCCCATGTCAGAGTCAGTGGGGGTCAGAGAACTCCAAAGGGGGCCGGGACTTGACCAAGGCCACACAGCCAACCAGGCTGACTCACCCCCTGCTGTACCTCAGCCCTTCTGGGGGCAGGAGGCTGTGTAGACTCAGACCCACGGGGAGGCTTCCCCACCAGGCCAGGGAAAGTCTGGTGAGGGCCAGTCAGCATGAGCTCACTGATAGGATCCATGTGTCGGGCCTTGTCCCTGGACAGTCCTTCCCACCCAGTCCCAGGGGGCCTAGGAGAGGCTCCAGCACATCGTCTTGGCACCGTGCGCAGCAGTGACAAACACTGGGGCTGAAACCCCAGGAGAAAGTGCCCTCCTACCTCACATCTGCTGGGGGGGGGGAGCCTGAAGGATCAGGCCTCAGACTGGGGTGGACCAGCGACACCGACGGATGCTTAACCTCTGCTCTGTGGCCTCGGGCAGGCCCGCACCCTGCTCCACAGGTGACTCTGGTCACCAGCACCCAACAGTGTCCTCACATACCTTCCATAGTGCCCAGTTCTGTGTCAGCTCGGTGTGGCCACCGTCCTGCTATCAAATAAGGTGCTGTTGTAGGCTTTCAGGCATAGACTCCAAATCAGTGGGTAGCGTTACTCTGGATGACCCAAGTGGACAGCCTCAATGCGGAGAAGGATCTAAGAGCGGAGCTGAGGTTTTCCCAAAGAGGAAGACCCTCGGCTTGTGGACAGCAGCTTTAGCTGGTGCCTGAGGGTCCCGGCCCGCCTTCCCAACGGCTAGTGCTTCAGCTTTTGGGCTTGTCTCACGGGCCCCCATCACGAGGCCAGCCAGGTCCCGGCAACACATCTCTTACTAAAGCTTGACCATCTGCTTCCCTGGAGGAGGCCTGACTGCCCACACCTTCCACGGTGGGGCTAGAGTGCACACGCCATGTTTTCCTCGACCTCTCTTCTGGAACATTCTTCCACCTGTTGCAACAATCTTTGTTCTTGGCTGAAGAAGAGTCTGTCTTGTTGATGCACCGTAATTCACTAAGCCAATCTCCTCTTGCTGGAGACATCTAGAAGGACAGATGGATTGGATGGCAGATACACACTGTACACATACTACATGGGTCTACGTATTTGTAAAAGCTGCAATGAACATGTTTGGTGGGTTGAATGGGTTTCTCAAGAGGACTCCAAGAGCCGGGCTGAGACTGATCCCGGGGACACCGGCCCACACCAGCACAGCTTCCAGCCTCAAGTCCCCATCTGTCCCCAAAGGCTTCCTCTAGCATCAGGCACCAGTAGCACATCACCCTGAGCAGGGACATGCCAAAGGCTGGACACCCCAGGCGCAGTCCGAGGATGGCTGTTGGAGGAGCGGCCAACGGCTGGGTTTGGGGGCTCACTGTTCTCTCCACAGCTCAGCAGCCACCAGGACTGAGATCGGCTGCCCACGGCAGGAACCTGCTCAAGGAAGTTCAGATCGTGGGCCTTCTCCCTCCCTGTCTCTCTTGTCCACTCTTTGCTGAGTTTCCTGGTGTCACCTCCTGAGCGAACAATCTGCCTCCAGTCCTTGGCTCAGGGTCTGTCTGGGGAGACCCAGTTTAGGACGGGAGTCATGGATACTTTCTTTCAAAGGCTGGAAACCATCTCCAGTTTCTCCTCACACCACCCTGAACCCGTTTCCTCAGAGCGCCCCCTCAGTCTTCCTGAGAGTGTGGGGAGGAGAGACAGGCCTGGAGATAAACCCCCCAAAACCAAGCTCTGGGCTAGCCTTGGGCCTCCAAGGGCCCGTAAGAGGCTCTACCTGCTCAACTGAACAGGGCTGCTGGACAGGTACAGCCCAGGCCTGAGAGGGAACCGAGAGCCCAGTCCTGCTCCACTGTCATCTGCCTCTTCACGACTGGCCTGAGCAAGGCTGGGACCAAAAGCCTCATCCCTCTCTTTCAGATCCTTCGACAACTGCAAGCGCTAGAGGGTCACGGCTCAGTGATGTCATTTAACCCCCGAAGCTCTACGGGGCAAATGCAATGATTATACCCATTTCATAACTGAGCAAACTGAGGTGCATCGGGCAGGGGCTTCTGCAGCCACAGGGCTGATGCGAGGCAGACCCTGGATCCACTCTGAGGTCTCTGACTCGCTGACCAAGTCATGCTTATAGGCATGGTGGGTCAGCCCCTCTCAAGAGGAAAGGAGATTCCTCACAGCTGACTCAGGCCCTGGGGCAAGGAAGCCACCTCCCTGGAGTCAGCTGGGAGGGAGAAAGTGACACTGGGGAAATTCCCACACAGCCTTGGGTTTGTACCAGCTGGGAAGCCGGGCTTTGCCGGGTTGTGGGCTTCACTGGCGACACTCATGACAGGCAGGGGGTAGGGACAACAGCTCCAGCTGTCCCTCTGTTCCCTGGGAGGCTGCATGCTGTGGGGAAGGGAAAGCAGCCACAGGGAGCGGGTCTGCAGCCCTATGGCCCAGGGAATGCATCTTCTCCAGGGGCCGCTGGAAACCCAAAGGCACCTTCCTGGGAGCCACCAAAAAGGTGCCCAGAAAATGACCTCTCCGGTTCTCTAACTGTACTTCCCAGGAACAGGATGTCAGCCAAATACACACACATTTCTATATGTCCCCACCATCCACATTAGTATATACTGAATAAGTTTTATTTAACTTAATACATCAAAAAATATTTCAACAAATAATCAATATTTAAAATTGTGAATGATCTGTTTTACATCCTTCTTTTGGGTCAGGTCTTGAGGTCCTGTGTGTGTTACACTTAGCCACACGTGGCTACTACATGACACAACACGGTTATAGAGGCTGCAGGGTGATCTGGTCTTCCCAGGAAGGCACGGAGCAGGTGAACCTCAGTGCCAGGTGTCCCCTGGGCTGAGGACCCAGAGGTAACAAGAGGGCTCTCAGTACCAAGTGTCCTATGTCATTTAAACTTTCCAGTAACCCCATGAGACAAGTATTTTCACTCTTACTTGGCAGATGAAGGGGCCAGCTCAGAGCAGACAAGTGACTCTCTCAAAGTCACACAGCAGGACCAGAATTTAGTTGCCACCCAGCACCAAGAGAATTTTTCAGCCCAGCCCAGCCCAGGATTGCTGACCCCCTGAGGTTAGTGAGTGAGGGTGGCACATGCCGGGGGCCTTAGCCACCTGTCCCTCGGAGGAAGTGAGGCAGGGAGGTCTGGGCCGGTGGGTGGCAGCAATAGCCTCCTCCTTCACCTTGCCCTGTCAAGGCTGGGACAGATGGTGCCACGCAGGCCCCCAAGGACAGGCTTTCCTCCTTCTTGTCTTTCCACACACAGGACAGAGCAGGGGTGCCCCCTGACCTGAGCAGGGGAGAGACTGCGGTACGAGAACCACATGCAGTTGAGGGTCCCACAGGCCACCTCCTCTGTTTCGGGCCCTGTGTGGCAGTATGGCTGTCTGACCAGACTGTCCTTCTACCCCACCCCAGGACCTGTGCTGCTCTGGCTGGGGCACCGCAGAGGCAAGAGGACAGTGAGGCTTGAGGATGTTCCGGTTTAGAGGGTCGGTCTGGATGCCCCCTGCTGCCCACCAAGCCTCCAGCACCCCAGGACTCCCATGGTGACCAGAGACGTCGACAGAAACGCTGGGCTTTCAGAGGTGGGGGGCACCACCCCAGTGTGATTCGGGTAGGAGAGAGGAGCTGCCCACAGTGCGGTGTGACCTCCCTAGAGACAGGGGTCACCTGGGCCAGGAGCTCCCTGCAGAAGACAGGAGAAAGGCCCCGAAGGACCCCAGGTGGAGAGAGCATCTCGGGGGCGGGGGGAGCCTGCCTGTCTCTCATCTTTGCAGGCCTCAGACTCTGCCTCCGGGGCCACATTAACCCATAGAGCACCCCGGGCCAGTCGCCCTCGCTGCGGCCCATCCACCTGCACACTCCACTCAGTCACATCCATGCTTAGCCCAGAAAACCTCAGAGGTTCATCCTGGGGGTTTGTGCCCATTGTTCAGATGGGAAGATGGGGGTCAAGAAAGTGGTGGGGTTTGATTCTCTAGCCTGAGGGCTGCTGGTCCTGGGATCTGTCTGTAGCCTCCTGCTGGCTCTCATAGGACACATCAGGGAGGGTCCCCAGGAAGGCTGGAGGATTTGACGGTCACAGAAGAGAAGGCAGACGTGCAGAGCTCAGGGTCCAACCGTGGGCTCTGACGTTGGATCCACCAGTGTCTGAGGTCTGGGTTTGGACTGCTGATTAGAAATGGCCCTGAGCCTACAGTCACCAAGACAGACAGGTGGCTGCTCCAAACTGGGGTGCCGTTCCTGACCCGAGTTAGCGCCTTCTGCACTTGTAGAGGGAGCACTCCCAGCTCCCAGAGGTGGACAGGGTGAGAGACAGGGCGGGACGGGTCCAAGGAGAGAGGCCCAGTAGGGAGCATGGCCTGGGAGGTCTGGGAGTGGCCGTAGGGTCATCATCCCAAACCCAGTTTAAAAACACATGGCTCCATACTTCTGCTCTCTCCCTGATTCATTTTATCTGTGTCTCTCACATGTGCCCTGAGCCTCTAGCTCACTCACCTGGCCGGGGCGGGGGGTTGTACCTGCTGCTTGTTTTCCCACGGGGCCCCTGAGCTTAGAGCATCACCCGCACCAAGGATGCGTGACTGGGCAAACTGGGTGAGCTGAGGGCAGGGGACCAGCCACCGAGGTCCTCCGTGCCCTCCTGGGAAAGTCACCCCACAGCCTCGGCTTCGCTCCCCTGTAGAAAGGAGGTGGTTGCTCTCCTGAGGCTGCTCTGACAGAGCCCCTCGGACTGGGTGGCTTCGACACAGGAATGTCTTGTCTGGGGTGCCTGCTGGGTGGCTTCCTTCTGGGGGCTGTGACGGAGACTGTGCCCGGCTCTTCCTCAGCTTCTGCTGGTCCTCTGGCTTGGAGGTGCCTCACCCCCATCTCTGCCTCTTCTTCACACTCTTTCTGGGTATGTCTGACCTCATTCTAACTTGATTAACTCCATGAAGACCCCACCACATTCTGAGGCACTGGGGGTTAGAACTTCAACATATGAATTTTGGGGTGTGAGGAGGGTGGCAGATTCAAGCAAATTACCTCCCAGGCTCAGCGGCCCCCCACCCCGGGCTGCTACCATGAGGACCACATTATGGCCCGCTGGGATGGACCTGGCATAATGAACTTTCATAAGATACTGATGCTCCACTCCCAGAGATTCTGGTTTGCTTGGTCTGGAGTGGGCCCTGATGTTCCTTCCAGGGGAACCTGATATGCAGGCAGGGAGGAGAGCCGGGTGCGGGGTCTGCTGCCTCATCAGCAAACCCACATGTGGTTGGCAAAGCTGCCATGAGTCTGCCCCAAACCCCAGCCACTCAGGGTGGGGCCAGGCAGGACCAGACAGACAATGGAACAAAAAGGCCTCATCCCCAGTCCCACACCCCAGGGTGGTGCCCAGTACCTGGACGGTACCTGGGCTATATCTGAGGAAGAAGGCCTTCTCCAGGCGGCAGGTCTGGGAGGTGTGGAGATTTCCAAGTCACTGCTTTCTGTGGATTGCACCAGGGAATTCCTACCTGAGCTTGGGACAGGGAAGGGATGGAGATCTCTGGTCCAGTGGTTCTAAGGCAACACCTGGAGGAAGTCAGAGAACAGGATGGTGGAGTGGGAACTGGGGAGAGCAGGCGCTCAGAAAGGGAGTGAGGCCATGGAGCATGGTGGTGGCCTGGGTCACCAATCCACACAACTTCTCCAAACCTCAGCTTCTTACATCTGCAAAATGTGGAGTGTAGAGCCTGCGTGTGTGGAGCGAGGGTGTGGCGATGTGAGAAGAAGTGCTGGAGCTGGCCCACGTGGCCCTTGGCTTCAATTTCCATCCTTCCTTCCCCGAGATGGAGTCAGTCCCTCTGCGGCACTCCTCTGCAGCCCTGTTGGGGCCACGAGGTCTCCCACACAGGGCAGGCTGCTTGCAACTTCACACCTGTCTTCTGCCCCTGAGACAGAGGATCTGGAGGGAGGGGCCTGGGCATCATGCTGTGTGCCCCAGACCCAGGGTTCATGCTCAGCTGTTGGTCCCTTCTGAGAACCACAGCTGAAGTGATAAGCATCTCTAAGGGTTCTCGAGAAGTCCCTCGCGGAGCAGAGCAGCTCGCTTCTGTGTGAAGCAGGCAGTGCTGGCCTGATGCTTTGTTCCATCAGGTGCTAGCAAGTGTGTGGCGGAGGGATGGACGGATTTCCCCATGGGGTCCACGGAAAACAGCTCTGTGGGGTGTTTGCGAACGAACATTTCCTGCGCGACAGAGCTCAGTGCTCTACCTGCAGGCTTCGCTGGTTCCTCACAACAAAGTCACTCAACAAACAGCTTTTTTTCCCCCTGCTTTGCAAACACCTAGGAGAGAGGCTAGCGGTGGCACATGGGCCACTCCCACCTCACCTTCAGGACAGAGGGCACCAGGCATCATCTCACCCTCACAGGGCCTGCCCTGGACACCACATCTGTGCCTGGTTGTGACCTCCCAGCAGACTGGGAGTCCCTGGGAGACGGCATTGTATGCCATGCTTCTCTGTGGTCCCCACACCTGGCCCAGCACAGAGCCCCCACAGTCAGTGGTTCACTAAGAGTGAGTGAATGGGTGAGCCAAGGAACGAAGGGAGGAAGGTGGGCCAGCCCCAAGGCCCTGTGACCCAGGGGACACACTATAGTCGTGTTCAGGAAGCAGAAGGCCCTAGAACCAGCTGACTCCCCTTCCACACTCAGGACAACTGAAGCTCTCAACCTCTGGGCCCAGGTGAGGAAGGAGGTAGGTTGGGGAAGGAGGAGAAGGGGCTTTGGGCACCGTGGAACAAAAAAAGTGCCCTTTCAGGAACTCCTGAGGACAGGAAGAAGCGGAGGCTCAGGAGGAGCAGCTGGCCCAGGCCTCACAGGCACTGAGGGTCGGAGCAGGCTCAGGGCCTGGTGTCCCGGCTTCCTGGTCAGCTGGAGGCCTCTCTCCTCGGCTTTGATGTCATGATGACACCGTAGTGACTACTGCCACTACACTCAAGAATGCCCTGTAGAAAGTGGCCTTGAGGGACTAGGCTGGCCCAGCTCAGGGACAACAGAGCAGCTCCTGGCTGTGCCTCCCTGACCCAGGCTGTGGCTCCGGCTCACTCTGTTAGCCTTCCAGCCCGGAGGCCGGGTGGCACTCCCTGACTTGGAAACTAGAGGATGAGGCTCAGAGGAGGGCTTCACTCACCTGATGGCCACAGAAAGCCGAAGGGTTAGGGATGAGGAAAGTGTTGTGGGCTGGGTTGTGTCTGTGGTTCCCACAGTGTGAATGTCCTCCATGCCACTCAATGAACAGTACACTCAAACAGGACCCAAGGGTAAACGTTACATTATGCAAATTTTTCTACACACTCCGCACCTATGGCCAGGTGGGATGCATACCTGGGACTACAGGGCACCACACCCCATTGTCTTTGCCTTCTTCTGCACAGGGAGACGCGTTGACCTTCTGAGGGCCTCTGTCCGTTCCTTCTTCGCAAGTCTTTTCCTGGCTCCTAGTCTGAGCCAGGCCAGGCTGGGCACTGGAGCCTGGTCCAGGGATGGGCAGGTGGGCATGCCCTCCAGGGGCTCAGCCCAGAGACCACCCAGCTCATTCGGGCTATGGGTGCAGGAAATCAGCCAGCAGTGCCATCCAGCCAGCGCCAGAATAGGGACCCCAGTGTCTGCAAGCCACCAGACTTTGCTGGACACAAAAGATGAACTGGTCGAGGATGAATCAAGTGTTATAAACCACAGCAGTGCACACCCAGGGCCACCTGGAAGGTGGACCCCAGAGGCCAGGACTCTGTGAGAAAGGACACGGAGGCCAGGCCAACGCCACCCAGCCTTACTGGAAGATGAGGGGCGTCCCAGGAGTATAGACTGGAACATCAGCGTCCCTCTGTTTCCACAGGGTAAGACGGAAGCGGTGACGCGCTCAGCTCCAGGCTTCTGGGAACTTCGACTTTGTGCATATAAATGACCAGCTCAGAGCTCTTTCTCCCTCCTCTTGAACTCCCTGTGCCTCCGCCTTGGCCTCTTACCTCTGTCCCCTGAACAGAGGACAGTGTTCTCAGCTGTGCTGGCCTCAGTCCATGCCCGGGGACTGACCAAGTAAGCCTGTGGCCTGAGCCGGGCTCCTGCTTGGGCCCCTTATATGTGCCCTTGGCTTTGGGTTTCATCCTCCAGTGAGGTGGGGTTTATTAATATTCCTTCTACAGAGAACAAACCTGGGCTCCGACAGCCACTTGCTCTAGGCCGTCCACCTCCAGCGTGTGGGGTCCTCCCCCCATCTTTCTGATAGGGTTGTGTGCAGTGGACCCAGGCCCCAGGGCTGTCGCACCCTCCTTCTGCCACATTCCATCCTGGGTACTGGGCTCCGAGCCCTGTAGCTCGTCCTGCTGTTGGGCAGGGACTGTGCCCTGGACCAGCTTCCCGCAGCCCTGCTCCCCTGCCACCCTGTGGCTGGACCCACCATACTCACACCTGCGGGTGGACACCCAATGCCACTGCCCGCCACTCTGCTCTTGCCCTGTTGAGCACGGCTTGTTGAAGCCGGGCCTTGACCACACGGTGTCCCCAGCTCATGGCACATGTTCCAGGCTCCGTAAGTGTTTCAGAGAATATGGAAAGAATGACCCGCTGACATGTCCCTGGCAGCAAGACCCAACGCAGCGGGTGCAGGACCGTCTGCTCCAGAGGCTAAACCAGAGCCCTGAGCTGAGAGGAGCCACCAGGAGGGTGTCCAGAGGTTTCCACCTGTGGGGAAGAATATGAAACCTAGAGCAGGCTCAGAGAAGGGACAGGAGGCGGAAGGTTCTGGAAACAACAGCCAGAGAGGATGGCTAAGGGTACTTGGGTTGCAGGGTGTCACCCTGGATTCAACTCCAGATTCCCTGGATCACTCAACAGCTCCCCTGAGCAGCCTTCCCAGGTCACACCTGGGACACGTCAGGAATCGGACCCACCCTCGCTGTGGGGAAGCTCCCAGAAGTGGGAGCAGAGCTGTGGCCAGGCAAGAGCATCCTCCACGCTGTGTGAGCCAAGTGCCTCCCAGGAGTCTGGAGACGGCTGCAGTTCAGACGGAGCTGGGGGCAGGCTGGAGCACCAGGGACAGATGGCAACTCCAGGACTTGTGGGACCTGAGGACTGGGCAGACAGCTGGGAGACGGCCAGGCCAAGGACACAGCCCTGGAGAGAAACAGGATGGAGAGGTGCTAGGCCCCAGGGCCCCCTGTGAGTGCCGGGGAGCCACAGAGGGACACAGAGTTGACAGCCCTGGCCGAGAGGAAGCTCCTCCCCAAGGGAGCCCAGGCCACTTCCGCCCTCTGCTTGGAGCTGGGTGGTGGATCACAGCTGGCCTCGGGCCTTGAGGCACTGGGGCCTTCCTGCTCAGCACACGGAGGAAATAACTTTATTAGCTGGTGGATGAAAAACAGGAAATGTATGCGATGACTCTGGCACCGGCCGTGGTTCACTCACATCTAGTTTCTAGGAAACAGTTATGAGGCCTCAGACTAGGCTGGGGTTTTCTCAGCCAAGTCTTTCTGGAAATGCCATGCTTTTCTCAGGAAAAACCATGTCCCCCCAGACTGGGGGGTAATAGTGACATACAGCACGGCCACAAGAAGAAGCCTCACTTTCCTTCCCAGTCCCCCACCTCCAGTCTCCACGAGGCTCAGAGTTGGCATCAGCTCGTTTCCTGAGCACCTATTATGTGCTTATAGTAGAAGTCAATTATAGACATCAGTTATCACAATAACAAGATGAAGATCGTCAAAGTGCGCAAACAATAATGATTCCAAGAACCCAGAAAAGTTGAAAGTTAGAGGATGAAACAAAATACTCCAAATATTAACTAAAAGAAACTTGAAGATAGAAACATTATTATAATGTTTCTATAAAGTCATCATTAAAGAATCAGTTAAGAAAAAATTAAAACTGCTTGATTCATATATACCCAATAGCCTGACATTATGGTAAACAGTAGAAAGTCTATCAGGATTTGAAGAAACAAAAATCATCAGTGAGCTGCAGGTGTGGTGTAATCCTAGCTACTCCAGAGGCTGAGACAGGAGGATTGTGAGGTTGAGGCCAGCTTTAACATCTTAGGGAGACCTCATCTAAAAATAAAAATAGCTGTCTGGGGATGTAGCTCAGTGGTACATTACTTATGGGCTCAATTCCCAACACTTCTAATTAACTAATTTAATTTAAATAAAAATAATCAGTAAGACTTCAGCAACCCCAACAAGAAGTGACTTAATGCATATGTATAGAACCCCACATCCAGTGACTAGAAAACACACCCAATTCTAAACACACATGGGCCTCCTTTACACATTAATAGTGAACCAAGCTATGGATCAAGTCTCGACAAACTCCAAAGATCCACCTTTATATAAGCCATATTCTCTGACCAGAGAATTCAACACTTGAAAAATTGGTAAATTAACTGTTTTTATTAACAGAATAAAATAAAATAAAAACTCATAGAATTATTTCAAAAGGTACTTTTGAAATTTTGATAAAATCTGATATGCACTCATGATTAAAAATGACACTTTTAGCAAATAAGTAACATAAAGAAAACTTCTAACTCTGATCTCTAACCTTGCCTCCCAAAAAGCCATTTGGAAACATCTTACTAAATTCTGACTCTTGAAAGTACTTTTTTAAAACAAGAATAAGACAAGTATTGCCACATTTGTTCAACATAGTATTTGAAGTTCCAGAAAAAAAAAAAGTATTAAGAAAAATGAATGGAAAGTTAAAAGGATTTAAAAGAAGGAAATAAAGCTGTCACATTTCTGAGATGGTGATTTTCTACATAAGAAAACCAAGTAATCTACAAATTGTTAGACTTCATAAGAGAGTTTAGCAATTTGATATAAAATCAATATTCAAAGGTCAATGGCACTTCATTTTAGTATCTCTATTTCACTTAGAAAATGTACTTTAGAAAGGGCATGATTCTTATTAGGAATAAAAATACACAGTATCTTGGAACAAATCTAACAAAAAGATGTGCAAGGTCTTGAGTAAAACTTCACTGAAAGACAGTCAAGGAGTCCAGATAAACAGGGATGTATACCACATCCAGGAACAGGAAGGCTCACCACCTCAAAGGTGTCAGTTCTCTCCAAATTGACCTATGAAGTCAACGCAACCCCAGATGAAATTCCCAGTGATGTTTTTATTGGGAAAAAGTCAGTGTGGGTTTGTTCCCTTGTGATTGACATGTGTTAGGATTTGGATCTGGAATGTCCCTCCCACCCCGCCAAAGCTCGTGTATGAGGTGCTGCAGTAATGCTCAGAGGTGGGATGGCTGGATCATGAGAGCTGCAACCTCTGTAATCCATTTGGTGGATTAATAACTTGATTGGACGACTGGGTGGTAACTGCAGGCAGGTGAGGCCTGAAGAAAGTAGGCCTTAGAGGTGTGGCCGTGGAGATGATATCTGTCCCTGGCCCCTTCCTGTCTCCCTGTCTCTCTCTCTCCCCATTCCCCCTACCCCCCTCCTTCTTGGCTGCCCTTAAACTGAGCTGCTGTCCTCTGCCACATTCTTCTGCCAGGATGCTCTGCCACACTCAGGCCCAGAGTGATGGAGTCAGGCAGTCACGGACTGACGCCTCTGCAACTGTGAGCCAAAAGCAACGTTCCCTCCTCTAAGCTGTTCTTGTCAGGAATTTCAGTCACAGCAATGAAAAGCTGATTGACCCATAGGGCAGGGTAAAAGTTAAAACAGGGTCCCGCTGGTCACTGGGACAATTTGGACATGGATAGAAATAATGGCAAATTGACATACATAAAATTAGTAAGTTTATAATAATATTAAAATTACTTTACTGAGCACCTTCAGAGAAGGCTAGAAAACCAACTCATTATTATGAAAACTGAGGAGTGAAAGGAAAGACTCATTTGTCCCGACATCTATTTTTACTGCACTTCAAGGAAATGAACTAGTGTAGTTGATGAAAGGAAGTTGTTATTGTTGTTTTAAAGAAAGGAATTCTAGCTAATAAATAGAGAATAGTGCAGTTAGAATATCACAATCCTTCCTTTCCTAGAGAATGCCCATATATAGGATGGGGACAGGAGAAATATAAAATCAACATGGAACATCCTGTAGTGCCAGAAAGTAAGGACACTACTTTCTCAAAAGGGGTTTCTCAAAAGGAAGCAGGAGCCAGCTTGAAGGGATTCCCAGTGGCCACACTGCAGACATTTGAAACATCAAAATGAATCATGATAGCAAGAGACTACAACCCACTGAATAAAACTGCAGGTTATTTATTTTTTTTCTGAACAAAACAGAAAACTATAAGTCAAACTCTGAAACAAATGAATACATTAAAGATTTGATGAGGAATGAGATTGGCATTGTTTCAAAGTATTTCTTTAAAGAATCACAAAGGAGCTGGGCTTGGTGGAGCAGGACTGTAATCCCAGCACCTCGAGAGGCTGAGGCAGGAAGGTCCCAAGTTCAAAGCCAGTTTCAGCAATTGAGTGAGGCCCTATCCCAAAATAAAAAGGACTGGGGAGGTGGCTCAGTGATTAAGCACCTCTGGGTTCAATCCCCAGTACCAAAAAAAGAGAAAAGAAAGAAAGAAAACAGTAACTTCACAGTGGAGAAAACTGGCAGACATCACCTTTATCATCCTGAGCAGGCAGACCAATCAAAGTCACACAGCACTGGGTAAGATGCCATGAGGAAAAGGGAGGACAACTGATACAGTGTCCGCACTTGGCCTGAGTCCATGGGCTGTAGGAGGCGCTGTTGGGCAACCGGCCAACAAACCCACACTGGTCTCCTGGAGTGGATGGCTGTACAGCTGGTATAGAGGAGACAGTCCTTATTTGTAGAACGCATGAAAGATTTGGGGGGTGATGGGGAAACAGGTCTGTAGCCCAGTCTCAAGTGGTTCAGTGTGTGATTATTTAAATTTGTTTTAATTTTTTTTAGTTTGAAGAGACAGATTATGTCTGGCTTTTATTTTGGATCTTATTCAAGAAAATTATTCTTTATTTTTTTTAATCAACAAGTAAAATATATAAATTTATAGTGTGTGACATGATGTTCTGACATATATGCCATGAAATGGCTACATCAAGATATTTAGCATTATACACTTACCTTTTTTTTTTTTTTAGGTGAGAACACTGAAACTTCCACTCTTGTGGAACACAATTCCTCCCGTCTAAGTGAAATTTGCAACCTTTGACCAACCTTTCCCTAATTCCATAAACAAATTTTAAGAAAAATTCAACCAGGGAAATTGATCATATTAGAAAATCATTCATTGTTTAAGGTGTGGAAAAGAGTATCTTTTGGAGAGACTTGCTGAAGTATTTATAGATGAAATTATATGATGTCTGGCATCTGCCTGAAAGTAACTCAGGTCTGGGGTCTCCATGGAACACAGGTAGGAACAGATAATCACTGCAGTTAAGGGATGATTTGTTATCCCATCCAATCTGCCTTTAAAATTTCCAAACCAATTGTAATAAAAGCTGCTTAGGAACAGTGAAAATGTAGAGGGTGGACATACAATGTCTATTACATTCTTTATCTGTTTAGTTATTTTCTTAAAAAAAAAAAACCCACCTTGTGCAGGTGCCTGTGTGATCCCAAAGGCAGCATGATTTAAGGCTAGTGAAAGTATAAATGATGCCATCTTTCTGAATGGCAATTTGTTAATGAAAGTAAAGTTGATTTTAAAATGAAGCCGCTGGAAGCAACACCAAAGTGTCTAATAAGGAATTGGTTGACTATTATTACAGTCCTTCTCCCAAATGGGATACTCTGCAAGCATTGTTTTAAAAATAAGGCAGTTCTCTTTTTCCACCATGAGAATATATCTAAGACCTATTTATGAAAAAGTTAATGTCAGATCACATACGAAGAATGATTCCATCATAACATACACACAGATGCATTGTGTAGATGTTGGTATATACACTGACATTTTTCTAGAAGAATGTATACCAAAAGATTGAGCTTTTGCTGGCTCTTTAAATAAATTTTAACATAAATAATTCAAATTTGTAGTGATACCAGTGCTATTTTAAGAGAATTTTTATATAAATGAACCACTAAGAATTCTTCACATGACTGTTAATAGATATAATTATAGTGCAAAGATATTCCAGAGGAACAAGAAGAAGTTGGGAGAATTTGTTCTACCTGCTGTCAAGGCTGACAAAGCAAGCTGGGGCCGTGGCACCACCTGAAATCCCAGCAGCTCGGGAGGCTGAAGCAGGAGGTCGTGAGTTCAAAGCCAGCTCAGCAAATTAAGGAGCCTCTAAGCAACTCAGCAAGACCCTGTCTCTAGCTAAGATATATATCTATTTTTTTAAAAGGCTGGATTTAAGTGGCTCAGTGGTTAAGCACCCCTAGGTTCAATCCCTGGTACAATTAAAAAAAAAAAAAAAAAAAAGACCAACAAAGCCAAATGCAGTCAATGACTAAAACTCTAGAAGTTAAGACTACAAGGTATTGAGCAAGGACAGATGCAGGACTAAGATGGAACTGAAGATCAATTAATAACCCTAATACTGGAGGATGAGGATATAGCTCAGTTGGTAGAATGTTTGCCTCATTTGCACAAGGCCCTGGGTTCAATTCCTAGCACCACCAAAATAATAATAATGATGATACTAATGCTAACACAGATGTTAGTCTATTCTTTAAAATCAAAACTAGATCCCTTTCTTATACCTACACCAAAATCAATCCCAAATTAATAAAAAGGTGTTTGGAGGGCTCCAGTTGTGGCTCAGTGGTAGAGCATTTGCCTAGCACGTGTGAGGCACTGAGTTCAATTCTTAGCACCACATATAAGTGAATAAATAAATAAAGGTCTATCAACAACTAAAAATATATTTTAAAAAAATGTTTGGAGAGGCATTTCAATTTTTCAGAAAAATATAGAAGCATCTCTTATGACCTTGGAGGAAAGGGGGGTTTCTTAAAAACAGACAATAAAAGTTCAGAGCATAAAGAATAAGGATGGACAAACTTGATGACATTAAAATGAAGAACTGCTGCTCATCATGAGACACCATAAAGAATGTGAAAAGACAAGTCCCAAACTAGGAAGCATGTTTGAAATACAAAACAAGCTAATGACACAACAGCCCAATGCTTGTCTTTATATATTTATACTTATGTATGCAGTTATAAATTCTCAAAAATCAGTAAGAAAGAGACAAGCACCCCAACACCTCTACCAGGTGGCCAGGCACCCTCTTTGTACATATGCCCCGGAGGCAGCCCCTCCTCTGAGGACAGCTCTGACCCGAGGAAGTTCTTCCCCACATGGTGCTGAAAATAGAGCCCTGCTCCCTGTGCCTCTCCCCCAGTTCTGCTTACTTCCTGAGGGGCAGCTAGGCCAATGCCAGTTGTAAGGGTTTTGTAGAGCTGTGGTAAAGTACCACAAACTGGGTGGCTTTAAAACAACAAAATTTATTCTTCCCTATTATTATAAGCATGCCAGTCATGGTTGGGCATGGTGGTGCACACTTTTAATCCCAGCAACTCAGGAGGCTGAGGTAGGAGGATTGCAAGTTTGAGTCCAGTCTCAGCAAATTAAGGAGGCTCTCAGCAACTTAGTGGGACACTTGTCTCAAAAAAATAAAATAAAAATTAAAAAGAACTGGATGTTAAAGTATTCTTGGGTTAAATCCCCAGTACAAAAAAAAAACAAAAAAAAAAAACAAAAAAACAGTCACGGGGATGGGGCTGTAGCTCAGTGGTAGAGCACTTGCCTTGCACATGTGAGGCACTGAGTTCGATCCTTAGCACCACATAAAAATAAGTAAATAAAGATATTGTACCAATTACAACTAAAAAAAAAGTTTTTAAAAAATACCAGTCATGTTGGATTGGGGCTTGCACCAATCAAATTATTTTAACTTGATTACATCTGAAAAGACTTATTTCCAAGTAAGATCACACTCATGAGCACCAGAAGTTAGGATTCAGCATATGTTTTGGGGGGAATAAAATTCAGCCCACAATCCAAGCTCACTTCAGCTGCCTGATCACTCTCAGGACCTGAGGCTACCCCAACCCAAGGGAAGAGAGAGAATTTTGAGCACAAGTGACTCTTAGGCTCATTGAACCCACTGACCAGCCTTCAAGGGGGGCTCTCCCAAAGCCCACCCGTGACCATGCATGCACATGGCCTTAGAGCCATGTATGTAAAATTAAGTCCTGATTAGGAAATCTTCAACAGTCCATGCCGGTTCCAAGCCTCAGGTTCTTCATCTGTAAAATGGGAAGTGATTCTAACTACCTCAAAGGTTTTTTGTTAAGGTCAAATGGGATGATGCCTGAGGAGGTGCCTGCTGTGGGCCAGGCACATAGTTGGCACTCAGTGAGAACCCTCCCTTCAGCCTCCAGCTGTGCCTCCTGGTGGACAGAGGAGTATCCTGAGCCTCCTAACTCCCCCATGTGTCCCTGTAGCTGTCGCATCAGTGTCACCATGTCTGAGGCGTGTGACCCGAGGGAGAGGGCAGCCTGACACTGAGAGCCAGCCGGGGGCCTCTGGGAAAGCAGTGGGAGTCTCCACACTCATGTCAGGAAGCGGAGCCTTGACCCCGAGAAAAGAACGAAAAGGACCCAACCCGGACTTCTCAGTGGGCGGCCGGCCACGTCTTCGCTCCCCTTTGCTCCTCCGGAGTCCGGCCCCGTGGAGATTTAGGGATGTTTATTTTGTGTGTGGCTGTGGCGGGGGAAACAGTGGGACGCCATCTTTCCGTGTGTCTGGGGCTATTTTGAGCCGGGTGATGCTCATGCTGATGGACCATGGCTGACCCAGGAGGGCGCTGCCTGCTGGTGTCTCTCCCTCCCAGGACCCAGAGTTCTGTCTAGGTTCCAATCCCAGCCCAGGGGCTCAACCCCGGGGGGTCTGGGGAAAACCTTGATCCCAAGGGGGAGCCTGAGACTTGTGCTGCCCCCTGCTGGTGATTTTCACAGGGGAGGTCGGAGAATGGCTATTTTGCTCTCCAGATATTTAGGATGTAGACAACAGGATTGTCCCACAGCCTGCTCAGGCCACCATCCCAGAGCTGAAGGAACACCAATGAGGAGTCTCTCTGATCCCCACCAGTCACCTCCCCTCCATTCCCACTCAGTAGCCACACTGGACCATCTGATTCAACCCCAAGCTCCCGCACCCCTTTCCCAGCCTCCCACTGTCCTCTAAAAGAAGTCAGACCCCACCCATGGTCTGCAGGGCTCTCTGAGCTGGACACCCCTCCCTCCCCAGCCTCCTTTTTTCTTTCTTTCTTTTTTCTTTTTTTTTTTTTTTTTTCCTGAATGCTGTGAATCCAGGCTGGCTTCTGTCCACTCCTCAGACTGCTGACAAGTTACCCAGGAGTTTCCCATGCTGCCTCTTATTTCATCACCAGAATGACACTTAAAGACAAGCGTACCTTACCGTCAAGGGTTGGCCAGCAGCAGTGTTTTGGAATGAGCCTGCCTGCCACACAATAGGATCTTAATAAATGTTGGTTTCTTCCTTCCTCACGAACACACACCCTCTTTTCTTTACAAAATCGCAATGGCATACACACAGATCTCCCTCCAGCAGCTGCTGATGCTGGGTGGGCATGGAGGGAGGGGCAGGAAAGTGGACTGAGCGAGGCTGCTAGGGTGGGAGACCTCCTGGCAGCCGGGTTCTCTCAATCCTGCACCTGCGCCCTAGAGCCTGGAAGCTGCCCTCCACAGAGATAGGGCTCCATCTACAAAAAGCAGGAGGAGGGCCCTCTCAAAGGCAGGGAGAGAGGAGCAGCCAGACTGAGGTAGGAAGGAGGGAGAATCCCTGAGAAGGGAAGTCACCCCCCACCCCCCAGTGAGCAGTTTCAGGAACTTCAGGACAGTCTATTGGCGGGATGCAGGAGGGAGGAATCTGGGAGCCCCAACAGCCCTCAAATACGTGACTTGGAAACCCTTAGGGCATCTCCAGGCCCTTGCTCTTAAAATCTGATCCCAGGACCAGACGCATCAGCTGACCCTGGAAGCTTGTTGGAAATGCAGAATCTCAGGCCCAGCCCCAGGCCTGCTAAGCCAGAATCTGTCCATTAACAAGGTCTCTGGGATTTGCAAGCACATTAAAGTTCGAGAAGCTCTGCTCTCAGATTCCTCCACTTTACAATAAAGGAACCAAGACCCCGAAAAGGAAATCCTCTGCCCAGTTTCCTGCAGAGAGTCAGTGATGGTCGTAAGCCTGGAGACCAGGGCGCCAGGGTTCCCTCCAGGGGTCCTTGAACTAGTTCCGCCCCAGGAAGGAAGCTGCCCCCCTTCCTGAATGTGTTGAGCTAGAAAGTGGCTGAAGCTGGGGTAGAAGGGTCCTGGTCGCAGAGAGAGGAGGCCTGGAGGTCAACTTGAGGTGTGACTTGTGCTCTCGGAGCCTCAGTTTCCCCTGTGGTTTTGAGATGGGCAGAGGCAGGGGATGTAAACAGGCAGGACAACCAATCACATTTATTTATTCTCAACTGCCTGGTGAGGCAGAGAGCCAAGAGATATCATCCACATTCCGTAGACTGGGAAACCGAGGCCTGCCAGGCCGTGGCTCATCTGAGGTTGCCAGACCCAGCTGCCTTTCACTGTCTGCACAAACCAAGTCACTCTGCAATTTGTTCCTTAGCCCAGCCTCCCTCTCTCATGGTCTGTCAGCTCCTGTCAGTTATCAGGGGCCCTGGCTCGGCTGACAGCCAGAGAGCCTGTCTGCTGCTGGTGCTTGGATGCCCACATTCCTGGGTTGTGACAGGGTGTACACCCGGGACCCAGGCTGGAGGCACCCGGAGGGGATCCGCTTGGCTGAAAGCCCTGGGGCCTGGTTGTCTGGGGAATGTCAGGAAGCAAAGAACTTTCTCTTCTTCCTGATGCAGCAGGGGAGATGTCTCCAGTTGCTGGTGTGGCGAGGCTGCATAGAGGGTAGATTGAGCCAGGCCCTAAGCAAGGCCTTCCTCTGGTATTGTGAGCCCAGGAGGAAGAGAACGGCAGGGATGAGCTCAGGACCCAGCTGATCAGGGGAGACCTGTCCAAAAAGCAAGACTGAAAGAACTCAGGCTAGGAAATCAGGCCTGGCTGGGTTTTTATCTAAGCTTTGTCACTTTTTAGCTGTGTGGCTGGGGGCAAGTCACCTGTCATCTCTGACCTCAGATTCCTTCCTTCATTCTTTCTCTTTACATGTTGGAGATTTGATCCAGGGCCTTGCACATGCTAAGGACACATCCGACCACTAAGCTACACCCCCAGCCCCCAATTATAACTTCTCTTAAATCAGAGATCTGAGGTCAGAGGACAACTAAGTACCCTAAATCCCAAAGAAGGGCAGGCACCTTTGAGGAGAGATGAAACTGGGACAGAGCACAGGAGGATGAGGCCCTGGCCACCAGAAAAGCAAATAGGAAGAAAACAGCTTAAAGCTTAACCAGCTGCTAAAAGCTGAGTGTTGGCTAGCATGACAGTGTGGAGCCCGCACTCCAAGGGAATTTCAACATACTTTCAGGCTCTTTTCTTGGAAAAAGCGTTGAAGGGTGAATGAGGCACACAGCACAGAGCACCTGGCTTGGAGCATCTGTGTGGGAGGTCTTCAGAAATAAGGAGCACAGCCTGGTCCTCCCGCCAAGACCCTTCTCTCACATGAACAAAAACCTCAAGCTACCTGGGCAGAGATAACAAACCTGTTGCTCCAAGGGCACAGGAAAAAAATCTCATGGCTGATAGTGGAGGACAGAGGAAAGGAAACTGTCCCAGACCCAGAATCCTAAATGAATACCACCAGGAATCTCTTATTAGGGGAGGAGAGCGGGAAATCCTACACAGTACAAGAACTACCTTAGATGTTTTTGGTAAAGAAGGCGCAGGAATGCTGAGAAAGCCCCTCCCCACCCCTGAGGCCCAGGACTGAGGATGAAACCTAACAAAGAGAACCCTCCTGGCCCCCACTAGCAGCCTGCAAGCACCAGGCAGGAAGCAACATAGCCAACCAGTGGAAGAAAAGCAAGGGTGTGGAGAGAGCCCCTCTGTGGTGCAGGAGTGCAGGGATCACTGAGAAGACTGGCAGGGATCACGACATGGTTCCTCCAGCATCTCAGTTCCAGCCCTAATCACGAAGTCATTCTAGAAGAATCCAAAGCTGTGATGCACTCAAGAAGACCACAGTATCAACAAACCCAAATCCAACTCAAGTCCTGATATCAACTCCTCTCCATTTATTAATAGCCCTGTAGAAGACATACCTATTTCCAGATGTAAGAACCATTTATTTCATTTTCCATACTGTTTCTGACAGTTTCTGACATCTAATCAAAAATAAAAGACATACCCCAAAAAGCAAGAAACAATCTACTGTAGAGACAAGGCAATCAATAAATTCAGAGATGGAGATGATCCAGATGTTGGAATTATCACTAGGGGGCTTTTAAACAACTGTATTTTCATAACTGGAACAAAATACGTGAGAAAAACAACTTAGAGGAGGAAAGACTTATTGGGGCTCATGGTTTGAGAGGATTCGTCCATGTCTGCTGGCTCCATTGCGTTGGGCCTAAGGTGAGGCAGAATCATGGTGGAAGGGCATGGTGGAGGGAAGCTGCTCTGAAACTCAGGAAGCAGAGACAGGGAGGAAAGGGCTGAGGACAAGATATACCTGTCCAGGGCACACCCCCAGTGACATACTTTCTCCAACCTGGCCCCAACTCCTACAGTTTCTACCACCTCCCAATAATGCCATCAAATCATTAATCCATCAAATGGATCGATCGAGTAATGAGGTCAGAGCCCTCATGATCTAATCACTTTCCAGGAGCTCAACCTCTGAACACTGCTGCACTGAGAACCAAACCTTCAACACACCATGTCTTCGGGGACATTTCATATCAAATGATAACAATAACAAAGAGGAATATGTTACAGGATTTAGTGGAAAAGGTGGAATATTCAAGAACAGGTGGAAGAGTTTAAGTTAAGAGATAGAAACTATAATATGGAGTCAAACTGAAATCCCTCAAACAAAATTTGCAATACAAGAGATGAAGAATTCTTTTCATAACTTTTCAAAAAACTCAAAATAGCTGAAGAATAAGTCAGTGGACTCAAAGATAGGTCAGTAGAAATTATCCAACCTAAAACACAAAGAAGAGTGAAAACAAAAAAATAAAAACCAAGCAGAGAATCCAAGAACAGTGGGATGATACCAAACAGTCTAAATACGTGCCCTTGGAGCCCCAGAAGGAGGAGAGACAGACTATGGGGAACGAGAACTATCTAAGAGATAATGGCTGAGAATTTTCCAACATAATGAAAAATACACAGACATCAAACCACAGATCTAAGAAGCCAAGAAAATCCCCAAATTATTACATATAAACAAACAAACAACAACAACAACAAAAAAAACAAGCCCTGAAGCTGATACTTCATATTAAATACACACACACAAACAAAGGGAAAATCTTGAAGATCAACAAAGGAAAAAAAGAGGATACATAACTGTGAGAGGAACAAGGGTAAAAACTGTGCCAGACTCTTTGTTACAACCATTCAAACCAGAAGACAGGTTAGTGATACCTTCAAAGCACTGAAAGAGAAAACAGTAGTAACAGCAAGAACTGCTACCCAGGAGCCTATTCCCACTAAAATAAATTCATTTTCAGACAAAACAAAACCAAAACTAAGAGATACCATTGCTAAAAGACCTAAACGATAAGAAATGCTAGAAGTTCAGACAGAACACAGGCAATGTCATGCTGCTATAACTTGGATATGAAATGTTCCACAAAGCCCCGTGTGGTAAGGACGTGGTCCCCAGCATGGCTGTGTGTTCTAAGCTCCATTTATTGCTTGAGAAGAAAGAGGTAAAGATACTGACTACACTGGATTTTGTTAAGTTCAGGAGTATATTTTCTTTTCTAAAGAAACCATTTGGAAGGTAGAGTAGAACAAAAAGGAAAGAGAGGAAGATTCCTTCCAATTTTCCCAGTAGAACGAAAAATCAAAAATACAAAATAGTCCAGGTGAAGGTAAGAAAGGGAGAGCAAGAAATAAAACAGACGGACTACATAGAGAGCACAAAATAACAATAAATAAATAATAGGTATATATCCAGGATATCCATATTTACATGAAATGTAAATAGAGCAAATGCTCTAGTTCAAAGACAGGTTTTCTGTTCATTGAAGGGCATTCAAGAGTGAAAACCAAACCATACAGTAAGGAAAAACATTTGCAATATACAACATCAGAAGAAAAAAAAAAGTTAAACCCAGAATACATAAAGAAATAAGAAGAAGCCCAGCATGGCGGCACATGCGTATAATCCTAGCAGCTTGGGAGGCTGAGGTAGGAGGATCACAAGTTCAAAGCCAACCTCAGCAATTTAGTGAGGCCCTAAGCAACTTAGCAAGACCTCATCTCAAAATAAAAAATAAAAAGGGCTGGGATATTGCTCAGTGGTTAAGCACCCCTGGGTTTAATCTCTAGTACAATAAATAAATAATTAAGAAAATAATAAGAGTCAAATGAAAAAATGGACAAAATCTTGAACAGCTTTATTTTATAAAAAGAAACATCATATGACCTATAAATATATGAAGATCAAATCTACTTTTATAATAATTAGTAAAAATAAAAATATAATTACACTCAAAATCATTTGTCATTAGGGAAAAATGCAAATTCAAACAACAATGAGATTCTACTACATGCATATTAGAATGCATAAAATCCCAAATCCTGACAATAACAAATGCTGGTGAGGATGTGGAGTACAGGACCATTCCCCCAGTCCTGGGGGCATGCAAAACAGAATAGCTACAATGCAAGAAAATGTGGTGGTTTCTCAAAAACAAACAAACAAACAAAAACATAGACTACAATACTGCCCAGCATCACACTCCTAGTAATTTATTAATGTGAACCAAACATGTAAATAAATACAAAATCCTGAACATGATTGTTTCTAGCTTCTAAGTGATGGGATGAGGCCACCCACATTATGTGATTTAAAATCAGCTGGTTGTAAATGTTAACCACATCTATAAAATACTTTCACAGCACCACTTACATGACCAGTTGGATTAAATAACTGGGCCTATAGCTTAACCAAGTTGACACATAAAATAAACTGTCCCATCGTGGTACAATAGAATAATATTCAGTGGTAAAAAAGTGCAAACCATTAATTAATGGGAAAATTATGAATTTGAAATGTATTTTGCTAAGTGAAATAGGCCAGACCAAAGAGGCTACCTGTTATACGAATATAGGTGTGTGTGTGTGTGTATATATTTTTTTTCCTGAAAAAGGAAAATGATAGGGATGGAAAACAGACCAGTGGTTGACAGAGGTTTGGGGACAGGAGCTGATAACAGACAGGAAAGCATAGGGGAGGTTTTAGAGTGATCGAGCTACTCTGTATGGTTCTGGAGAAGTGACATTATGCAGTTGTCAAAACCTATCAAAATTTACAGCAAAGTGAACTTTAATGCATGTAAATTTTGAAAATCAATCAACCAGAAGGTCAAGGGCTCCAGGATGGAATGCAGACTGCAACAAAAGAAGCTAACTGTATTACAAATGTATGAAACAACATTTGAAGGGGGTAAAGGAAAAAGGAGCTGAGCTAAGTAACTTTTTGAAAAAAGTGTTTTGACTGAAACTGTAGAGGGTAAAGACAAGAGGAATTACTCACAGACACTGTTTTCTAGTTGGTAAAGTTTCTTGCAGGGATATGGGTTCACAATTGTGCATAAATACTGAGGTTGAACAAATAGATAAACGGATGATCGATGGGAGATTTCTCACTGTTGGGGCAGAGAGTTACATTTAAGCAAGGCGGAAGGCCAGAGGGAACAGGGTTATACTGGATTTGAGTCTGAGGCATCAGCATAGTTAAGATACATGGACATACACAGAAATGATTAGAGGTGCTTTAGGCATGAATCAGTAGGTTTCTCAGCATGGGGACTGAAAGCAGTGACACCCCAGTAATAGTGATCACACTCCTCACTCAGATCTTGGTTTCTAATACCACTCTCCATTAAAAGGAACCAGTGCTACCTGGAGAGATGGCTGCTTCTAGAGCAGGGTTAGAAAATATGCAAGATGAGCCTGAAGAATTTAGCAGTGCCAGAAAAGAAGGAAGTATTACAAAAACGAAAGGCTGGGGGACATGCCAAGGGACAAAGGTTCCAATCTGAAGGAGTCTCCAATGATCAAAGCTAAAACAACTCCAGCAACAAAATAGTGTGGTAGTATATTATAGCCCAAATTATTTTTTAAAAATTATGTCATATTGATATAAATAAATTATTTACTACAGTAAAAAAAAATGGGGAGAAGAGACAAATATTTCAAACAGAAGAATTCCAAATAGCTTACATAGATATTTCTTGTCTCCAGAAGTGGAGCATAATATTCTCCCACTTTAAGTTCAGGGAGAGTGTGTGTGTTTGTGTGTGTGTAATTTTCTTCTGAAGAACATGGAAGGGTCATCAGCAGTGATGAGTCACACTGATAGCAGGTACACTTGATCAAATATGATGAGAATTTTGCTTCTCTGGTATTCTTTCCTCAAATTCATAGCCCAAGATTAACCATGAGAAAAACATCAGACAACACAGACTGAGAAACAATCTTCAAAATACCTGACCAATACACCCCAAAATTGTCAAGGCCGTGAAAAACCAGAAAGTCTAAGAAACTGCCATAGACAAGAGATGACTAAGGAGACATAAATGGAGCGTAGTATCCTGGATGGAATCCTGGAACAGAAACAAAGGACATTAGTGGAAAAATTAGCAAAACCCAAATAAAGGGTATTGTTTAATAGTTGGTTTCTCAGTTATAACAAAACAGCCGTGGTAATGTCAGATGCTAGCAACAGAGAGAATTTTTACACAAGACTTCTTTCCTATCTTGGCAAGAAATCTACTCTAAAATTTATGTGTGTGTGTGTGTGTGTGTGTGTGTGTGTGTGTGTATTTTTGCAATATGATCACCTGTTCATCATATTGCAAAATATAATTAGTATAAAATGATTACATTTTGCCCAAGATGGGGAATATACTCTGCTGCTAGAATTATAAATTAATACAATCACCTGAGAAAATTATTTGGCATTATCTAGTAAAGATGAATCAATTTATATAAATTCCTGAGCCTGATAAAAATGCACATGTACAAAAACATTTCTAGCATAATTTTCATAATAGAAAAACTAGAAACCATTCACCTACAGTAGACTGGGAAATCAATTTATATCTAATAAAAAGAACACTACAAGGCTGGTGTGGTGGTTTAGTGGTACAGCACTTGCCTAGCATGTATGAGGCACTGGGTTCAGTGATCAGCACCACAGAAAAATAAACAAATAAAATAAAGACATTTTGTCCATTTAGAACTAATAAAAATATTTTTAAAAATAACTCTATAGAGGGGCCGGGGTTGTGACTAAGTGGCAGAGTGCTTGCCTAGCATGTGTGGGGTATTGGGTTTAATCCCCGGCAAACACATAAAAATAAACAAATAAAATAAAGGTATTATGTCCATCTACAACTAAATAATAATAATAATAAATTCTTAAAAAAATAACACTATATATACAATAACAATAATGAATAGTCATACCCTTCCATGCACAAGAATCTTATGAACATAATGTCAAATGAAAAAAACAAATCATGGAAGACTACATCAGCATAACTCTATTTACATAAAAGTTTAAAAAACTGATTAATATATTATTTAAACATGCATAAGTAAGTAGATGCCAAAGTATTTTTTAAAGCAAGGTATTATAACAAAAACCAGGAAAGCGGTTTAGTCTTGAGAAGATAGGAAGAGTATGACCAAGGAGGAGCACACAGACTTATACAGTAGCTAATAATATCTGTATTAATCAGTTTTGCATCACAGTGACCAAAATATCTGACAAGAACAACTTTGATGAGAAAGGATTTATTTTGTCTCATAGTTTGAGAGGTCTTAGTGCATGGTTGGCCAATTTTATTGCTTCAGGTTTGTTACTGTTTAATCTACTGTGTATGTAGCAAAAAACAAGATAAGAAACCATTTTCTCAACAAGTTAACATTATGATCATGATCATAACATGCTTATTGGTCTTCTGTATATCAACCCTGGAGAAATGTTTATGCAAATCCTTTGCTTATTTTTCAGTTGGGTTAACTTTTTATTATTGAGTTCTAAGAGTTCTTTGTATGTTTCAGATTCTATGTCTTTATCAAATATTTGATTTGCAAATATTTTCTCTCGTTCTGTAGTTGTTTTCCCTCCTTTTTTTTTTTTGGTGTGGGGGGGTGGATATTGGGGGTTGAACCCAGGGCCTTGTGCATTCTAGGTAAATGCTGTACATCCCCAGCTTCACTTTCTTGATAGCATCCATTGATGCAAAAAAAAAAAAAAAGTTCCTTAGTTTTGATGAAGTTTAATTTATCAAATTCTTTCCTTTAGATTGTTTTTGGTTTTATCACCTAATTCAACATGACAGAGGTTTAATCTGTTTTTATTTTTAAGAGCAATTGATTTTATTTAGTTCATCATGGATTCTACAAACTTAATAAGCTCATATACTAATGTATTTCTAGTTTTCAATGAATTTTCTACAAAGATATTTATGTCATTTGTGAATACAATTTTACTTATTTTTAATTTTTAAATGTAAATGCATTTTCTTTTCTTTTCTTTTCTTGCCTTATTGCATTAGCTGTAACCTCCAGTGCAGTGTTGAGTAAAAGTGACATGAGCATCCTGGTTTTTTGTTTCTGATCCAATGGGAAAAGTATTCAGTCTTTCACCATTAAATATTATGTTAGCTGTGGGGGCCTTTGTAGATGCGCTTTATCAGGTAGAGGAATTTCCCTCTGTTTGTAGTCTTCTCGGAGATTTTATTGGGCATGCATCTGGATTTTTATAAAATTTTTTTTTCTACACCAATTGAGAAATTTATCATTTTTTAAAAAATTTGATTGTGTTGATTGATTTACAAATGTTAAGCAAACCTTCTCTCTTGGAATAAATTCCACTAGGTTATGATGTATTAGTCTTTTTAAATTAGATTCAGTTTGCTAAAATTTTGTTTGGAATTTTTACAACTGTTTATGAGTAAGATTAGATTGTGGTTTCAATTCTTGTAGTATGTGTGTTTGGAGTATGAAGGAAGCACTATTTCATAGAATGAGTTAGGACGTATTTCCTTCTTTCCTATTTTGTGTAAGAGTTTGCATAGAATTTGCCTGATTTCTTTCTCAAATGTGGGGTAGAATTCACTACTGAGCTCATGTAGGCTTGGACTAATCTATGTGGGAAGATTTTAAACTACAAATTCAATTTGCCATTTTTCCATGCATTTCTATCAAATTTCCCCCGGATAGAATTTGAAATTCTATTATTAGGCTTATATGGTTCTAGATTATCTAGTCTTGATGAATTGATCTTTTCTTGCTGTAAAATAATACTCTTTATCCCTGATAAAATTCTTTGCCCTAAAATCTACTTTATCTCTCATTTATATAGTCACTTCAAATTTCTTATTGTTAGTATGGAATATATTTTAATACATTTACTTATTTTTTCCTCTTCTTTTTTTAATTTTTAAAAATTTCTTTTAACAAGTTATACTTGACAGTAGAATGCATTTATGGACTTTGATATATCATACATAGATGGGATATAATTTCTCATTTTTCTGAGTGTACATATTGCAGAATCATATTGGTCATGTAGTCACATTATACATACAGTAATAATGCCTGTTTCATTCTACTATCTTTCCTATAGCCACATCCCCTCTCCTCCCATCACTTTTCTCTACGTAATCTAAGGTAATGCTATTCTTCCCTAGTGCCCCACCCGGTACCTTATTGGGAATTAGCATCCACTTATTAGAGAAAACATTCAGCCTTTGTTTTTTTGTGATTGGCTTGTTTCACCTAGCATGATAGTCTCCAACTCCAATCATTTACTGGCAAATGCCATAATTTCACTCTTCTTTAAAACTGAGTAATATTCCATTGAGTATATATAACACATTTTTTTTTATCCATTCCTCTATTGAGGGACACCTAGATTGGTTCCATAGCTTAGCTGCTATAAACATTGATGTGGCTGTGTCACTATAGTATGCTGATTTTAAGTCCTTTGGGTATGAATCAAGGAGTGGGATAACTGGGTCAAATGGTGGTTCCATTCCCAGTTTTCTGAGGAATCTCCATACTGCTTTCCATAATGATTGCACCAATTTGCAGTCCCACCAGCAATATATGATGGTACCTTTTTCCCCACATCCTTGCCAACATTTATTGTTGCCTGTAATACATTTACTTTTAACTTATTTATGTCTATTTTGAAAATGTATAATTGGATCTTGCTTTTAAATCAAATTAAGGATCTATGCCTTTTTATTAGGAGGACACCATTTACATTTAATGTGATTGATTATGTGATTAGGTTTAAGTCATCTTGCTCTTGGATCTCTCTCTTCTTTGTTCCCATATATACTCATCAGATTTCCCTTAATTTCAACATCCTACATAATAGTGTATTATCTATTTATTTTTTTATGCGGTGCTGAGGATCGAACCCAGGCCTTTGCACGTGCTAGGTGAGCGCTCTACAGCTTACTACAATCCCAGCCCCATAACAGTGTATTATCAAAATCACCTTCAGTTTTGAAAAATATTTTCAGTGGATATAGAATATTGGTACTGATTTATTTCAGTATTTGATATTGTTCCACTGTCTGCTTGCTTGAATTATTTATGAAAGGAAATCTACTTATTTAATCTTTGTTCCTTTGTTTGTAACATGTCTTCTCTCCTTTGACCTTGATGCTTTTAAGATTTTCTCTTTATCAGAAATTTTAAGCAATTCAACTATGAATTATCTTGCCTTAATTTCTTTCATATTTCTTGTGCTTTAGAGTTTATTGAGCTTCTAGACACATGGGTTTATAGTTTTCATCAAATTTGGAGAAATTTCAGCCATTATTTTCAAGTACGTTTTCTCCCATATCTTTTATTTCCCAAGGTATCCACTTAATGCATATATTAAACTTCTTGAAGTTGTCTCCCAGTTAACTGAAGATCTATTCATTTAAAAAATTATTCTTAGTACTCTCTCTCATTTTTGGGTAGTTTTTGTTGTTTTAAGTTTATTAGTTTTTCTTCTGAAACGCCTAATCTGCTGTAATTCTGTTCAGTATGTTTATTGGTAGCTGACCTTATAGTTTTAATCTCTGGAAGCTTGATTTGGGTTATTTTATTTTGCCCACATCTTCACTTAACTTGTGAATGTATCTAACTAGGCAGCTGTGAGAATGGTTTCAATGTTCTTGTCTGCCAGATTTCACATTTGTGTCAATCCTGGGTCAGTTTCAATTGAGTTTTCTCATTTTGGGTTGTATTTTCTTTCTTCTTTGCAAGGCTGGCACTTTTTATTCAATCTAAAATTATGAATATTACCTTGAGATTTGGACATTTTTATATCTATATAAATATTCGGGGATGCAGTTATGTTGCTTGGCAACAGTTTGGCCCTTTTGGTCTTTCTTTTAAACTTTGGTGGGATGAGAGTAGCATTTAGTCTAGGGATTACTATTGCCTATTACTGAGGCAAGACCCTTTTGAGTCCTCTACCCCATGTCTTGTCAGGCATGAGGCTTTCCAGACTGGACTGGCAGGAAAAGGCACCATTCCTGGCCAGCTCCATTTACACTAATCCTCTCTGGTGCATCTTTCCTTGGCTTCAGGTAGTTTCTTCATATGCACGCTCAGATTCCTTCTGAATGCTTGGCGTGTCCCTCTGCAGGTTCCTGCATGTTCTTGCTTCCTTTCTGATTCAGCTGTCTGCTCGATGAATGGAGTCTACCAGGCTTTGTCTGGGTTCTGCTCCCTTTGCTGGGACAATCACAGGCTTCCCATCTCTCAAGAATTCTAGCCTTTGTTGCTTGATGTCCAGTGCCTTGAAAACCACTGTCATATATTATTGTTTCAGGCAGAACAGAAAATCAAGTCACTGTTATTCCATATTGGCCAGAATTGGAAGACTATGGCCTGAGAGGTCATATTGAGGTATGTTTGCAAGTTAGAAAGATCTAAGAGAGAGGGAGAAGGAAGAGGAGGAGGAGGAGGAGGAGGAGGAGGAGGAGGAGGAGGAGGAGGAGGAGGAGGAGGAGGAGGAGGAGGAGGAGGAGAATTATTATGTTGTATAGATTGGGGGGGGGGCAAAGTGAGGAGGAAAATCTTTGAGAAGCCAGGTCTTTGGTGGAGGATGATACCTTACCAAGGAAATGGAACACTTCTCCACTGTGACTAAAGTCAGGTGTGTGGGTTCAGCTGTAAGTAGGTCAGTAGAAATTGTGGAGTGGTTGGAAGAAGTGGGTTGCCCAGCAGACTTGGAGACAGGTTATTGATCGTTTATCATTTGTTTAGGATGAGATCCAGGAATCCGGATTATGGGAAAGAGGAAGAGGAGGAGGAGGAGAAGGCATCGAATAAGGGAAACACTATCAAGCAAGCTGCCACTGTAAGCCTCAACAGAGCTGAAAACACTTCAGAGTGGCCCAACTTAAGAGTTGGCTTAATTTTACTCCAGCTTCCATTAGCCCTTGGTGGAATGAGGGGCATGAATTTCCCCAGCACTTCAGTGCCTTTCACAGGGCAAGGTGGCCACTAATGGCCAGATAAAACCCTTAGGCAGAGAGGCAGATGCTGCAGATCAAGCCTGCCCAGCCTGCCCAAATTCGATGACTTAAAGGGCTGCGGCACTAACAGCATCTTGGCAGGTGCTGCAGGGGGTCAGTCACTGCTGCTTGCAATGACAGTATTTTGGTAATAAAATGAGGCAAGGGCATCATCAAGAGATTCAAGCAGAGAGGAAATGCCAGTCCCAGGGTGTCCCAGGGGAGCCTGCAGGGCCCCCAGTGCTGGCGCTGCTAGTGGTGATCAGTGTTTCGTTCTAACACAGGCACACACACATGGGACATGCAGCTGGCCCCCATATTCCCACAGTGCCAAGAGTCCACAGGCTGTCTACAGTCAGCACAGACACGCCAAGAGGCAACAACTGCAGTGACACAGCCCTGAGGAGGAGCCCTGATCCAGTCTGGGGAGGTACGTCAGCGGGACTTGGCTTCCCAGTTGGTACAGTGCTGCTACCTGAACTCCCAGGAGCACTATGAGAATGAAGGGAAACAGGGACTTTGTAAACTTGAGAGCAGGTGCCCTGGAGGAACATGAGTCCCAGGGTTGTGTGCGGATGCCTCAGAGCCAACTCTAAAGATCAGCCTCCCAGTAAGGTCCACCCAAGACCACGAGAAAACCTCAGAGGTCAATTGAAGATTTGAAACCAAAAGTGTAGTCTGTGGCCCCCAGCACTAGTCTGGCCTGAGACCTTGTTAAAAATGCAGAAATCAGATCCCAGTCCAGAATCCAATCTGGATCTACTGGATCAGAATAAGCTAAAATTTTATCCAACGTGACTCAAAGGTGCGTTGAAGTCAGAGATTCACAGGCCGTGTTTGGGGTCAGGGCCAGCGTCTTTCCCTCACTTGCTCCTTTAATTTCTGTGGCTGCTCAGACCTTGGACTTTGGCCTATAGTTCAGATTCTGCTCGGGAGAGAGACTGAGCTGCCTCCCAGGTGACAGCACTAAATTACCCCTCCTCCTCCTAGTCCTCCTCCAGCAAGTCTCTGTATACTCATCGCTGGCTGGAAAATTAGAACTATGTTCATCGTGATTTTGAAGAAATGAGCCAGTGGAATCCTGGTCAGGAAAGTATGATAACACATGTCTGAAATTTACTATCTAAAATGGTTAAAATTAACAACAAAAACAACAACAATGTCCTGTTGCTTAATTTATTTGAACTGCAGCAATCCGGAAAAGTCGTCAATGCAAAATGAGTCACTCACTGAAGGTTCTGAATAAGATTCTAAAATCACCACCCGTGGTTTTCCTGTACTTTGAAGTAACAGAACAAATGACAGCAGAGATGGGCACTGTCCCCTGAGTCCAGAATGGATGATACACAAACATCTCACAACAATAACATCCTCAACTAAAAACAAACTGAAATAAGGATGTTATTTCTGCAATTTGCTTGTGCCTTTCAGTTAGTAAGAATCTGTGCACCTGTGTGCAGAGACCTAAAACCAGGATGGCTTGTGGGTTTTTGTACAGTCAGTCAACAAACTTGTTGAGGCTTCCTCCACGCAGACCCTGTGCTAAGGTCAACTCTCAGTGTGAAATGCTCATGGAGGAAGAACTAGGATCTCAGGTGAGAACCATAAAAGAGGAATCAGTGAGGAGGCTAATAAGGGGGAGGGAGACAGGCAAGGCCCAGGAGGTGAATTTGGAGATGCAGGGTCAACAGGGGGTTTGATCAACAACTAGAGGTAAATCACCACACAAGGATGGAGCAGCCTGTGCCAGGTCCAGAGGAAGAAAAGACCTGATTGTCAGGGTTCTCCCAGCAAGAAGATAATCCAGCGCTGTGGAGGAAAAACTCAAGCAGCTCTTTGGATCATATAACAAACAATGGGTAACTCTACAGATCCTGGCAAGGCTTTGCTGTTGTGCGCTGGCCTCTGGGTGACTGCTCCTGGTCACACACACCCAGCCCGTTTCCCACTCACCTTGGGGTGCCCTGTCTGTGCCTCTTCCACCTCTGAACCCCTGTAGTAAATGCCTAATCATCTTCCAGCCTCAGCTCTGGGTTGCCATTTTCTCAGGCCTCCACCATGCTCGGAACACGGACACTTCCCCTCTTCAGCATGGATGGGAGGCCATGGACAGGAGGTAACAGCAGAGTTGGAAGGAAAGGAGTTGGTCTTGGTTTGGGACAACTTAAAGCTGGAACACTTTTAGGAAATCCAGTCATGGATATCCTAAGGTTTTGACTCAAGGAAGAGTAGCAATTGCAGATATAGATTGGGGAGTCAACAGAAAATTGAAGAAATGCATCTCTCCACCTGCCTGATTCTGTCTCCTCACATCATCTTTTTCTGTTATAATGGATGAGCCCAGCACCCCTACTAGACCTCATCCCCTCTCATTATTCAAGGACACTGCTCTAGTAATTCTCTTTCCTGCATCATGAACTTGAGATCTCTTCTTCATTGGATCAATCTCATCCCAAATCCTCACATTAAAACAAAACTCTTTAGTCCCAACAACTTAGGAGGCTGAAAGAAAGGAAGAAAGAAAATTAAACAAATGATCAAACAATAACAAAAAACACCTCTTGATCCCACCTACCCTTCTAGCAACTGTCTCATTTCTCTGTTCCTCTTCACAGTGAATTGTTGAATTATCTGTACTTAGCCTCTACTTCTCCCCTCCCATTCCCCTTAGTTTTTGCTTCCAATTCCACCAAAACTCATCTTCCCAAGGTCACCAATGACTTCCATGTGGCCAACTACACAAATCTTCTTACTTAGCTGCAGACACTATCTAAGTCACCACAATCTCCAGCTTCACCTCCCACCCTTCTGGCTACTCCTACTAAGTCTCTTTCCTAGTGCTGATTTATCTTCCTGACCTGTGTGTTATCCTACCCCAGGACTCTGTCTTTGGTTCTCTTTTCTTCTCTGTCTACCTGCATTCTTTATTTGATGCCTCGTAGGCATCTTGAATTGAATATACTCAAAACTGAATCTGTGATATTTGTCCGCCAAATGCAATCTTCCCACAGTCTTTCCCATTTTGGCTAATGGCCATTCTGCTCTTCCAAGGTGTCCAGGACTAAAAGCTTGCTGTTGGGTGATGTCAGCAAAATGGCAGAGTAGGTAGCTCTAAACTCCTATCACTGCAAACAGAATCAATAAACTAACTGAATGTCAGAACCAACTGTCAGATTTTAGATGAACAGTCATCCAAACACTGAACCAAGAAGAAAAGGAAAATCAAATAGATAGTGGTTACCAGGAACAGGGGGAGGCAGGAACAGGGAATTAACATGTAATGAGTACAGAGTTTCAGTTTGGGTTGGTGAAAAAGTTCTGGGAATGGATAGTAGTGATGATGGCACAACAATGAACATACTAAATATTACTGAAGTATCCACTTAAAAATAGTTAAAATAGTTAAATGGGGGCTGGGGATGTGGCTCAGCTGTAGAGCACTTGCCTAGCACACGCGAGGCCCTGGGTTTGATCCTCGAACCACATAAAAATAAATAAAATAAAGGTATTGTGTCCAACTACAACTAAAAAATAAATATTAAAAAAATACTTAAATGGTAGTTTTGCTACATATATACAATATATATGTGGTATATTTTACCACAATAATAAATGAGAAAACACTTTGTGACATTTTTAATAGGACGTGCCCAATTCCCTGACTTGATGACAGTATTGAAGATGTTAGCCCATGTTTGCACTGCAGGACCCTGCTCCCTAGTTCTGGAAGACGAGAGCAGACTTTACTTATAAATTATTCTGCAAGTGTATTCTAACCTATCTCAGGGCTATTTGAAGGACAGATGCAAGATGCTCATCTCAGTTTTGTCTTAACTTCAACTCACCTAGACCAGAATAGCACCAGACAGCACTCTGGAATACTGTCAGGCTGGTGAACAATCTGCAGATGCCTGAGGCAAAGGATTTTGGTTGGGATATGTAAAAGATCACCTAAGGCCAGAAAGGAAAAGCAGGGAGTTTCCTTGGGAAATTAGAACATTTAAAAGCACCCTTGTGTAAGAAGAAATTTAGAAAGTCTCATCCCATAAAACATGTGAGGTTTTAAGACTTCTGATTGGTCCTAGGCCCACTGAAGTCTGGGTAAGGTTAAAAGAGGGATCAGAGCACAGAGGCCATCTGCAAAGACTGGGAGAAGTGTTTTTGTTTGTCTGCTTAGCTTCTGACATTCAAGATCTGTCAATCACTAGCTGATCACAAGCCAAGGAACAGAAATTTAAGGAACCACATTTGAAAAGAAATGTAATCTATGAAAAAAAAAAGTAGGAAAAGTCACTAAACAAACAAATTAGTATAACCTCCAACAACAACATCAATAAAAAGCCCAGAAAAACCTGCAGCAGGGTCTAAAAGACAATGATTTTCATGGTTTAAAAGACAAATGCATTAAAAAGTAATGATAAATATGTTATTGGGGCACATAAAGATGTAATCTGTAACAACATGGGGGGGGGACAAAGTTATATAATTTTTGTATACTGTTGAAGTCAGTATTGGTTCAAACTGGACTGCAATAAATTTAAGACACTTTATATAAATACCCATAACAACCACAAAGGAGATATCTAAAAAAGATGCAAAAAAAAAAAAAATGAGAAGGGACTCAAAACAACTCTTTTCCGCCACACACAGTACACACAGGGTGGGGCAGTAATGGAGGAAATGAGGGATTGAAAAGGTGCAAGACGATTAAAAAGGCATAAGCAAATACAAAATTGTAGAAGGAAGTCTTTCCAATCGGTAATACCTTAAATGTAAATCAATTAAAATCTCCAATCCAAAAGCAGAAATAATAGAATGGATTTTAAAATCGTGATCCAATATGCTATCCACGAAATACTTACTTTAGACCCAAAGATACAAATATACTGTAAGTGAAAGGATAAAAAAAAGTATTTCATACAAATTTTAACCAAAAATGAGTTGGGGTGGCTATCAGACAAATAGATCTCAAGTCAAAACGGTTTCAAGAGACAAAGGACAATGTATACTGTTAAATGGGTTGATCCATCAAGAAGATATAACAATTATAAGTGGATATGTACCAAACTACAGAATACCAAAATATGAGACAAATATTAATAGAATCAAAGGGAGAAAAAATTCCATGATAATGGAAACTTTTGGAAATTTCAGTAACTGCTTTCAATAATATATAGAATGCCTAGGTAAAAGATCAATAAGGAAATAAAAGATTTCAACAACACTATAAACCAACTAGATGTAAAAAAAATACATATAGAACACCCCACCTTCCATTACCAGTACACATCCTCACATGTGCATGCACATACCTGTATCATTAGCAAATAGGCCATATGTTAGGCCACAAAACAAGTCTCAATAAGTCTGAAAAGACTGAAATCACACAAAGTATCTTCTCTGACCACAACTGAATGGAAACAGAAATAACAGAAAGAAAACTGGAAAATTCACAAATGTGGATATTACACAACCTATGGGTCAAAGAAGAAATCATAAAGGAAATTAGAAAACACTTTGAGATAATGAAAAATGCACAACACACCAAAAGTTACAGGATGCAGTAAAAGATGCTTAAGAGTAAAGAAAAAAAAAAAAAAGGAAGTAGGGACATTATCACCGATTTTATAGAAGTAAAAAGAATTGCTTTTAGCGAGCGACGCGGTTGTTGGTGCGGAGGAGCAGTCCTCTGCCTGCTTCTGCTCCTGACTCACTGCTGTTCACTCTTGCCGAGGAACAAGTTGGTCAGGAAGCTGCGCCGCAGCCATGGCATTTAAAGACACCAGAAAGACACCCGTGGAACCAGAGGTGGCGAATCATCGAATCAGAATTACCCTTACCAGCTGCAACGTGAAGTCGCTGGAGAAAGTGTGTGCTGACTTGATCAGAGGTGCAAAGGAAAAGAATCTCAAAGTGAAAGGACCTGTTCGCATGCCTACGAAGACTTTGAGGATCACTACAAGAAAAACACTTTGTGGTGAAGGTTCCAAGACATGGGATCATTTCCAGATGAGAATACACAAGCGACTCATTGACTTTCACAGACAGCCCTTCTGAGATTGTTAAACAGATTACTTCCACCAGTATTGAACCAGGAGTGGAAGTTGAAGTCACCATTGCAGATGCCTAAGTCAACTGTTTTAATAAATTGATTTTCAGTTGTTAAAAAAAAAAGAATTATAAGAATACTATGAGCCAGACACAGTGGCACACGCCTATAATCCTAGTGGCTCTGGAGGCTGAGGCAGGAGGACTGCAAGTTGAAAGCCAACCTCAGCAACTTTGTGAGGCCCTAAGCAACTTAATGAGAGCCTGTCTCAAAAAAAAAAAAAAAAGATACCATGAACAAATCAACAAATTTGATTGATATAAAAAGTAAAGAGCCAAGGGCTGGAGTGGTGGCTCAGTGATAGAGTGCTCGCCTAGCACGCATGAGGCACTGGGTTCAATCCTCGGCACCACATAAAAACAAACTAATGTATCCACCTAAAACTAAAAAGATACACAAATAAATATTTTTTAAAAAAGAGCCAGGTGCAGTGGTATACCTCTGCAATCTCAATGACTCAAGAGGCTAAACCAGGAGGATCCCAAGTTTAAGGGCAGCCTGGGCAACTTAGCAAGGTGGGGATGCAGCTCAATGACAGAGCACAATGTGTTCAATCCCTAGCCCTCCCACAAAAGAATTGTCCAAGACTAGAAAGAAACACTGGCAAACTCTACCAAATACTTAAAGAATTGACCCTAATCCTTCTCAAACTGCTCCCCAAAAGAATAGAAGGAACATTTTCTACTTCATTCTACGTGGCTCATATTACCCTGACCCAAACCAGATAAAGGCACCACATAAAGACACCACATGGAAAGAAAGTTACAAATGAATATCCCTTATAAATATAGATGAAAAAATCCTCACAAAATAATAGCAAATTAAATTCAACAACAAATAAAATCCAACACCCTTTCATGATGAAAACACTCAGAAAACGAGGAACCCTATGTATATTGTGTGCACATATGAATATATAACATGAAACCCCATCATTATGTACAACTATAATGTACCCATTTTAAAAATGGGGGGAAACTAGGAACCAGCTCTCCCCCTCCCCTAATGTCCTACTCTTCATTCTCCATTCACTCTAGTTCTCTCTCTTTATTCTCCTTACCCTTGTACATGTGCCAGGTGTGTAACTCCGGCCTTTGCATTTGCTGTTCCTGCACCTGAACACTCCTCCTGCAGACACCTGCAGAGCTAGCAGCGTAGCTCTGTAGGTGTCTTCCAAATTTTTTCAAACCCCTTTCTCAGTGAGACCTTCCTTGTCTGACCTATCTAAACTTTCACATAGACCTTAGAATTTTATGTTCTCCTCCCTTATCTTTTTTTTCTTGCTATTGCTAAGATTGTATGCATTTTTAATTTATTGCCTGTTTAGAATGTAACATAGGGCAGTGTTTTGGTTTTTTTTTTTGCTATTGTTTGCTACTATATCCCTAGGAACTGGAACAGTGCCTATGATAAAGCTCTTAATAAATACATTCAATGAATTATCAATTCATCTATATGTAGGTGGAAGTTGAAAGCCCCAGGAAGACTGCAGAGCGAGGATGTGGGTTGAGCACAAACCCTGATGAACACCAGCTCCGATGCAGGAAAACAGGCGATCCTGTGCAGAACTAAATAGGAATGCAATTAGCTGAATAACAGTGAATCTTATCAAGATTAATGATCTCACTAACAGTAACAAATGAACACTGGCCTAAGAAAAAAACTGAGAAAGCTCAGGGCCTATCACTTAATGCTGAAAGAATGTTTTAGAAAGACTCTCTAGAATATTGTATTTCAAGGACTTCGAGAGGTATGTTGTGGGGGATTCCAAGGAATCCTCATATTGTATTACAGTGCACACCTAGAATTTCTATCAGGTATCATAAGTACTGGGTAACTTCAAAACATATTTTTTTAATGTGAATCCTTGCCTATATGGAATCCTTGTATACTGCAAGTCATTCACAGAAAGTAACCTGGGTAAGTACTATTAATCATGTGTTGTTCCTCCCCCAAATGCTAGAGAACTCAGCAGTGGGGAGGGATGGTTCCTCACTGAAGAGATCTGGGCAGCCTTGTTGAAGGAAGGGGAATTCATCAAGCTGAACTTTGAGGGATGAATGAGACTCTCAAGTGCAGGGCATAAAGTGTGTGTGGGTTAGGGAGGTGTGCAGTGGGCAGAGGCAGTGCAATGGATATGAATCTAGAATGCAAGTTCAGGCTTTGGCTCAGAGCCTTAAATGCCAGAATCATACTGTCTTGGGAAACTTTAGAAGATGTTCCAAAAAATGACAAGGAAATGAGACTGACATAAAAAAGACATGCCATTTTTTTCCTCTAACAAAACAACATGAGTTCGTTCTGCCAGTTCCAATGGCTTAAAGTTTTCTAAGAAATTGCCATTGTTCTTAAAATAAAGGCACGCTTTCCTGAGCAAAGTTGTGCACACCTATGACTCCAGTGACTTGGGAGAGTGAGGCAGGAGGATCACAAGTTCAAAGCCAACCTGGGTAACTTCTGAAACCATGTCTCAAAATAAAAAAATAAAATTAAAAGGGATAAAGATGTGGCTTAGTGACACAGAATCCTTGGATTCAATTCCCAGTACTGCAAAAACAAACAAAACAACAAAAGAAATAATAACACACCTTTATCATAACCTGCAAAACTGTTTGGCTTCTGCCTTCTGCCATTCCCTTGCTCCTTGTGCTGCAGCCACACAAGCCTACTTGAGATTTTCTCCCACCAGAATTTTGAGTCTGCTGTCCCTACTACATGGACAATTGTCCTCCCTCCTCTTTGCCTAGTTAAATTTTAATTCTCCCCCTTCCTTCAGGTCACAGTTCACACACTCCTTCGTGAGAGACACTCTCCTCAACCTCCCCATTCAAATGTTATCATGGTACAAAGTATTTCTCTATCATGGCTTACCATGTAATACATTGTCCTTGTTTGAATAATATGCCTGTTTAGTAGGCTTGAAACCCCTGGTCAACTGCATGCCCAATGTCTGCACACAGAAAGTGTCCAGCGACTATTTGTTGCAAGGAGGAGAAAGTCAGGACACTGGGCAGAACTATGTGCAGGGAAGACTACTTACCATTTATTTTAAGGAATCAAATAATGTAATGCTGCTCTATCCCTTGCTGTCTTAAGCTTTATAGAGTTTGTTCTAAAAGTTCACAGATTGTCAGCTTGTCTGGTTTAAAAAAAAAAAAAAGTACTTTCAGTTAGTGTATTTATGAGCAGGGAAGAGGGAAGAAGGCAGAGTGGGCCTTCTTACAAGTATAAATCTGACCCTATTCTTGTTTCAATTCTTCTTTTTCAATATATAGGTTGACACAGCTCAAAGTCTTGCAAGCCTTCAAGCTGAGGCAGCAGTCTGTTTTTTCGCTATCTTTTCTGGGAAGTCTTGCTTATATGGTGCTCTTTCACTTTACTTCCTCTTATATGGGATTTGTGACACATAATTGAACTAAGAAACAAACACACCTGAACTGAGCACCTGTGTAAAGACCCTTATGGCCAACAAGACATGCTTGAGAGTCCCACACCAAGTTCCTCTATGCTTCAACAACCAGTCTCCTTTGGTGGCACAAATGTGGCTTTCTAGAGACAGCACTAATTCAGTGGTTCAGCATGATGCCATCTGCATTTAACCTATGAGTTCTGGTACAGTCTTCAACTTCTTTGAGTCCTTGTTTTCTGTTTATAAAATGGGAGTGGTATAACAAATGGACTCAAAAAAAAAAAAAAAAAAGAAAGAAAAAAGAAAAGAAAACCACCAACAACAAACTGAGTACCACACCCAACAATTTTACAAGAACAATTCACCTAGTCTTCACAATTCTCTCATGAGGTCAGAAATACTTTGGGTTATACAGAAACTAATGTGGAGAGGGAATGTGACTTGCTCAAGTTTACATGAGCAATAATTAGAGGAGCCTGGGACTCAAATCCAGATCACCTAACCACTATTTCCTTTGTGCTATCTCCTACCCAAGGCAGGTGACTGTGAGAACCTTACAGAAAGAAATGCAAAACAAACAAGTTTTCAGCTATAAAACTATACTAATTAAGGGGCTGGGGTTGTGGCTCAGCGGTAGAGCCTCGCCTCATATGTGCAAGGCCCTGGGTTTAATCCTCAGCACTGCATAAAAATAAATAATAAAATAAAGTTACTGTGTCCAACTACAAAAAAATAAATATTAAAAAAACTATACTAATTAAGAATGTTAAGCAATTTGGTACATTATAGAGGAAGAACTATAATTAACCTAATATTTTAAGGTGAAAACTTACCAGAGACAGATTTTCTCTTTAGAAGCATTTCTTATACTTCAAAAGTCCTCAATTTAAGTAGGAAAAAAAATAATTTGACTGAAAAAATGGGCACAGGGCCTGAATAGGTATTTCACCAAAGACATACCAATGGCTAAGATGTACCTGAAAAAATGCTCATCGAGTCAAAGAGATGTAAATTAGAACCACAATCAGGTACCCACTCTACCTACTATGATGGCTAAATAAAAGACAGACAGTAGCAAGGGTCAGCAAGGATGTGGAGAAACTGGAGCTGTATATAGTGCTGGTGGGAATGAAAAACTGGCATTCTCTGTGGAAAACAGTCTGGCAGTTCCTCAAAAGGTTAAAACAGTTACTGCATGACCCAACAACCCCATTCTTAGGTATAAACCCACGAGAACAGAAAACATCAGTAAAATTTATACACAAGTGTTCACAGCAATATCACTCATAAGCAGCTCCAAAGTGGAAACAATGTCCATCAACTGATGGATTTTTAAAAGTGACATATCCACATGATGGAATAGTCATAAAAAGCCACTGATATGTGCTATATAATATGAATGAGTTTTGATAATATTGTGCTAAGAAGTTAGTTATGAAAGACCATCTACTGTATGATTATATTTATGATACAATAAGAGGCAAATCCACAGGCAGAAAGTAAAGTAGCTACCACTACGGGATGGAGTTGGATGTTCAGTGGAATAGTGTTTCTTTGGGTGTTGATGAAAATATTCTAAAACTTGATTATGGCAATAGATAATTAGTACTCTGGAAATGTACTAAAACCCACTTAACTGTACAATTTATATGGCATATGAATATCCCAATAAAGCTATTTTTTTCTATAAGTTGTTTCTAAATTCACCAAAAGCTCTATCTGAAGTATTAGGCACTTATTAAAGTTTACTTTAAACTATATAGTTTTATTTTAAACACCATGATTCTTTCTTATCACTGCTTAACAGTTCTTAGAATTCTAATAACTGGGTAGAATTGCATCATAATCTCTGAATATCCTTCAAAGAGATAATATAAAATTACTTTGAACTTATGAGAATAAACATGAAATACTAATAGATACAATGCTAAGACTTTCAGTAAAAGAATGTCTGAAAATCCATATATGGTGTCACCATTAATAATTCAAGAAACCTCAGCCTCATTTTGGTTTTCTCCTTCCTTCATTCCTCACATCTATTTCATCAGCTGGAAGCCGTGCCCACGAACTTCTGTAAGGGTAGGATTTTATGTTTGTTCACTATGGTATCCCAGCTTAGAACAATATCTGGCACACAGAAGAGCCCTAATTAATATTTGTTAATAAGTTAAGTTTGTGGTCTACTTGGCATTGGCACCTTTGAAAGAAAAAAATATCTTAAATCTCTTACTTGATTTTGTACATAGACTATACCAGTTTCATTTGCCATTTCAGTTGCTGAAACATATTAAGGCTAAATTCTCAAAGGGATACAGGTATGCTATGCTGTTCGAATATGCAGAATAACTTTATTCAAGTTCGCTCTTGTTATCTGACCCATGAATATTTAGAAGATTTTATTTTATAAAAACTTACATCTGTAAGTAATGGACTGACCACAAGAGAGGGCTTAACCTGGAATACATGGACACATTTAGGGACCCAAGAGTCCCTAAAATTGTATGTGAAATCTAACATGTATATTGGCATGTGTATCTTTTTGGTGAAAGAGTTCATAGTTTAATCAGATTTTCAAAGAAGTCTATAACCCAGGAGAAGTTAAAAAAATTACTCAACTAGAAACAGTCACAAAGTTTTTCAAACATGAATTTTTACAATGAAATGATATCCAACAGCTCCATCTATGGGTAAGTCATTATCATCTAGTAGAAATATTGACAACCACCATAGACCAGTGCATCTATTTCTGAAAGTTTGTGTTGAAACCTTCTGTGTCATTCTACGGGGAATTTATTAACCACAGTATCACAGCTTTTTTTTTCTTTCCCGATGTAGACGCAAAAATTAGGAGACTGTTGATGAATTCTACTTACAGTACTTCAGCACCAAAAAATTGGGCAGTTATGCTGATCTATGTATGTACAGTTCAACATTTGTCAGTCTTAAAATGCTTATTTATAATGAAATCTATATAAAACCGTTAAAAATTTTTCTATTTACATTTTTTAAAAAATGAAAAGTATAGTTTCCTTTGCCACAACTTGTCCAAATTGATTCTTACCCTCCACCCCCTTACCCCTCACTCTACTTGTGACAGTGATCACAAGACTTTGCTTAAACAAACTGTGTCTTAAAAAGGTAGAATGCTTAAAATCATTACATTGAGAACTACAGATTAACTTTTTATACATTTCAAAGAGGTTTAAACAAAAGTATGTAAAAATTATTTTCAAAGTCTCAGTCTAACATGAATGTGCAATTTCAACATTAAGAGAGCATCATATGATTGAATAATTTGTTTTCCTTAACATAAATGAACATTTCCTTTGGGCCAGAAAATGTTTCTTTTCCTCTGTTTCACAATGAAACATTTTCTAATAAGTTTTTTTACAGCAGGGAGCCAGCTGAGGGATAATGGGAGGTGGAAAGGGTATGCAATTCTGGTTTACAAGAAATGTGTCAGAAGGAATATGGTCTGCTTTGAAATGTTTACATTTAAATAAATAGAAGGCAAGTGTGCCACCTAGAGCACAAAAGAACAACACAATAAATTAGCATACATCAGATGAGAATGTACAAGCCATCCAAAAAGCACTTCTCACTGGTTAGGGATCTGGTTTCTACCATCCAACAAGGAATCTTTAATGCCAGTACTTTCCTAGAAATTTATAAACTAATTATGAACTGAGCAAATGTAAAACTTCAACCAATTCAACACTTCCAGGGATTTTCAAAAGCATACAAGATTTTTAAAAAAATTGTTCCTGACACATCATTTCAAAATACAAACTATTCATGTTCTCTTTTTTTGATGGTATTTTTTTTATGACATTTTGCTCAGTGGAAACCAGTTGAGAAACATTCACAGGAAAGGTCTCTTTCCACTGTAAGACAAAACTTTTCCATTGGCCATGGTCCAACAGAAAAAGAGTATCAAGTCTGAAGTCTCTGTAGATGTGCATCTTTTTCTTTTCTTTCTTTTTTTTTCTATTTTTATTTTTTTTTAAAAAAGTACATTCCCCTGTGAGCTTTATCTTGTTAAAATGCTGCTCCTGCAGCAATATCTTGTTGAAACACTGCTGTTTCAGGGTCCACAGCCTATGTATGGGCAAAGTGCTTTTTTTTAGACATCAAAATACAAGTTTCCCTGGACACTTGGTAACCAAGCAGGTTTTAAAGTGCACTCCTGTGTCCAAAACACTAGGACCGTTCGGCAGAACTCTGAGAGGGGCTGGGCTCGGTTCCATCCTCCGTGCTACTGTCTATGTCCTGCTCCATTGCTGTCTCATCATCATCCAGCTGCTGACTGGTGAAGTTGTTTAGCTCCAGAAGCCCACTGGGCTCCACAACCACATTGGAGCTGGAGTGGCAAGGAATAGCATACTGGGGAATGGCCTGGAAGAGAAGAGGCAGGAGAGAATCTTTATGGTAAGAAAAAGTGACAAGGATTTCCCCAACGACATGAAGGAAACAAAGAAAGAAAGAAAAAAAAAAAACAAAAAACAACTGACATCTTGGACATCTACATGCAAGGCACTGTGCTAGGTGCTTCCACATGATTTTTTACTACATCCCCATAACAACTTTATAAGGAAATTACTATTCCCAATTTACAAATGAGGAAACTGGAGACGGCAAGGACTTAATCAGTCACACAGCTGTCAGGGTTAATGCAAGGATTGAAATCCAAGTTTTGTGCAACTCAAAGTAATCTTTCCTCTCTTTTATGGCACTTCTTCTAACAAAGGAAGTTAAAGTATACTGACAAACTCAGGAAACATATTTTAAAGGATATTTTCATTTGATCATTAAGTCAAATCTTAGTCCTTATTATCTGGAAGATAAATAATTTGCTAACTTCACAATATATTTCAAGCCTCTCTGGCAGTTCAAGGGGAAGTAATTTGTTTGGGATAATCTTTACTGAAAATGAGAGTAGTGAAAGCATTCAAGTGCAAGAGAACCCAAAACTTGCCTTTTAAACAATAAAAACACCAGTAGATAGAACACCCTGGCTATAGGTCTGTGGGTAAGTACATATAAACACATTGCCTTGTGTCACATTATTCTTTTTCCTCACCTTTATCAGATCACTTTAAAAGGATTATCAGTTCATAAACTATATCTGCTAAAAACTCTGTAATCATTACCTTTTGTATTTACCATGCAATTAAAACTCCTCACCATGGCTCCAGCCTCTGGCCAAATTCATTTTTGTACTAGCTTTTCCCCAGTTTGGAATCCTTTTCATCAAAAACTCCAGGAGGTTAGCTACTCTGTCATCTGCATCTTAGCTCAAAGGCATAGAGAAAGGCCTCCCTTGCATGACCACTAAACCAAAAGTAATGGGCTGACCCACCCCCCTTACTTTCTGTTACATTTTGTTCACTGCATTTATCACTTGCTGAATTGATCCTGATCCTTGAAAGGTAACTCTGAAAGCATGGATGGCACACAGACTTGGCTATCTTATTAACTGTTAAATACCCTGATCTTTGAACAGAGGCTGGCACATATTAGATGCTCAACAAACATTTGACAAATTAATAACATTATTAACATTAAAAACCCAGAGCAAAGTTGAATATCACCACTTTACAAATTATCGAATCAAAATAACTTTTTATTTGGGGAGAGGTAAATTTAATTTTAACACTATCAAGAAAATAATCTAAGATACCTAGGCATTAGTTCCCATTCCATATAGTTAATCACTATTAAAAAGGTATTAGATAGGGTCAGGTGTGGATTTTAGTTCAGCTCTGGCTGACTTGCTGTGTGACTCTGAGTAAGTCAGTCCACCTCCCTGAGCCTTAAGTTTGTATAAAGTATAATGGTTGGAAGATATATTCTCTAAAGATCCTTATAATTCTGAGAGTCTATGAATTCCATATATATAGATTCATTTGCAAAAGATAATATATCCCTCGTTTACTGCTTTATTCTCAGCACTTAGCACAGGGCTTAGAAACACAGTAGTTAAAAAATACATGCGGAATGAACCAATGAATGAACTCAAGATTGTCTACAAAGAACAATGCTTTTCCTTCAAACATGTAATATCAAAGATGCTGACTTTTGGGGATTGGAGTTGTAACTCAGTGGTTGAACACTTGCCTAGTATGTGTGAGGCACTGGGTTCGATTCTCAGTACTACATATAAATAAATAAAATAAAAGGTCCATTGAAAACTAAAAAATATTTTTTAAAAAAGATGCTGGGGGTTTTTTTTGAAATATTTTTAGTTGTTGATGTACCTTTATTTTTTATTTTTTTATTTATATGTGGTGCTGAGGATTGAACTCAGTGCCTCACACATGCCAGGCAAGTGCTCTGCCACTGAGCCACAACCCCAGCCCCAAAGACGCTAATTTTTAAAAGAGCATTCTTCAAGGAATCAAAGCACTTCAGTATTTCTTCTTTCATTCCCATAGATATTACTGAATCAGTAAAAATCAATTCTTCAGGCTGAAGCTAAGCATAACTAATCAGATATGAAATGTGTTAACGATGTATTAATGATGAAAATAATAAGAGAAGCTAACTTTATTGTGCATTGCTCTGTAGCAAATATTTTTTTTAAAGAGAGAGAGAATATTTTTTAATATATTTATTTTTTAATTTTTGGTGGACACAATATCTTTATTTTATTTTTTATGTGGTGCTGAGCATCGAACCCAGCGCCGCGCGCATGCCAGGCAAGCGCGTTACCGCTTGAGCCACATCCCCAGCCCTGTAGCAAATATTTGATATTTAATATAGTGCTTTATATACTCCCCTCCCCATTTAGTCCTCAAAACAACCCCTGTGAGGTAGGCCTTAACTGTCTCCATTATATAAGTAAAGAAACTGAGATACAGAAGTTAATTCAGCTGCCCAAAGTCACAGTGCTATTATGTAATGAGTACAGGTGGGAATCAAATCTGGGGAACCTTGGCTTCAAAAGTGTGGTTCTTAATCACTGTGTTGTTGCCTCCTGTCTTCTGACACAGAACACCTGGCACAAGGGATATGCTATAAGTTAGAGTTCTTTAGAGAACCTACTCATTAGCTATCATCCTTGATGTGAAAAAATAATATATTTTCACTCCTTTTCATCAAGTGAGAAAAATAATTTCCAAATAAGCTATCTAAAATGAAATTTCAATATAGTGAGTATATCAATCTAACCCCCCCATTAGCCACATTAAATTCTCATAAAATTAATAATAGTTACCATTTATTGGATAATAGGTATGAGTAAGGCACTGTGCTAGATGTTGAATTTTGTGTGAACTTCACATCAATTCTATAAAGTAGGCATTACTTATTCCTATTACTAATAAGGAAAACAAGGTAGAGTGAGGTTAAGTAGCACTGCCCAAAGTAGTGAAAGGCAAAGGCAAAATACCATCCTTTTTCCATCATATACCCATCCTCTTCAGAAAAACATTTTTAAAAAAATCACAATGAAACCTTTTGCCAATAATTAATTAATTCACTGAATTTTTTTATATAGAAACAAATGTTTTGAATATTAAATGGCTATTTCTACTCACCTTAATTATTATTAAGCCCCCATAGTTAATTATGTCTCAATTGGTTTAACAGTGGTCGATTTGTATTATCTCACAGCTTGGCATCATGGCAAGGGGAACGTTTATTACAATTTCCAAGTTACACAACAGTGAATTTATGGTAAATCCTAAACTAGCAACATGTCAATAAATCTAAATTCTCAATTAACTAAAATATGCTGCCCTGATAACTTTCACGCTATATAGCAGCTTAGCAAAAAAATGACAAAAGTCAAGAAGATAACCTAATTCCTTGCAAAGTGAGAGGGAATAAAAACACACTTCTAAGGGCTAGCTAGTCTTGACTCAGTAATTCTTCAGACTTGATCTTTTATGCAGGATGACAGATACATGGCTTTTAGAATGAAGAAAATGTGAAGCACAGGAAGATATACTGTCAACAAATAATTCCATTATGTTAACTTACCAATGCATGACAATAACCATAACAAGGTTATTAAAATAAAAATGATTGAAATTAAGAAAGTTTACAGTTAATCTCAAATTAAATATAAAAGTAATTAGAAACATCTCTGTATAATATGTTTCTCCAGATATTCCAGTTTATTGGGTTTTGTTTGTCCTAAGAAGCATAAATTAGATCAAGAACAAGAACTGTTTTTTCAAGGAAAAACAATCTCTGAAATTAACTTGAAGAGAAGTATCATCTAGTTAAATTCCAAGATTTTTTGAGCAAATATTGGGATCCCAAAGTGTGAATCCAGGAAACTACTGATCTTTTGGGTTGATTTGCTGAGTTAACACATTGGCAAGGATGGCCATAAAATCAAGCTGAAACATGGGCTTGGGGCCCTTTGCTACCTTTACACTATCTTTTGTAACAATATCCACCAATTTTCTATAATTCTCTTCCAGAAAATAAATACAAATTTGTAATTTATAATAAGTAGTCAATGAAATTTTTCAAATACCACCTTGAAGATAATCTCTGGGTATTCTTGCCATCTGGGCTTGACTCTTTTCTGTGATATCCCCAAAATGCACCAAACCCACAACCTCCCATCTGCCCAAGAGTTCTCATTTTCCTTCCAATTCTTACCTGGATGATAATTTCTGCTGGGCTCTCTTCAGCTTTCTTTTGGCCTACATTCTGAATACGCATGAATTGGCCTGTCGCAGGCACTCCTGGTGCATCGATTTTTCTGGCCGTTAGGGGAGGGCCAACAGCAGATGGACTTGAACAGGACTCTCTACATTTCTGTTGCTGGGGAGTGGAATTCGCCATCCCTGCCACCACCATGTGGGTGGAGGGTAATGATCCTGCTTCACCCGTGAGCATACTAGTGGCAAGAGCCTTCTTTGGGGGATCCACTACCATATGCTCTACATTTGTATCAATCTGAGCTTCCATCAAAGACATTTTCAATATGTCTGACACTGCTGTCTTCTCAGAGGCCTGAATGGGAGATATGCTTGTAACTGGTGATGTCAGCTTAGGCACAGAACTGCCACCAGTTATCTTTGTAACTGTGGGAGGCTGGCGCCCCTCAAAAGTTATCTTTGTAACAGAGGATCCTTGAGTTATAATTGGCTGCTCCACCTGAAAATAAATTGGGGTTGTGTGTGTTACAGCTACATCTCTTTGAGAAAAACTAATCAAACACCCCAGACAATATGGCAAAAGAAACATTCGTGCGGTATACTAGGAAGACATTCTGAAGCTCAGTGTTTTAGTAAGAGGGCTGGATGGGAAGGATCTGGTTACTTTTAAGGAACCTAGGGAAAGAGGAGGGGTTGAAAGAATTTTTGTTCAGCCAGCCAAAGTTTACAGTAGTAAAGGAAAAAAAAGTAACAGCAGCCTAGTTTTCCTTTGGGATTTACATCCCTAAACAGTACACATTCAACCTGGCTCAAATTAATTCATATAGTCTTCAGCTTTTTAAAATTAAAAAAAAAAAGTGAAGTTGTTTTTTTTCCAATCTTTTGCTTCAAAAAACATTTATACAAACATATTCTATATATATATATATATATATATATATATATATATATATATATATATGTATATATATATATATATACACACACTTATAATACACACACACACACACATCATTCCAGGGTCACTGATTTTTTTTCTAATAAAATTTTTCTTTTGATTATCCACAAATAATTCCTCTGCAATCTACAATATAAATCTAGATGATAAATTTATTAACTAGATGGATGATGTAAACTACAAAGGAAGATATTCTGTTTAAGGTAAAGTTCCTTAAAAGACTTCAATTTACTTAGTGTTATTGCCACAGAAATAGGAGTTTACAGGCATGAAGGTAAATATTTACACCTAAAAAATAAAAATAATTTGGGGGATACCGCTTCTATGCACTGTTGATCATTGCTGAAGAGATTTCATTAAAAACTGCCTGGAAAATCAAGTTCTGAGTGCTATGCTTTTTTTTTTTTTCTTCCTATGTTAATGAGTGCATTTCTTCCCTAATGTCAACCTTCTGACGGGGCAAAGTAATACCAGCGTAATGAGGCTTTTGGTTTCCTCTTGCCAGGAGAAAGCACTGCTATCATGATAGGGTCCTGATGTTCTCATTTTTTTCCGTGAACAGAGAAGTAACTTTGCATGCTATCAATATTCCGTTACCTGGCTTGCCGGCTGTTTCTCTGACGAGGCAGGGAGCGACATTTGGCTCTGGGGGGTTTGGGGTTGCACGTAGATTTTTGGTTGGTTCGGAGCTTGCTGCAGTTTAGGGAGCTGCTGCGTGGTTTTCACTGCAAGCACCTGTACTACAGTTTGCGGGGGCTGTGCCATTAAAGTAGGAAGCTGCCTGTCTTTGGCCACCATGGGATGCTGTGTGTGCTGTACATCTGGCTTGGGCTGTGCTTGTTCTTGCTGGAGAGGGGTGAGTTTTTGATGCCTGATGGAAAGCTGGGGCATTTGCGGGAGTTTGTGCTGGAGCTGGTCTGCCTGCAGGTGGATGGTCTGCTTCTGTTTAGTCTGGAAGCACTGCAGAGTTTTCACTTGCAGCTGAGTCTGTTCCAACTGGGACTGGCTAAGTTTCTGCTGTTTAGCTGACTGTGACTGAGTCAGGGCAGATCGGTAAAACAGACCTGTCTGAGGGTCTAAAGTGTCCATCTCTTCAACCTCGCCCTCCTCAGTTCCAAGTTCCTCGCTGTGTTTGGTAAAAGCAGTGTGACTGCTTAATGCCTAAGTAAAAGAGGCACAAAGTAAGAATAAGAAAAACACCTAACATTGCTACATTTTCCTTGAACTGGAGAAGACTTTATGAGATCATTCAAAAATTTTCACAAGAGCCTAAAAAAACCAAGAAACCCCAAGGGGCTTTAGATCAAAACTCCTGTCATTTGAATTCTCAGGCATTAAGTACTTCAAAATCTGGTTTGCTTGCTAGTACAGGAAATATCCTTGAGGGCCCAGAACTTATAGATCAGAATTAGAGGAATAAGGTGACCCCTAAGCACAGCCCCCAAATAAAACAGGATCCCAAGCTAAGCAAACAGCTCTGTGGCCTAACCATGAGAAATACTCATCTATCTAAGGACAGAATACAGCAACTAAGGAATGAGGTGTCCAGAAAAAAGCCAAGGCTCTGAGAAGCCCACTCTGGCCATGTGCATGTCCAGTGCTGTACAGGTCAGGGATATTGCCTGAGACATGCCCAACCGAGTCCCCACAGAAGGCCTCCCTGAGGAGGATGGAGATGGCTCATAGTGTCTACATGCACTCAGATTTCAGACCTACTAGGGAACAACTTCCTAGTGACCTGGCTCCCAGGAGGGAGGGAGATGGGAAGCGGATAGGAGCACTGCTTTCAGTGGAAAGAAGACTGCCTGGTGTCACTTATAATTGTGTTGGGAGATCCATCTTGAGTCACATGTTTAGGGACAGCCTGACTGACCTTTAAGTGCCTTAAGAAAGGTCAATGCCAGGACCTGCAGGTGAAGGCCAGGTTGAGATGCGCTAACCAGCAAAACCTGTAGCCAACTGGCTTCCCTCTGGGACACAAGATCACACTACTCTCAACCTTCCCTCTGCCTTGTCACATACTACACCCCCACTCTAACTTTAAAACTGAGATTCATTTGAAACTTTCAATTCAACATCTCTTCATTGCCTTCCAGAGAGTGTGCCTACAATTAGGTTCAACTGCTATCAGCTGAGTGACAGTGATTTACTTGACTATAGAAAAGTCATGCTTAAAGCTGATATCCATAATACAACTATATAACAGAGGAAGTTCACTTCAGGTTTAAATCCTGGCTCTGCCACCTGGGGCAAGTTATTTAACTTCTGTGAGCATGAGTTTCCTCACTTGTAAAAGAGGGATAATTCACCTTCCACGATCATGGTTGAGAATCAAACAAATTAATGTACTTAAAGCTCAAAGCACAGTGTCTGACTCAAATCAACTTATCAACATATTTTTTCTTTCACCCTCATTACCCTTAATATCAGATGTTTCCATTTTATATTAGCTCACTCTCCTTCCTACTGAGTTTCTTCCTTCTTAATTGTTCACATATAGTTAAAGAGGTCAAATATTTATTTTCCTACTTGTTTATAATGTTTCCATTAGGATTCATTATACAAGTATAAAAGAGAACAAACAAAACAAACCATAGTAAACAGCTAGTAAGCCAAATACTATTTCATTTGAAAATCTTAATTTACCTTGGTGATAAATGCTTCCATGAGAGTAAGATACACAGTTAACAGTGACCAATTCTGATATCATAGATTCATCTAGACTGCCATCCTTCTGATAAGCTAAGAGTTCACAGAAGGTTCAAAAACACTGTTTCTTATTTTCTGGCATTAAAATCATCCCTACTTCAGTTCCTCTCCACTCCTCACAGATGAAAGAATTATATAACAGTCTACAATTCAGTTATTTCTCCTCCTAAGACAGGAGATGAAACTGAACCTTATTTCAGGATTGAGGCGGTTACAGAAGATAGGAAGGAAAAGAAGATATACAACCTGCTGCATAATGTGGGTGATTGCTCCTGGAGAAGAGGCTGGGATGGACTTCACCACCACCGATGTCTGCGTTGCAGTCTGTGACTGAGCCACGTGTTGGAGCAGGGTCCGCTGGGGCTGGGAGGGCTGTTGGGGCTGGGATCTATGGCTGACTGAAAATAGAGGAGGTGATGATATTTCTCCAGAAATCACCACAGCATCTGTAACCAGTAGTCATTTTAAACAAATGTCTGTGAGCTTTCATCACAGAGAAAGACAGTGGTATTTCGAACTAAGAGGCAGAAGAGCAGAATGTGCCCATCTATGAGCAGTGTAATTCTAAGAAAGTCTCTTATCTTCTCTGAGACTCTCTTTTCTCATCTGTAAAATGGGAATAACAGAGTTATTGTAAGGATGAGAGGAGAAATGTATACAGAAGTGCTGTGAAAACTATTATCACCAAGGAGGAACAAACCCTTTAAAGTTACATCCTCCTGGGAGTTGTCTCACTTTCTCCAATGACTTTTTTCTCATTAAAGGAACAAAGCAATAAGGAGTCTTTGTAATCCCAGACATATCTTTAAGAAAAGTAGGTAATACAAGTTCTTTAATCTCTTCGTCTCAATTCCAAATGCAATGTGAACATCAGAGACACTTCTTTATATGAATTGACAATGTCTCATAGCTTTATGGTTCCTAAAAATTTAAGAGGCCCGGTGGGGGGTACTGCAGAAAGAAAATTAGACCAAGGGTCACACTAAGATTCTGTACCACTCTGTCACGAACCAGCCATGTGATTTGAAGAAGTCACTTACCCTCTCTCTAACAACCTCTAAAAACCCTGAGGTTTTGTTTGATTTTTTTTCTTTTCACGGTGCTGAGGATTGAACCCAGGGTCTGTCTCTTAAACATATACATGGTAAACAAAATAGAAAAATCTGTCATCTTAGATTTAGCTCAGCTGACATAAGTGGGCTGAGAGTGTAGTATTTCTACTTCTTATTCTCTTGCTGAAAAGGCCCCAGAGAATAACTAAAACTATATAGGCGCCAATGTATCATATTTTACCTGCCTCGATTTCAACTTTTTAAACAGTATAAACATTTGCCACTTCCAAATCTACAGAGCTTTAAAAATGACATATGAGTCAAACTATCTCTTTGAATCAGAAACAGAAAAAGTAAAATAAATCTGTTAATTAGCTAAGGATTTTGAGATTATCAAAACTCAATAATGCATGATCCTACTGTTCATATAACTTTAAGTAGCACTGGTCCCATGTTTAGAAAATAGAAAGGCGTCTAAGAGTAAACTGGTCACTAAAGAAACTAATATAAAAATACCATTTATGTCCTAAAGGACAAAAGTTTAAAATTATCTAGCGAAATACATATAAGCTTTATTATCAGCGATACTTTCTCCTATATTCACAAATGCAGTATTTTTCCTGTTGTTACACAAATGACTACATGTAATGGGAAATTTTATAGGCAGTATTTTTATAACTGTACTGCAGTACCTTACTGTATTTCACAGGATACTTTATATGTACATTTTAAATTATAAAATTTAATAAAATCTTCCATATGTACTTAACTGAATTGAACAAAAGGAAATCAGAGTCTGCATTAAAACAACTACTAAAATAAATTATAATATGACTGAATAGAAGAAAAAATAAATTTGAGTAATATTTAAAGCGAGCAAGTTATTTTTAATAGAAGCATCATTGAAAATATATGGCATTTAAAAAACAAAGAATTTCTGATAAAATTATCAGAAAATATGAAACATTTCTGCTACCCATACTAATCTTCATAACTGTTACATTTTTAATAAAAAATAAATTTAATAGAATATCAAGTAACTATTTAAAAATAATCTTCTTTAAGACATGATAAATTTCTTCATAGCAAGTCTCCAGAGATTAGGAAACTGAAGTTTAAGAAAGTCATAAAACTAACATCCATTACAGAATTATACAGCAGGCCAGGGCAGCAATCTTTGAAGTCAAAGTAAAATGCTCAATATGACTGCTTGTATGATGGAAGGAGACTTTGTGGGATGATATCACAGAGTGAACATTTGGAAAAAGATGAAGTGACCTTAATTGGGCTATATAAACACCATAAAACACTTATATCTTTCAAATAGTCCTCTGTTTTCCAGCATTAAATTGTTCAGTTCTGAGAAAGAATCTTGTTACTCTGCAAAGGAAAATTTCTCTTTCACTAAATGGAGCTTACCTTTCCTCTACCAGATCAGAGTAGAGCGCATCCATTTAAGTGTTCCCCCACCACCAACAATCATCTTTTACCTTCAATTATACTACAAATGGATGCACACCACTTACCTAGAAGGGGAAAAGCAACCTCTGTCCCCTCATCAGTGCGTTCTGAAAAGGATAAGTAAGGGAAGAAATCATAGGTCTTTTCATCTACTTTACAATTTGACAATTTAGTCTACCCTAGAGTTTAATACTCAGTTCCCAACATAACAGTCTCTGCTTTAATTAGCTTTCTGCTAAACAATTCTAAAGATTCTAGATGGCTTTCCATACTATCAACTGTATTTTCCTTTTGTGCAATTTTAACCCATTGGTCCTAATATATACCCTAAATGATGCCAAAGAATTCCTTCTCCTCTACAGTATTTATATCCTTTAAATACTTATAACTTTATGTTCTCCTTTAATCACTGCTTAAGAAAACTTAAGATAGGAATTCTCTACATATTGCCTCATTAGTTATCTCTCCTAACCCTTTAATTATTAATAGGATTCTCTAAACTCTTTCAAATCATAAGGTAATGAAGTGTCCAAAACAGAAAGCAGAATTCCACGTGTGGTCTTGCCAGAATATGAGAAAAAGGACCTATTATCCTTCCTATTTTACTTCTCCATATGTGCCATCCCAAAATCTCATTAATGTTTTGCTGCCAGACCACATTTAAACAAATATCTAATCTGCTTTTTACCAGAACTCATAGAGATTTAAGGTTTTCCACATTTTTGTTTTTTATATAAAAACAAAAGTAGGGCTGGATTTTCTATTTTCTTTCTCTCCTAACTCAACTCCCCCCACCAAAACTAAAAAATCCAAATACATACAAATACTTAATCTTCGACAAAAGATATTTTATGCTCTTCCTACCAGTGTTGCTCTATATTCACAAATATTATTTATGGCCAACTTGTAGTTTTATAATACTTGTAATCTTTCTAACATCCTGTGAATATTTTTTTCCACTAAAGGCAGAGCAAATTCCAAGGATGGTATGAGTTTGCTCTAAAAACAAACAGGAAAAGAGCTAGAAATATAAAGAATATATTCTCCCCCCAAATGACCATCCCATGAAATCCAGAAAGGTAGCTTTCCTACCTTAGTACTATGTTTTAAGAGGACACCTACCAGTAGTGATGTATTCAGCAACTAGTTCTGACTCTACCACGGCAATTGATGGACTCTCAGGAGAATGTCTCTTTTCCTGGGTCATCTGAATAGGCACTGCCATTTGACTCAAGTCAATAGTGGGTTGTCTTGGTTTAGATTCCAATTTTTCCTTCACTGCATAAAAAAGTCAGGGGAAAAGTTAAATTTTATTACAAACAAGTACAAAACCAGAGTTGTCCACGGGAATAATGAACCAGACCTCTGGGATGCCACACTGGCAGCGACTATGGAGACAATGAATTGAAAACAGCAAACTGCTATGTATGGCTATCTAGAGCATAATTTGCATAACCATATCCAGGCAGCCTAGCAAGGGCTCAGATGCAATCACACAAAAATCTCCGCCCCCCACATATCTCTAGGTCAAACAGCTGGTTCTTTCCCTTCTATATACTCTCCTCAGGGTATTTCCATTACCCTTCAAGGTAGTCCCTGGAGTTCTCCAACCTAAAAATAAGGGGTAAGTAAGCAGCACATAGCATGATTTGCTCTAGGGCACATCTACTCAGAAGAGTACAATCCACTGACTAATTTAATTTGATCTATTAAAAATTTAAGATATCTCCAAAGAATGTTACTAGGTCTTTAATGACGAAAGAATAAAATTTTCATTGTTAGGAAAAAAAGAGCTGTTAAAGCAAAAACATCTCATAGAATGATCTGGAATCAAGAATGATTTCTGAGTATAGATTTACTATCTAGCATCACTTTTTCTATAAAATCTATTCATTCAAAGTTTCTACCTCTATAAACATTAATAGAAATGGCTAAATTTGTCAAAGACAAGCATCTATAAGGCCAAAAATAACACCAATAGAAGAATTAACCTAAGATTTACATTAAATGCCAGTATTCTTCAGCTAGTAGATAGTCAAAGTTGGAATAAACAGTAACCAATTACTAAGTCCACTGAAAGATTTTTCCCTGCAAAGGACATAATGTGACAAAATAAAAACAATCATTTTAAACAAAGAAAGCAAAACAACTGTAAGTGAATACAAAGTCACCCATAAGCAGAGAAGGACTTTTCAACTAGTGATCAACCAATGTGGTGCCTCATTCTGTCACTAACCAATAGGATAAACTCTCTTGAGCGCAACTTTCTTATCCATACAATAAAAAGGTTATATGAGGTCATTGCTCTGTCCCCTTGAATACTGATAATCTTTGACTTATATTATGAAAACTCAGTATCATTATCTAGTTTTGTCCTAGAGTTTATTAAAAATATTTAGTGACTAGAAATAATGATGGGATCTTGTTATAGCTTTGCATGGAAATACAAGTGGATAACCCATACAAAGAAATCTGAAAGTAAAACAAATTAGAATGTTAGCAAGAGCTATTAATAATGTTTTATGAGAGCAAAATTGTACTACCAATATCAAAGAGTATAGTAGGGGTCTTTCCACCTGCCCAAATGTAAGTGGAAACCATACTCATCTATCTTTGTGCCTAGAAGTGATAGACCTACTCCTTTCTGGTGAAAGAGGACTGTACTATTTAAGCAGGAGATGGAGAAGACAGTTCTTCCAACTTCTTCCCCTTTCCATTGACTAAAGTCCATCTGTGCTCCAGTATTCCTATGTACACCTTAAAGAACTAACAAGTAAACAGACTGTATCAATGACAAGTCCAGAGGGGGAAAATGTGCTCAAATAATAGCAAAAAAATATATAACAGTGATAGTATTTTATAGCACAACCCGTCTCCAGAAAAAACATGCTTCACTCAATTGAGCATGTGAATTCATACCTGTTGTCTGTTGGAGTTCTAAAAGAGCTTTGATTGTTGAAGTAGCTGATTGTGATTCACTGGATACATCCTGATATATTATGGTGGGGCTAGTCTCCATTGCAATCTCATGTTCTGACCAATCCTGACGCCGGGAAGCAATTACATGAACTACAGGCTGGGAATCTGTTTTATATTAGTTAAAAAAAAACAAACCCTATAAACAAAGTTTTTCTTTAAAATAAAACAATTTGTTGTTTTTTCTTTTTTGCTTTATTTTTGTATTTATTGTAAAGTTCATGCTTTATCTCCCCAAGAAGACTGTAAGCCCTCAAAGAATTCCTCAGAATTTCACTTCTGAATTCACTTATTTATTCATCCATTTATTTCATAAATTGGACACCTATGTGTAAGAATCTATATTTGGCACTGAGGACATAAAGGAGCTTACAGAATTATCAGAGGATGCTCAAGAAGCATACAGTCTGGTTGGGAAGACGAACATGTAAAAGACAAAATACAACTCAATGTGATTATTGCTATATAAACAGGTGTGCATTTGCATAGATGAATGCATGTTTGGGTATTAGTAAAACAAAATGTTGTAGGAGTCTTATTTCCCCCAAAGCACCTGAAAATGTATTTTGTATTACAGCTAAACATTCAGTCAACACTTATTAAATGGCTGAATTACTGAAAGGAAATCCTGTTCACTGATAACAAGAAAAGTTAGATGATCTAGAAGCAGCATGATGCAAGAGGATAAGCGCAACATTTAGAAGTCAGTCTTGGGGTAGAGCCCCAACTTGATCAATTATAAACAAGTTGATTCTTTGGGTCTTAGTCTCACTATTTTTAAATTGAGAACAATAAAATTACCTACTTCAGGATTTCTGAGGATGTGATAAAATGATATACGGTCACATGTCACTTAATAACAGGGTATGTTATGAGAAATACGATGTTAGGCAATTCTGTCACTGTGTGAACATCATAGAACATACTTAGACAAACAGATGACAGAGCTTACTATACATGTAGGCTATATGGTATAATCAGTTGTTCCATCATTGTATATGCAAGCCACTGATAACCACAATGTGATGCAGAGCATAGCTATATGTAAACAAGCTTTATAACTATGAGGGACAACTGAAATGTTATTGTTGTCATTGTGGCCTGGAAGCTCTCAATGCTAAGACTTTTTGTTAGTTTCAAAATAATTAACACCCTAATTCAAAGGTTTATCATATTCATGGTATAAAGTTACACTATAAACACTAAATGTGCATCAACTCAAGTAACAAATTACTGAGTTTTCTAGCTATAAAATAAGCATGTTGGACTAGACTATTACTTCCTAAACTCCTCTATTCAAGACACTACACAGGAAGCTGAAGAGGCTATAAAGACATGATCTTACTATCAAATTTAGATTTTATAAAGGAGAGAAACATAAATAGCTTTGTATCTTAAGGCAAATATCAAATTTTTAGGGCAAATAGATAAATATTTACAAAGAAACTACTTTGATTTGGAATAGTCAAATGAAAATATCATAGAAAAACAAAAACGAATTCAAGTAGCCCCAAACCAAGAATAAACATAACAAAAGTTCCACACTGTTAGAGCTTCATATTTTCGAAAGCCACAAAATTGTCCAAAAATATTGGGGTAAAGGGAACAACTCCTCAAACAAAACAGTCTTCCTGAAGAAAACAAAATCAATATACAACAATAATTTAGAATTTTCAAATACCATTAACAAACTATTTCCCACAAAATATATACCACATCAGGGATGTAAAATTTCCACTAAACTTCCAAGAAACAAACAATAAAAACAGTAACAACAAACCCAGATGATTCAAGGACACTCACTCTCCTGGAAGACCAAATGCTGGGTAAAGGACCTAACAGTTTTCCTTTACTCATTCTAAGTAGATATGCAGAATTAAAACTTAAAAATAACTAATTATATTACAGTATCATTAGTTTTATATAACTTAAGCTCTCAAACTTAAGAAATTATCATGATGATACAAAGAATGACTTTGTAACCCAACTCTATGAGACACACTGAATATCCAGAAGGAGGCAGGGATTTGTAGAGATAAGGTAGAGACAGACAAAGGGCAACAAATTTCCAAAGAGGAGCAACAGAGACCATCATCCCAAATAATATCACCCTATAGGGACTTGGAGATTGCACCATCTCTTTCTGTCCATACTCAGAAAAAGAGTTGACCCTCACCAAATATCACAGTAGCAACTTCAACAGCTGTGACACAAAATTAAAATGTGACTATATGTGAAAATCATTGCTTGAATGATTCTCCACCTTAATTTTGGCTTGGAGCCTAATCTAAGAGTATCATCTGCTTATGCAGCATGCATACATCTAGACTTCTCTGCCTCTCTTGAGGACAGTGCCTGCTGCCCCCCACCCCCAGATATTTATTGCACATCTATATGTTGAGTAGTAGTATTACAACCAAAGGCAGACCGGGGATTCTCTATGGGAGAATATCTCCTGTGTCATTATAACAAAAGGTCTACATACATTTTCATATAATCTTAAGATTTCTTTGTTAGAGAGAATCTTGAAGTTCGCTTAATGCTATCATCAATCCTACACTAAAATATTCGCAACAATATCTCCAATCTGGGAACTCCAACACCAGGGAACTTATTACTTGCTGCACAGCTATGATAATTAGAGAGTTTTCTTATATTGAGTAAAAACAGGTCTTCCAGTGGTTTTTTTTTCCTCAATGGTTCTAGTGTATGTCCCTGATCAACAAAGACCAATTATTTTTTCTCTTCCACATCATAGTCCTCAAAATAACTGACAACAGCTCCCATGTTCCTGCCAGCTCAGTTCCATTTTCTCTTCTCCATGACAAATCTCCTGTCTCCAACGATTCCTCATACAAAACGATTCCCACAGCCAGGCGTAGTGGTACATGCCTGTAATCCCAACAACTTGGGAGGTTGAAGCTGAGGGAACCCAATTTCAAAGCCACTTAGGCCCTAAGCAAAGCAACACTCTGTCTCAAAATAAAAAATAAAAAGAGGCTAGGGACTTCACTCAGTAAGTAGTAAAGCACCCCTGGATTCAATCCCCAGTACAAAAGGAAAAAAAAAAAGATTCCCAGGTGCCTCACCTACATAAACCATGTTTTCTAAACTAGACTTAAGATATCTGTATTCCTCCAATGACATACAAGATATCCTTCCTCTGAAGCACTATCATAAAGCTCAAGGCCTTCACAGTATTTGATTGCCTAGGCAGCATTGCCCAAAATATTTCAGAGTACATTATTTTCTCAAAATGTTCTGCAAAAGGAGGGTTTCATGTTCAAAAAATTTGAGTAACAGTTTATATTTTATATCCCATTCTTCATCCTTCACAACACAAATGAGCACATAATGGTTCTGAAAGATTTTGCAAAAAAGTATATTAGTAGTTAACCTAGATTTATTTCTCACCTTCATTCTGACCTACCAAGATCATGAATCTTTAGGAAAAAAATCATCCTAGAAACTCAGTTTTGATTTACTCAAAGCAATATTTTTACAATATCATTTTTGTATTTGCCTCATGCCCTGCTCCATTTTAATACTCTACCTTTGATTTTGTCTCCTTGTTCTCTTCCATTTGACTTAATAAAATCTTCTATTCAACCCACTTTAAAAACCTTTTGGGAATAAGGCTGAATATAGATGAAAAAATATTTAATAATTTGAAAAAAATCTAGAACCCAATATGGATGGCCCATTCCTAAGTGAGAAAAGGAAAAACAGAAGAGCCAGTTGGGGAGAAAATAAAGAACAGGACTAATAGGAAGCATACAGTCCAATCTTCAGTAAGTTACTTAGCCAAGTAAGGACTTGATCCATTAGACCTGGTCTTTTAGCTATTTATCATTATCTCAGCAATAGTCCAAGAATTATACAACTTAAAAAGCCTATCCATTAGGTTAGGGGGAACTACAAAAAGGAAACATTTTGGATTCAGACAACAAAAATGAATTTATAAGGCTAAAGTTTAACCTTATGCCATAGTCAGTTATAGTTGCTCTTCCACTGTTTGTTCATTCTGAGAAACTTTTACTACTCGGTGGTACCTAATTTCTTTGCCAAATACAAGATACACGGAGATGAATATTATCCTCACTTGCCCTTGAAAAGGTGGCAGACTAGTAGAAAAGAAAACAATTATAATAAACCCAACAAAAGGTACAGAGTGGTCACTGTTAAAACAGCTGGTAGAAAAAAACAATATTGGCAGCATAAAAATGTAAAAAGAATTATGAATCCTCCCAGGTGATCAAGGGAAGTCTCACAGTGGGGTAACGATAAAACTTTTATTCTAGCCTGTGAGGAGACAGTTTAGGAATAACACATAAGGCCTAAACGTCTCCTCTTTGGGGAGAAATATAGGAAGCACAGGTGGAATTGAGGCTATTTCTTTGGCATAAGATATCCTTACACCAGGACTTGCTTATACAAGGAAGCAAATATCCCAAATATCTGAAGTCAAGAAAAGGTTGAGTTTTACTTGGACTAGAATGTCAACCATCAAATGTACTAAAAAAAAAAAAAAAAAAAAAGACCTAAGGATGTTAAAACTACTGGAAAGCAGTTGATGAGAAATATGATATTTAAGTGGTCTCAAAGCACCTTTCCACAAATAACTATTCATCTCAAAGGGAAATATATTACCTTCATAATGGTGAAAACTGTAAGACATCATCTTAATCAAGTGATATCATGTGTCTCCTGATAAAACTGAGGATACGATACCTATCTGTGTAATTTCTGCTCAATCTAATCATAATAAAATATAAGACAAAACTAGATAAAAATATTCTACATGATAACTGACGTACACTATTCAGAAATGTCAAGGTCAAAAAATACAACGAAAGGCTAAAAGACTATTCCAGGCTAAAGGAGAATAAAGAACAAGGACAGTTAAATGTAGCTATATGCAACGCACAATCCTGAATTGGAATGTGGATGGTGTAAAAGCTATAAAGAACATTACTGGATAATTGGTAATATTTGAATATGGATTATTAAATATTAAAATTATAATATTATGACAACATAATATTTCTTGATTTTGATAATTGTACTTAGTTATAAGGAGAATAACCTGTAAGAAATACAGACCTACAAATATGTTAAGGGGCAAAAAGCTACCTATAATTTACTCCAAAATGGTTATGAAATTTTAAAATTATACACATGGAAGAGAAAATAAACAGGCTGTAGGTATAATTCAATGTAGAGTGTGCACTTAGCATTCACAAGGTCTTGGGTTTGATACCCACTCCCCACCAAAAAAAAGTAAATAGGGCAAAATGTAAACAAACAGTGTATCTAGATAAGAATATATACTGTATACAGTTCTTTTTACTATTCTTGTAACCTTTCTATAAGTATGAAATCTTATCAAAAGAAAAGGTGACCAGGCATGATGGAACATGCCTGTAATCGCAGCAGCTTCGAAAGCTGAATGAAGATTACAAGTTCAAGAGACCCAGCAACTTCAAGAGACCCCATTTCAAAAAAAAAGGGAAGTTGGGGGCTGGAGTTGTAGCTCAGTAGTAAATCCCTAATATTCAAACAAAACAACATCAAAATGTGGCTAAAAACATTGAAAGCAGCAATGTAGCGGGGAAATGGGTTATTAGATACTCCTCATATTCCCAGTAGGCATGGCCCTCCTACACTTTCAAAGTCAGCATGATTCTTGACTGATTAAAACCTTAATCCCTTTCTCTTTAAATGACAGCATATACATTCCCAGCCCTGGCCTTTGTGAGAATGCACTCAAGGAGTTATATAAGCAATGGGGGAGAGGGGAAAACAGAGTATAAAAACTGGCTTTATAGTCAACTCTAATAGATACACTTATTCTAAATTGTGAAAACTTTATGTTTCACAACAGAATACTTTTAATATGCAAGTGGGGCATGATAGTGCATGCCTGCAACCCCAGCAGCTCAGGAGGCTGAGGCAGGAGGATCTAGAGCTCAAAGCTAACCTCAGCAAAAAAGCAAGGCACCAAGCAACTCCGTGAGACCCTGTCTCTAAATAAAATACAAGAAAGGGCTGGGGGTGTGGCTCAGTGGTCTAGTGCCCCTGAGTTCAGTCCCTGGTGTCTCCCACCGAAAGAAAGAATATGTAATGAAAGATATGGAACAAATAATATATGAGGCAGAGATCTGACTAAGGGAATGGCATGTTGGGGAAGTACTAATTGTCCTTTAACTCCCTTAGGAAAAGACTAGCAATTTCAAAGGATAACCTGTATAGTGACATCTACTATTCATGACCCCCTTTTAGCACCAACTCACAAGCTAACATTTTACCTGCCCTCCATGAAAAATTTCTTTTGGGGAAAAAAAAAAAGATTAGTATTACTTAAGGAACTACCTGAAGACTTAAAAATAAAAGAGGAAAAAGCAGTTGACTGGTTAAACTAAGAACAGAATCTATAAATACCAAATTAGCAGGTCCAAAAGAAATGACTAGAGAATAAACATCACTCCACAAATAGTATATACACTGAGTTTATAATCAATACAGAATGATAAAGTGAATCAGAACATCTTTGATAATATGCTGAAAGAAATCATACAGTTTCTAAAATGAGTAATATACTGTTTGTTAAAATCAACATTTTCATTTATTTTTAAGACTGTTTCAAATGCTACCTCCTTCATGAAGATTTCTCATCCTGTCCTCATTGGAGTATGCACTTTCAGCCTTTGACATTTTTTTGTTGTTGCTGTTTATTAATAAAACTGTTACACTGGAGTTGTATGTGTATTTCCTTTTTTTTAAAATTTAATCTCCTCTTCTAGATTTTAAGCTCCTGGAGGGCAAGAACTATATTTTACTCAACCTCTACAGGATCTATCACAATATTTAACACATAGTACACTAATAAATAGTTATCAAATTGAAAAAAAATAGAATGATCCACAATGTAAACCATATAAAACTAACGTGTGAATACTCCAATAAAGAGTTAAAATATTCAAGTGTTGCCAGGTATGGTGGCAAATGCTTATAATTCCAGCTACCCAGAAGGCTAAGAATGCAGGATTACAAGTTTGAGCCCAGCAGGGGCAATACAGTGAGACCCCCAACTCAAAATAATGATGATGGTGAAGAAAAAGTATTTGCACAATGTGAAGAATATATTTTAGAAAAATGATGATGTTAAGAAAGCATGCTAGCAAATCTAATGGGGAGGCAGAGAGAAGAAACGGAGCAAAGAAAGAGCAATAAGGAAAATAAACAACTTTGTTTAGATGCATCCGAATGCATAGACACACAGGCTGAGAACTTTAATCCCCAAATCTGAAACTTTTTGAACACTGATAAGGCATCACCAGTGGAAAATTCCACACTTGATCTTAATGGTTTGAGTCAAAATGCAGGTACACTGCAAATGGGAGTCAAAATGCAGGTACACTGCAAAAGGGGGGAGTTCATAACCCACTTGAATCAAATGTATGAAATATGATATGTCAAGAGCATTGTACTGTTTTGAGCAACCAACAAAAAAAATGCAGGTACATTAAAAATAATGTATAAAATTATCCTTAAGCTAAGTATATAGATGTATATGAAACATAAATGAATTCCATACTTAAACATGGGTTCCATTCCCAGGATATCTCATTGTGTATATGCAAAATTCCAAAATCTAATGACTCCAAAACCTGAAACCCTTCTGAGTTCCAAGCATTTAGGATAAGGGCTACTCAACCTGTACCACCTGACAAGAAGGGCAGTTAAGATAACTGAGTGATATGAGAATGAGATTTGTGCAAAGTTCAAAGTTATGGCTTGAGTTTATTCCAAGAGACTTCTTAGAAAAGTAACATACTTAAAAGAGCATTGAGGACAAACAGCCTCTGTCTTATGGAGTCTAGCTTCAAAGTTTCTTTTTAAAATTAAGACAACCATAGTATTACCATCGTTTTGACAGTGAAAGGGAGCATTATTAATTATGCTAAAACAACACACATAAAAACTAGGACTTATCCCATGTAAACTGAAATTTAAAAGAACCCCACTTATAGCTCATCTCTGGATATCTTGATTCTCTCTCAAGGCTTATCAATAATCATTTCAAAAGGTATATTCAGTTTCTCATATACTTATTCCCTTTCTTACCCAAACCAAACAGCAGAATATAAAAATTACCATTTGGGAATCAAGAGTTTAATATTACCTACCTGGTAAAATTATCATCTGAAGTTTATCAATTATTTAATGAATACATGCCATGTACGAAAGAATGGTAAACTTTACCAAAAGTAAAATTTTAGCCTACTGATTAAACATCAAACAAAGAAAAAAAAAAACTAAAATCAAAAGAACTGACATACTGAAGCATACAAATTTGGTTTGAAATCCCTGAAGTAATGTCTATTTTGGATCTAGGGTATTATGTCAGGTAGTACTTACATAAATCAGAATTAAAATGAATCTTACCTTGGGAACTTTGAGAGGACTCTGTGGAAGAGGAACTACTATCCGTATAACTCTGTGGTTCTTCTTTTCCTTCCTGAATAGATGAATTACCAGACTCTGCTACCCTGGATGCTTGCTGTAATGTTTCTGTTACCAGCTGTCTTGTTTGTTCACTAACAACTGTGGCTTGAAATGTTACTGGTTTGGGTTTAATAAGAACCTACAGGAAAAGCAAAAACAGATGAAATTTTAGAGCATTATTTAAAATGCTAAACTTCTAGATTATGAACTAACATTTTTTCTGGTAAGGAAAACATCATTCTGTGTATGCTTCGGGCACAGCATTGACCACCAAAGACAAATTCAATTTATGGACAAAATTACAGTTAAACCATGTACATCACTTTAAATAGTACATGACAGACTGCAACAGTCATAATTTTTTCTCATCCATAATTATTTCAGAAGTCATTTTACAACCAGTAGGCTTATAATAGAATAATGGCCACAAGATAAGGGCAGTAGAACAAAAAGACACAAGGAGCCTAAATTCCCAATGGAATTTATGAACCACAACATCAGTCTAGAACATCCTCTTGGTTTTTATTAATATAATAAAAATGAAACCCTCACATGTTGAAGCCACTATTTTTAAAGTGTCTTTTCATCAGGAACCAAATGAAATTCTTAACTAACACACCCTTAAAAAGAAAATTTGCTTGAGACTTAAGTAATCTTTGAAGAAACTCCAGAGAAACACTGTTGAAACTACTATCAGAAGCAACATAGAAAGTACGATGGATCAACTTCTGGTAAAAGTTAAAATAAATACTGAAACAAATGAAGTGGGAGAAAATTTTCAAATTGAACCTTTCTACTTCAAAATCTGGGCTCAAGGAGATGACTTCAATTCTGTCCATGGAATGAAAATGCCAACTTAAATACAGCCATTTTTATTTCTACCATCTACAAGATTATAAACCTTTCAGACTCTGTGAAGTCATTCATTTCTAAGAGTTCAAGAATGAAAACATGGTTTATATTATGATGAAGCAAATAAAACTTTTACTATTGAACTCAGTAGGCAATATGAATTTACCATTAAAATTAGTTTTTTAGGTATGTAAACAATTTGGCTATAATCTGAGAGAATAGATCCTAAAGGCAAATTATAAGTTTATAAGTAAATTATTGTCTTTTATAAAAATGTTATATAGCATTTCTCAACCAAAGCTGCTATTGCTTTCTTTGTATTCTCAGAAAAGCAATTAAATTATCTACAAAATAGACACTAGCCTGGCAACATAATATTAAATCCTGAGCCTCAAATTCGTAGGCAAATTTTCAGAAAAGTTCCTAGATCTTCAACTAGTAACTCTGTTATAAAGGGTTCAAGTAAAGCAAATTATATAATATGCAATATACCATAAAAAAAGACTTTGGGGGCTGTGGTTGTGGCTCAGTAGCAGAGCACTCAACTAGCATATATGAGGCACTGGGTTTGATCCTCAGCACCACATAAAAATAAATAAATAAAATAAAGGCATTGTGTCCACCTACAACTAAAAACATATTTTTAAAAAAGTACGAAAGAAAAAAAAACAGATTTTGAGATCAGATTATTATACACTTCAGTCCAAACTTTTCATAATTTTTCTTTTTTTTAAGTTTATTAATCTTTTCCTTCTAATTTCTACCTGAAAATTTTAGGAATTTAAGAACAAAGATCACCATATCTTGTAGCATACCTGTGTTTTCCCTTGCTGCCCATAAACAATTTTTGTTGGGATAATTTTAGCTGCTGGTTGAACTGTGGAACCTATTCCTTTGGGCTGAGTTACAATCATTTTGGTGATAGGTCTTGTAGCAGTGATGATAGCTGGCTTTGCTCCTGTTGGCACTGTCTGAATTGTCTTTTCTCCCTAAGTTGAAATCAATAGTTATATATGAGAGATTTATATGCATTTAAATAATAAAAACAGTCCTCTTAGGAAAAAGCACAGAAAGGTTTTTACCAAGATGATGGGAAAAGGATTATATAACAAAGTACAAAGTTCCTAAATTATCAAAAATCCCAGACCTAAATAAAATGATCTTAGAAGTCATCTGAACAACTTTACCAAAGAAAAAATTAAAATTATTTCATAATGTATAAATTTTTTAAAATTATTACATCTAAAAATCCTTAATATACTATGCCATTCATAAAACGCACATATTAAAACAGAGCCAGAAAATTCTGGAAGAATATATGTTAACATCCAAGAGTTAGGATCCTAGGTCTCACCCCAACATTCTTCTTTACCTTTCAGTGTATCTGAAATGAATATTTATGAAATTAAAAAGTTATTGTGCAATATATTATAACTAAATATACAAATACAAAATAAAATCCCTTAAATTCTATGTATATGAAATTACAAGGGGACACAATAGAATGTCTACATGAAAAAGTATAGGCAACAGATGAGAAAAGATATTAAAATTCTTTCTAAAGTTATATTTTTTAAAAAAAGGAAAAACTTAAGGCATTCCCCCTGTTTTATTATTAGTATGTTACTAATATCACTAATTACACTAGATAAAGTCCAGTAACTTTTCATCATTTTTTGTATTTTTATCTGCCTTATTCTTAAATATCATTTTCTGGTCATTTATGATTTCAACATTTTTACTTGAAGTTAGCTAAAATAACTTCAAATATAGTGATTTTACTAAATTATTTAAAAATTTACAATTAAGTTGAGCTTGGTGGCATACGTAGTAGTCCCAGCTTCTTAGGAGGTTAAGGTGGGAGGATTACTTGAACCCATGAGTTCAAGACCAGCCTAGGCAATATAGTAAGACTCTATTAAAAAAAAAAAGTTTTAAAATTAAGATCCATGAAATAAAAAGGAAATTAAAAAAAGACCTCATAATTTTTACCTTATTAGTTTTTCTTAATTTCTAGATGCGTGGCCTTCCAAACTTAGCAGCCAATAAAAATAAAGTGCTTTTTATCCATGTCAATTGGATAAAAAGCAATCACTCTGTGGACTTGGAGCTAAATATATTTGCATTACAAAAAATGTTAAATTTAACTATCTGTGGTAATTATCTAAGGGAAACAAAGTGTCTGCCAATTGTGTGATTACTTATTTCAATACACACACATCCTTGACAGCAGCAGTTCTGGAAAGTGGCCAACATCCACTAGATTGCAAGTGGGCACGCCTATCTATTCAACAGCTTGATGGGTCCTATCCAAGTATAACAACGTGAACAAAAATAACTAGCAGACTTTTTTTAAGAAGCTTTCCTGATGTGTACTTTGGGCATGCATAGGTGAGCAAGTGCATGTTCCTATGTGGTAAAAAAGCTGTTCTTATATGTTGATCTGCTTATTTTATTAGCATTGCCTATGTTTAACTGTTGCTCAGATATATCTAGTAGAGAGTACTCTCACAGGACTCTTCGATCTCTCCAACCACACAGGACCAATAGTATATGGCATCCCTGCTTATATATCAAGTACTATTGAACTATAAACCACATTTAAAAGGGCTCTGAAAATCTGAATTCTATTCTTGGCTCTATTTTTGGTTTACTATGTGAATTCAATCTAAAAACAATCCGATTTCCCACATGTTGAAAGTCTACTGCTAGATCCCTTCCAACATTCCAAAAATCATGATGCCTAAGAAGCTTTCATGTGATCTACTTAAAAGGACAGCATTCCATTTTCTAGAGAAGTCAGAAAAGGTAAGGACATTACAAAGCCTAAATAGTTAAATACCAAGAGTAGTAGCAATCTAAAGAAAACCAATGATAATGGACTTCCTATGTGCTAGACACTATTTTAAGCCCTTTTAAAATTGCTACCATAATCCCCAATGTACAAATAAGGAAATGAAAGATTAGAGAAGCTGAATAAGTCACCCAAGATCAAACAAGTACAATATTAAGACACAAGATCAGATCTACCTATAAACCTCTTAACAACTGCCTTTGAAGTGGCACCCCCTTTCTCCACAGAAAAGCCCTCTTCACCATGGTTGATTTTAGGACTCTCAGCAAAAGAGTCTCTGCGAAAGAGTCCAATGTAGATAAACTTCCTATTTTCGTGTTGCCCTGTTTACTTGGCCACTGGCCAAGAAGATACCAGCACTCCAGGTGTTGGACACCCCCTTATTAGTTTTTCACAAACATATCCAGAATAGTACTTTGAAGAAATGTGCAAACAAGGCCCTGGCTTTGAGCTGGGCTTCATAGAGATGTCTACATTTTTAAGATAAGTTACAAATGGGCTCCATGGTAACAGCTGGCAGAGTGAGGAAAGAAAGGGGAGAAGAAGCTCTCCCCTTCTCAGGTGTTGTCCTTGAAGAGTTAACTTGCCCAGAACAGTGAAAGAAAAAGCTGCTTTTATGTGAACTTCTGCAGACTGTGAACTTCTGAGCCCCTCCCCTTACCTGCTGGGTATAAAATTCTGAAACTCCCTGAACTCAGGGTTCAGGGGATTAATTGATTACAGCAAAAGCTGTGCCCTCTGAACCTGGCTGCAGCCAAATAAAACTGTTTCCTGCTATCTTCAGTGCCTTGCCTCATTTGTCCCGACAACATCTTCAGAACTATAAATCAGTCCTTTGACTTTTTAAAAAACTAGGTCAGAGATAAAAATGAAAAAAATTAAAGTAACATATCCCCATAAATTAATTTCATCTTAAACCCAAATATTTCTCTTTGCCTAGTCTATGCCAAATACTCCTCCGATATCTACTGGCCATAAGTATGAATAAAATCATGTTCCAAAAGAAGTATTTCTGCAGTTAAGCCAATGAAATTCTCCATCTGGACCAAGCTAAGTATCTAAATCATGGTCAGAAGCAACCTAACTATGAGCAAATAAGAGCAGATGCTTTAGAAATTATTCTAAAAAATGGCATCAGTTGGTGATGTTTTAATAGTTATTATATCACAGTAGTGGTAAATCAAGCCATTCTGGTCATTGTAGGGTTCAAAAGTCCTTAGGCAAATATTTGTATAGCTAATCTTTAAAATTTTCAGTGTATTGTTGAATCTGCAGTTCAAGCTCTTACTTACTCCAGCATTTAACAATGTTGTGACAACATTTTTGCCAGGGAGGCCTTGAATGGTCGTTCCTTTTCCTGTTGTCTTTTGCACAACAATCACATTAGGCTTGGAAGTCATTGGGATTGTAGTGATTTTGGTAGTTGTTCCTTAGAAAAGGGGGAAGAAAAGGAGGCCTGAGTTAAGAACTAGTGATGATCATTTCTGTTTATGTTGTGCAAAATTAAAACAAAACAAAATCTCTCCTTAAGCAAAGGTAAAAACAAAACAAAAGTAAACAGACACATAGACCAAGTTTCAGATTCAACATGTACTTTTGTAATCTGCAGAACTCTAGAGATTGTGAGAATGAAATTTTGACTTATACTGTATATTTTATAGGTAGATTTTTATTTTTAACCATTAAGATCTACTATACAAACATAATACCATATTGTCTTCTTCCCTGTATCCTTCCATAAAATTCTTCTCTTCAACCTATCAAATCTAACCACCTATTAAATCTATGCTCTATATTCTAATTGTCCAAGTTGAAAATCCTTTTGTAAATCCTTGATTTATGCCTTGTCTTGACTCTGCACCCAGTAACAAATGAAAGCCCATGAGCTCTGTACTCTTTGTGCCACTGATTCCTTCAGTGCTTAGCACAGTGAACGGAATTACTTTATAACATTTGTTCATTAAGTATGTCAATGAGCTCACTTTATCAGCAAAGTCGTCTTTTAAAATGTTATCAACGCTAGTTCAACAGGCAGGCCCTCCTCTTCTCTAGTTTCCATATTGCCTCCCTATTTCAAGTTTCTCTATCACAGAAACAGCTCTGGTGCGCCCTGACATATCCAACATACTAAAAAAAAAACTAATTTTATCATGTCAAGAATCCGGAACATATTAAATTGGTTAAGAACCTCCCTAATCTCCATTGGATCTAATCCCAACTTTCCCTCTTGTGTTTCAAAATCTTACATGTTCTGGCCCTAATTCTACCAATATGATCTCATTAGTTCCTACTCCACGGTAAATTCCATAAATTCTAGGCTAACAAGTAATTTTTTCTTTATGGTTTCCCACAAACTACCACATAAAGCCCCAAATTCCTCAGCTAGCTTTTAGGGTTCTGTCAGGTGTGAATTATTAGGTTATCTAACATGTATCTCTCCTTCAGTGTTGGTTTCCATGGTGATCACACCAACCGCAATGCTACTTTTGCTCCTATAATTTTCTCTGCATAAGAAAGCAGGTAGTCATATTCTTATAAAGGTCTATACATTACTTAACAGTGACTAAGTACAGAATAGGAACTTAATAAAAACATGACTCATATTCTTGAAAAGAAAAATTAAACAAAATTTTATTATTTTCCACTGGAAATCAGTAGTAATCATTAATAGAATTTTATAAATAAGATTACACTAAGAATAGACGTACTCTAGTTGTTTTTATTAAGAATTATTAATTTTGTCAATTTTGATATAAAAATACCTTTATAACATACTTGTCATTATCCAAGATCTCATCAGTTCAAAGTAAAACATTCAGAGATTATATAAAAAAACACTTTTATCCACCCACTAGCTTCACAACAGTTTTTCCCTTTATCTACAGTCTGAATAAGCAAGTTGTTACAAGCCACAAAAACCAAGCTACCCATTAAAGTTAAAGTTAAACCAACTTAAAGAGTAACTCTTAAGTCCAGTCCCTCGTATGTAATTAACTGTGAAGATCTCTTTGGACACTGCACTTCTCACCAAATATTTGATAACTGAAAAAATGTTTTTAGAAAGGAAGCACAAAAATCTACTTCAAGGAAATGTAAACTATGTTTCTAGCTCTACACCAAAATATATGAACCATTTTTTGACAAAACTTGCTCAACCAATGGATTTTATTTGTCTATCCTTTTCATTTCAAAGGCCCGTCAGTTTATAAGAATAGTTGCGAACCATGTCCACCAGTTTAACAAAATGGGAGGGTGGGGAATAAAGTTAAAAAACTCAAAGAAAAAGGATTAGTATAAGGAAAAGCAAGTTCAACATTATATTAAAATAGAATATAAAATTTGTCTACAATGATCAATTATAAATATCTGAAATTCCAAGGAGCATGTTTCTATATCTAGAAATATTACTCATTACACACACACACACACACACACACACACACACACACACACACACAGTGAGAGACCATCTTCTATGCTTTTATAGTAAAGAGTTTATAGTTCTCATGATACAACAGAATGCATCCCAAGTCATTTGTTTAGCATTCTTTAGGGCAGAGAATGAAACTCTAGTACTTAAACTCAAGTCTAAGTATCATAGCATCTGAATCATAACATATCAGAGAACTCACTATATAGTCCATACTTAAAAGTAAAGGCATAATGGTTGCAAATAACTTGTGAATCACATTTGATTCATAATGGGCTATGATTCTGATGCATTCCAATGATTCTTATTTTTTAAAAAAATACACTTGGAAAAGTTTGCATGTTATGGTAGGTTGGCTTAAAGAGAAACAGAAATTTATTGGCTTATATTTTACTATTCACAGATTCTTAAAACCCACACAATCTCAGTCTCTTGGGTAATGTTTTATGTTGTTTTTCTCAAATAATGTGACAATGAATGAATGGGAAAAAAATGTATAAACAAGAGCTCCTTGTCTGGACATTTTAGTAAAGATTAAGAGAATCATAGTTAAGTCTTGCCATTGTCACAGGTTCTTATAATGCCCTCAGAGTCAAGAAAATGGATTCATTTTGAAAGGATTCAAACTTCTACATAAAATAGGTATATTTCTTCAACCAACACTCAATATGGCTCACAAAAGCTTACAAACCTGATAATTATCATGTATATACACATATAACTATTTGATTAATATATGAATTAAATGGCTGTAAGAACAGTCATCACTTCCATTTAATTGCTTACTCTAGTTTAAAAAAATGAGCTTTCTAGAAAGTATTGAAGAAGCATTAATTTGCCTTCTAGGGTATTATACAAAGGGAGTAAGGAATTCACAAATAATTTATATATAATAATATTCATTTCAGGATTATTTATAACAATAAAAAGACCTGTAAGCAATCAAAAACATCAACAATAAAAAAATAGTTAAATTATGGTAAATCACATGAGAAAATATTATGTGGCAACTGGAAGGGATATCAAAATATATTTACTAGGTATGTAAAAATAATCAACACATTTTATGAAACAAGGATAAAAATTATGTCCCAATTTTTAAAAATATACATATATTCACATAAACAAATGAGTAAAAAAAGGAATGAAAATACATTTCAATTTTAACACATTTCCATGGGTGGCAAAATTATGTGGTTTTTATCTTTGTACTTTTCTAAATTACCCCACAATGAAAGGAAAGTTTGTTGTTGTTAAGTCTTCTAGTCTTATAGCTAGATGTCGAAATGTATTTTAGGAAAACTGCTTTTTGGAGGGGGAGGAAATTTTATTTATTTATTTCTTCATTTTTCATTGGTGCATTATAGTTGTAGTACATAATGGTGGGACTTGTTATATATTTGTACATGCACACAATATAACCATATAATTTGGCCAATATCATTCCCCAGTATTTCTCCTTTCCCTTGAGGGAAAGAATTTTAGAAACTAATATCTGCTTATGGATGAAGACAGAAAACTACTAACTTCATTCAACCAGATTACCAGTTTATGATGAATATACAAAGGGATTTAAAAACTACTAATAAACTAACCTAAATCCTAGGATCACAGAATAACAGAATATTACAAAAAAAAGAGAACTATCTTTATAAAGAACAGTGATAAGTAAACATAGGATCCATTTAGAACAATCAGGAATGAGGAAAAATGCCAAACAGTGAAGGAAATATGAAGACATCATAATCTTCATGCAATGAGTAAAGTTGCATGTATACCAAGTAAGTATATGCTACAGTGCCAGAAAAGCTTAATAACTCTTCCCATGTATACCCATTTACTTGAAATAACAAACAAGTGAGTGGTTCTATATTTAATATGAAGGTGGATAACATATAAAGGATATAGATCTTAAATCTCTGCCTCTAGGAAAATATGCCTGCTTATGTTCCTCTAACCTACTACAAAACAACTACATCATGAATAAGGTCTATAAATAAGGCTTCATCTAACATTCCCTTTAAGCTATATGGTATTATAAACTCATATATAAGTAAAAAAAAAAGAATCCTAAGGTCATAAAAAGTTACCTACCAATGAAAAACATAACTTTTTGAAAAATGCTTAATTGAGTAAATGTTCTATACTATTTGAAGATATTGTCAAGTAATAAATTATAATTTGAGTTATCACTGTGTTATTTAAATATCCTCTTAAAAGTTAAGAGTACAATGACTCTTTCCCTACTTTCATCTTCCTCAGTTTGGCAAACACTGAATTTTCTCACTTACACACTTAAAAGAAGAGCCAAAATTAACAGCTTTAAATATAGTGCTTGATGCCAATACCATGCTCTGCTTTGCTTTTTTTCATTCCTTGAGTTATCAGCAACATCAAATTACTGCCAGAAACTTCAGTCCCTTGATTTTATAATATTAGAACAACTCACCAGGAGCAAACAAAATACGACTAGTCTACAAAAATGGCAGCAGTTAAAATCATAAGGCTTGCTTTATCAGAGATTATTTAGATCATTTTAATTAAAAAATAATAATCAGTGAAAATAGATGCCATGTTAACATTCCACGTCAGGGTCCATGACCCAAATATTGCAGGCCAATAAAAACCAGGTAAAATTCCAATATAACAATAAATAGGCAGATGTTTAACAACCTTACTATCTGAGTAAAATATTTTTTAAAAGCAAACAGTTAAGATAAATGGTGAAAAGCAACTAAAGATATTCAAATATTTTTATTTTTAACAGGCTAAAGTAACATTAGTAACTGAAATTATGAGATATGTTCCTTCAATTGAGTTCAATGTATTAATACTACTTCTTCCACTGCTCTAACTTGTACAGACATGGATAGGTCAGTTGGATCTCTAAATCCAAATCTGTCTTCATTTGTAAAATGGGCACAATAATAACCACCTGAAGAGTTACTATAAAGTCTGACTGGGTTGACAAATGGGAGAATATTTTGTAAATTAAAAATCTCTATGCAAAAATCAACCATAATCTTTGCATTGTGATTAAAAACAAGTAATTATTCTTTTAATTTTAGAACTATCAAAAGCTTTACATGTGAATATTTAATACTAAAACTAAGAAATATTTAATCTCTAAACACAAGAACTAAAAACAAAGCTTTAGATTTCTAAGAAAAATGAGATCAAGCAATCCTTCAATAGTGAAAATGTTTTTCCTCTCACTATACAATACCTATGCTTTTGATATATTTCAGATATACCTACCAGAAACTATATTACTGCTAATTATCTTGCCCCCCAAAGTAGCTAATGATTTGGGTACTACTGTAATGATGCTACCACTGGTAGTTTTCACATAGGTTGCAGCTCCAGGTGTTGCAGCCATCCGACCTATGGATGGGCTCACTGTTGGCCGGGTATAGGTTGCCTGTGTACCTACAGAAGAGAAAAAGCCAAAAGAAAAACTCATCATCACTTACAGAAGAATAACTTGTTTAACCATAATTCATTGTAACCTACATTGCTTTAACTTGAAAATGGAATTTTCAGGTGTCAAGACATTAATTTAGAGTTTTACAGTCAGTCTTCAATGCACATAGCAAGAACAAATGCCAAGTCAATTTGAATTAATTTTACACTTAAAATTTTGTGATGTGTTGCATCAAATTACTAACTCAAAAGAAAGTAGCGCTAAGCCTGTTCCCTTCTTCAACTACCTTCTTCCACTAGTTTTATGCCAAAAGAAACTTAAAATTTAATCATCTTTCCTGCCAGAGCATTTTAGATATTTTTATTATAGATTTTAAGGTATCTGCATCTGTTTTATGTTGTCTTAGTGCCAAACCTGACGTCAGCACTCAGCAAATAAGGCAGTATTATTTGTCTAAAATTTTATAAACTTTTACTTTTTTATACTCTCCTGACCTCTAAATATATTTCCATCTTTTAAAGGGTTATTCCATCATTTTACTAGAGATTAAAGCTGAAGCTGCCAAGAGTTGCCAGGAATATTTCTCTATAGCTAAAAATTTTCTCCACTTACATATTTCCTCAACTTTAACTGACCTACTAGAATATTTTTCTTTATATCTCTCAAAGGATTTTATATCCTTTCCCACTATTTTGGGGACTTTTCTCTTTACCAAACAGGAATTAGAAACTAACCAGATGTGCCTTCTTTATTTCTTACACAGCCAGTAAGACTATTACAGTATAGTCTCAGACTATTCCTGAAAAAAAAATTATTAGCCTTGGGGAAATGAAAAAAAAAAAAAAAAGCAACAACAACAACCAAGGTAATACTTTTTTCAACTTAATTTTTTTTGTCATAATAATAATAATTAGATTCAAAGACTATTCTGATAGCCACTAATATTCCCAACCCCCCAAAAAGTTATTTTAGCAATTTATTAACCTTTAAAAAATACATCCATTACTCAAAAAAGGGAGGAGTGAAGAAACATTTAGTAGAATCAGTTTGAACTAGTTACAAACATACATCCAAATTTAAACAACAACAACAAAAACCCTAGTAGAAAGTAAATAAGGCATGGGCACCAAAGGTTTGAATTCTATGAATCATACATTCAATTTTGGCTTTTGTTTTAAAATAGGAAACACTTATTCTAATATAGACAAACACGGGCACAGTATAATTTTTCACTGCCCTCCCCTAACATGAGGAATCATATATATATACACATAATATTAATATCTTTGAGCCAAATGGAGAAAAGTTTAGGTTAAGTATGATATATTTAATATGAGAATAACAGTGTTTAAAATAGAAACAGAAAGTAAAATGGTGGTTGCCAAGGACTATAAAAAAGGGGGAAATGGAGAGTTCTTATATAATGGGTATAGAGGTTCAGTGTGGGAAGAGGAAAAAGTTGTGGAGATAGATGGTACTAATGGTTGTACAACAATGGACAAGTACTTTATGCCAATAAAATGTATATTTGAAAGTGGTAAATTTCATATTATGTATATTTTAACCAAAATTAAAAAACAAAACAAAACATAGGTTCTGGAGTCAAACAGATATGGGTTCAAATCTCAGCTCTCTTCTTATTGGCTATGTGACCTTAGGCAAACTGGTTGATGCAAGTCACTGAAAATGGAAATAATAAAGCCTAAAGGAGATTAAATACAATGCTTGTACAGATCTCAACATACTGGTCAATAAAGGACAGCTTATAATACTTGAGATAGGTATCATTTTGTACTGCTAAACAGTACAGTCTAAAACTGTGTCATCTAAATACTGGCCCTCCTCAAAAAGTTTGGTTAAGAGTTAAAGACACTTTGGCCATGGGCATAGCTCAGCAACTGGAGTATCTGCCTAGCATTCATGTGGCCCTGAGTTAAATCATCAGCACACCACTGGGGGAAAAAAAGAGTTACAAGACATTTAAAATATTAGTAATGGCTAATTCTAATATTAATAGTAATAGCTACTGAGCACTATACTGGGGACTTTTTACATACTTGATTTCATTTAAAACTTACAATAATCTATGAGTTAGATATTAGTCTCCCATTTAAATTAGACAGGGGAAAAGATTTAGAAAAGTAAGTAACCTGCTAAAGGTCACAAAGGATAGTACTATTTACAAGGTCCTACGATATCACTTTCTCAAACACAGGCTGACTGCTTATTTTTTGGGCATAATGGCATCCTGTGCTTCCCTCAGCCTCAATAACACTTACTATCCTATGACACAGGTTCTTGATCTCAGCAGAGTAAGATCCTGTACGGGTTGGCATTGTTTTCATTTGGACAACAAATCCTCAACAAGCACCTACTTACAGGCCAACTCTCTATATATGATGAATAAACAAGACGTGATCCCTTACCCTCAGGGAGCTTACAACCTAATAGGTGAAAAATAAATTAACCACTAGCAAAGTATGAGAAATTGTGGTAAGTTCTATAAAGGAAAAAAACAGAGGACCATGAGAAAGAATAGTAAGAGACAGCCAGTTTTAGGGAAGTAGGTGGATCAAGAAAGGTCTCTGAAGAATTATTTCATTAATCTCTTGATCCCCAATGTAGAGAATATCACTGGTACAGAGATTTTGGTTGATGAACATATGAATGAATGGACTGATGCTCATGAGACTTACCCGTAGGAGTGGTTACCAGTTTAGTTGTCATAATTGCACCATTACTGCTAACCACCATAATAGGGGAATTGCTACTGGTGGGAAGAGTTGCGGTCACTGGTTTAGGTAAGATTTTACTTGGCTGAACCTGTTGTGTGATGATTTTAACACCTTTGAAAGAAGAAAGATGAATCTCAGTACAAAGTTTTTTAAAAACATGTCCCTTATACCAACCCAAGAGGGCAGTAATACATATATTTACTCAGTCTTATGCAAGGAGATGTTTTTTTTCATATTGATGAGACTCTTTCAACTTTTAGCCTAAAATTCCTGGCTTTCCTAATTTTTCTCATTTCAGGAATGAAAGTAGGACATTACATTAACAAAGTTCTTGAAGAAAAATAAATCTTGACTTTTTGTATATGTTGGGATCATATAAGAGCTTTTAAATCAAAGTTAGCAATTGTACTTTTACAAGCAAATCTGTTCCACACAAATACTTGGGATGAAAGGAATATCATAAGAAATCAAACCAAGTCACAATACTATTTTCACTGAATAATTCATGAAACAAAATATTTCACTATAGACAACCACCAAGGATTATAACTTTTTTAGATGGTGACTTAGGTTGAGACATTAGGAAGGAAACAGGTCTACGTATTTAACAGCCTTAATAATTAAATAATTCGTAATAACTTAATTCTTAAATATTAAACATCTTATAGTCAATAAAAAATTAAAATTATGGTATCTAGGCATAATTAAACAAGTTACTTAATCTCTGTGACTTAGTTTTATCATTATTAAGTAAAAATAATATTAGTTTATATCTCATTGGGCTATTGTGAGGATTAAATAAATTCAAATTATAAACTGACTAATACATGAAAAAAATTCAATAATTATTATTGTGAAAATAAATAATTATTGATAATATAATATAATAAGCTATAAACAGTGAAGCTGTAAGATGAATAATGACTTCTATTTCATTAATGACTTCTAATAAAGCAAATATAAAAAGAAGCCACTAAAGAAATAATCACAGACACAGAAAAAAACAAGAGAATCATAAGAGATAATTCTGCTCAATCCTAAACAAATAAACTGAAAATCTGGATTGGATGATATTCTAGGAAAATATCCTTTACTAGAATTGACCCTGGGGGGCTGGGGTTGCGGCTCAGTGATAGAGTGCTCATGAAAGGCACTGGGTTTGATCTTCAGCATCACATAAAAATAAATAAATAAAAATAAAGGTATTGTGTCTGTGTATAAATAAAAACATATATATATATTTTTTTAAAGAAAACTGACCTTGGAAAAGAAAGTCAATTAAAATAGACAAGTTTACATAAAAGAAATTTTTAAGAACTCCATCCCCCATCAATAAGTATAAGACCCAGATACTTGCACTGGACAATTCTACTGTCCTTTAAAAAATAATAATTCCAATGTACTTAAAACCATTCCAGAGATACATTTCTGGTAAGATAGCATGAAGGACTAAGCTAATCTACTAATCCAGTGAAAAGTGATGAAAATTGTGAAACAATAATCTTGAAAGGCTCTGGAAATGGTTTCTAGGTCAAATAGCAAATGAAAAAAGAAATCTACTCAAGAAAATCCACCTAAAGTTTATAAAATAGTTTCTTCCTTTGTCCCTTTCAGTTTCAGACTGTTGTGGGCAAGGACACAGGGTTCCTTCTGCCCCTACTCCAGTTGGAGGGCCTTCTTCTTAGAAAGAACAGGACTTAAGCTATCCCATCCTGCCCCTAGCTATTTATTGTTAAGGCTAAATTCTGAGCAAGTGCAGTTAAGCGGTGGGTGCTTCCTTCTTCTGTTCAGCCCCTAATTCATGGACAAATGCTCTAACTCAGGTGGGGCATCACTAAGAATACTGGAGCACTAATCACCTCAGCCCAGCTTATGAGGCAGTGGATCTACCACCAGGAGCAGCAAGCTTAACTAACTTCAGACTGCTCTCCAGATCCAACCTTCACTGAGCACTTAGTGCCTAAAGCAGGGGTGCTACCTGGAGAGTAGTTTACCATTGACCCCACTCCTCCCAGTTCCAGAGCTCTGGCTCAGAGACTATGTCTGAAAATAGAAATAAGTCATAAAAACAGACAGCTCGTACTATCTTCCCAAAGGAATTGACTTCATTTGTATCAGATTATGGAGAAGTTCAAGTTTTGAGCATTTTCAAGAATACTGGAGGATGTGGTGAAAGGTAATTGGAAAGAGATTCAAGAATTTAATGAAGACAACAATCTAGATTACAGGCTAATTTATAGAAGAGAACTGGGGAATAAGAAAACTGAAAGGAGCCCTCCTGGGGTCAGAACAAGTATCAAAAATGAACCCCAGAAACTATTCTGTCAAAGGGTTCAAAATTTGGATTTGTGTATAGAACAATTTGTGTCCCAGGCATTGTTCAAAACAACAGAGAAATTATTCAGCAGTTGTAGAGTTTAATAGCTGGATGTGGCCAGGGAAAAGAAAGAGCCATACTAATATTATTGTCATGTCAAAGTTCCCTGAGGAATAGTATCAGAGTTAACATGGTAGAGGAATGGGGGAAAGTGGGAAGATTGGAATGGGAAAGAGAGTAGAATGAATTAGACATAACTTTCCTATGTTCATATAAGAATACATGATCGGGGGCTGGGGATGTGGCTCAAGCGGTGGCGTGCTCGCCTGGCATGCGTGCGGCCCAGGTTGGATCCTCAGCACCACATACCAACAAAGATGTTGTGTCCGCCAAGAACTAAAAAATAAATATTTAAAAAAAAAATTCTCTCTCTCTCTCTCCTCTGTCACTCTCTCTTTAAAAAAAAAAAAAAGAATACATGATCGGTGTAATTCCACATCAAGTACAACCCACAAGAATGGGAAGTTATATTCCATGTATTTATAATATGTCGAAATACATTCTACTGTCATGTGTAACTAAAAAGAACAAATAAAAAATAAAAACTTTGTGCTGTGGTTATGGATCATGGCAGAGTGCTTGCCTTGCACAGGTGAGGCACTGGGTTCAATCCTCAGCACCACATAAAAATAAACAAACAAAATAAAGATATTGTGTCCATCTATAACTAAAAAATTTAAAAATACACTTAAAAAAATAAATAAAAACACTATAGGGGAGGAGGTGCAGGAGGGAGAAGAAAACAGACTTCTAAAATAACTATCTAAACAAATAACTAAGCAAATAACAATAATAAATTCCTGGAGGGAGGAGACCAGTACTTGGCTACATTATATTACCAATAAATGTCCAATTTCCAATAAAAACATTAGGGGACATGCAAAGAAACAGGAAGAAATAATGGCTGAAAACTTTCCAAATTTACCAAAATGCAATAACCTACACATCCAGATAGCTTAAAAAACTTCAAGTAAAATAAACATAAAAAGATCCATAGTAAAAATGCTAAAATTCAATGTTAAGGAGAAAAATCTTGTAAAAGAAAAACAATTCATCACTTATAAAGAACTGACATGAGGTTAAGAGTTTACTTCTCAGTAAAAACAACAGAAGTTAGCAGGGTAAAGGATAAAATAGAGCTCAAAGAAAAAACTCACTGGAAAAATCCTATAATTCAGCAAAGCTATCTTAAAAATGAAGGTGAAACAAAGTCTTTATCATAGAAGCAAAAACTGAAAGAATGTGTTACCAGTACATCTAGTGTACTGGTTAGTGTCTCACAAGGGACACTAACGGTAGTTCTATGACTAGAAGGAATAAGGAATAAAAGAATAACGTCTGTTTTTCCCACATCTGTTCAATACTGTACTAGAGGTTCGAATCAGGGAAATTAGGCAAGAAAAAAGAAATAAAAATATCCAGATTGGAATAGCAGAAACTATCTCTATTGCGGATGACCTGATCTTTTATTTAGAAAAAACTAAGGAATCCACTTAAAAAAAAAAATTCGTTTTCTTTCCTTTTTTTTTTTTTTAAGACATGGGGTCCATTATGTTGCACAGGCTGGCCCTGAAATCCTGACCTCAAGCAACCAACCTGAACCTGCCTCAGTCACCTAACACCCCACCAAGTAACTCAGACTATAGGCACACACCAATGTGCCAGGCTAGGAAAATCTAAATTATGGGAAAATATATTATGTCCACAAAGCAAATGATTTAACATTAAGATGATAATATTCCTCAAATTAATCTACAGAGTGAATCCAATTCCTATTCTGATGACTTTTGTAGAAATTGATAGGTGAATTACAAATTTCATATTACAACTGCTGAATAATTTCTCTGTTGTTTTAAACAATGCCTGGGACACAAATTGTTCTATACACAAATCCAAAACAGAAAAGTCCACACTTTAAGATTTCAAAACTTATTACAAACCAATGGAAATCAAACCAGTACAGTACTGGCATAACACACAGACACAGACCAATGGAACAGAACTGAGTCCAGAAATAAACCAATACACCTATGGTCAACTAATTTTTTTTACAGAGTTACCAGGACAATTCAATGGGGAAAAAAAATATTTTTTCAACAAGTTATGCTGGGATAATTAGATAGCATATACAGAATAATGAAATAGGACCTTGTATTTGTCTATTTTTTTATTACTACACCAAAATCCTTGGGACAGGCTAGTTTTATAAAGTAAAGAAGCTTATCTAGCTCATAGTTTTGGAGTATAAAAGTTCAAGATCATTGGCCCTACTGATTTAGCCTCTGGTGAGAGCACTGTGGTAGAAGTGTAAGCAAGAATAAAACATCACCAAAGAATAATTCATGGGTAGAACTCGTGTGTGTGTGTGTGTGTGTGTGTGTGTGTGTGTCTATGTGTGTGCTAGGGATCAAACTAAGGGCCTTGCACATGCTAGTGCTTTAACACTACACTACATCCCCAACCCTAGGCTGTCTTGTAACAGACTCTCACAATAACTCAGGGGTACCACAAGAGTTTCTGAGGATAGCTGATCAATGACCTAAGGACCTGCCATTAGACCCCATCTCTTAAAGGTCCACACCACCTCTCACATTATCACTCCGTGGACCAAACTTCTCACACATAAACCCTTATAACACAATCAAACCATATCCAAACAGCATACCTTTACCTCACATAATATACAAAATTAAGTAAAAAATGATCAAAGATACCAAAGAGGTAAAACAAAGTGTTAGAAGATAGGAAAAAAACTTTATGATCTTGGGTCTTGGCAAAGAATCATTAAATATAACACTAAAAACACATGCAAAAATGGGGCTGGGGTTGTAGCTCAGTGGCAGAGCATGTGTGAGGCACTGGGTTCTATCCTCAGCACCACATATAAATAAATAAAAAATAAAGGTACATCAACAACTAAAAAATATTAAAAAAACATATGCAGCAAAAGAAAATGATATGAACTAGACATCATCAAAAATTTAAATTTTTTTTGTACTTTAAAGGATATCAACAAGAAACTGAAGAAACAACTAAAGAGAATGGGAGGAATATATGGATATTGCATGTGATAAGAGTTTAATGTAAGCATATAAATTCATACAATTCAATGGCAAAAAGACAAACAACCCAATTTAAAAATGAGCAAAGAATCTGAGTAGGTATTTCTTCAAGGAAGATATATGAAAGGTCCAACAAGTACATAAAAAGATGCTTAATATACTTGTCATCAGAGAAATGCAAATTCAGACCATAATGAAATACCACTTGTTAGAAATTAGGATGGCTAGAATCAAAAAGTAGAACTGCAAGTATTGGCAAGAATGTAGAGTATTTGGAATTCTCATGCATTCATTGCTGGTGGGAATGTAAAACGATGCAGTTCTTTAGAAAATAGTCTGGCAGTTCTTCAAAGAATTAAATATAGAGATATCATATAACCCAGCAATTCTAATACACACCCCCCACACACACACAAACGAAAACTGAATATTCAAGAATTCACACACAAATGTTTTTAGCAGCATTTTCATAATTGCCAGCAGGTAAAAACCATCCAAATATATATCAATGTCCATCCAAATGAACAAACGCATACCCATGTTTTTAGTAGCACAATCCACAACAGCCATAGTATGGATCCAGCCATGGTGTTCATTAACAGATGAATGGGCAAAGAAAATGTGGTATTTGTTCACAATGGATTCAATCATAAAGAAAAATGAAATTGTCATTTGCAGGAAAGTGGATAGAATATAAGAACATTATGCCAAGCAAAATAAGCCAAAGGTCATGGGTTGAATGTTTTCTCATATGTGGAAGCTAGACAGAAAAAAGGAAAAGAAATGTGGAGCAGGGATCTCATGAAAAATCTAAGGGAGATCAGTAGAGTAAAGGAACCAGGGGGAGGAAGAAGGAGAGGGAAGGGGAAATACTGGGGAATGATACTGGCCAAATCATATTATGTGCATATACAAATATATAACAACAAATCCCATGATAACACACTAATAAAAAAATACAGAAAAAAGAATCAAATACTAATATATACAACAACATACATAAACCTTAAAAACATGCTAAGTGAATAAAACCAGACACAAAATATCACATATTATATAATTTCTTTCATATCAAAGTACAGGATATGAAAATCTAGAAATCAAAAATAATAGGGAGCCAGGCATGGTAGCTTGTGCCTAAAATCCCAGCACCTAGGGAGGCTGAGGCAGGAGGATAGCAAATTCAAAACCAGCCTCAGCAAATTAGCAAGGCCTTAAGCAACTTAGTGATACTCTGTCTCAAAAAATAAAAAATAAAAAGGGTTGGGGATGTGACTCAATGTTTAAGCCCCCCTGGGTTCAATACCTGGTACTAAGAAAAAAGAAAGAAAAAGAAAAGAAAAACATAACAGGGGATGCTTATGGATCGGTACAAGGAGTAGGAGGTAATAGCTAAAGGATATAGGGTTTCTTTTTGAGGTGATAGAAATATTTTAAAATCATAATAGATGATCTGTGAACATATTAAATACCACTGATGGGCTGATGTTGTAGTGTAGCTCAGTGGTAGAGTGCTTACCTAGCACGTGTGAGGCCCTGGGTTCCATCCCTAGCACCACATAAAAATAAGTAAATAAAATAACGCATTGTGTCCAACTACACCTAAAAATTAAATATTTTTTAAAAATACCATTGAATTGAACACATTTAATGAGTTAAGCAAACGCTTTATGAAATAATCTCAAGAAAACTTGATTTTATTTTTAATCCATACAAAAAAGGGAAAATTTTAAAATTCTTGCTAGGAAGCACACATAACATGGAAACAAAAACCTGACGAAGCCATGAGTGATGGTGCACACCTGTAATCCCAATGGCTGGGGAGGCTGAGGCAGAAGGGTCGCAAGTTCAAAGCCACCCTCGGCAAAATCGAGATGCTAAGCAACTTAGTGAGACCCTATTTCTAAATAAAATACAAAAAGGGCTGAGGATGTGGCTTGTGGTCAAGTGCCCCTGAGTTCAATCCCTGGTACCAAGAAAAAAACACAAACACAAACACAAACAAAAACAAAAACAAAAAAACACCTGACATGAACTGTACACACACACACACACACACACACACACACACACACACACACACAAAGACTACAGATGAATGTCAAAATAAATAACTGAATCACAAATAAAAATGTAACCAAAACACCTCAGAAACTAGAACCTTGCAAAACTAGGAAACAGTGTATATACATATAATAAAATCCCCTTTTTACTAGAAAGATAAAACTATTTCAAATACAGTGTAATATGCAGGGAAAAAAATCAACTGTGATAATTTTTTTCAGTATATTATAATACCACATTACACTAAACAAACACTAAGGAAATAGAAGAAAATGATATATACATTATAAATAAATCAAAATTGAATCCTAAAATATTTTCAAACAAGCTAGAGGAAGGCAAGAAAATACAAACAGAATAACAAGAAACAGAAGAAACAAACAGAAAACAAATAATAAAATAGCACTTAAGCTCTACCATATCAACAATTACCTTAAATGTAAATGGTCCAAAGACATAATTTATAAGACAAAGACCGGCAGAGTGAATTTAAAAAAACCCAACCACACTAAGTTCTGTCTACAAGAAAATCATTTCAAATACAACACACATAGTTGAAAATAAGATGATGGGAAATTATATATTGTTGAGATAATGAATCCAAAGAAAACAGGAGTGGCTATCTTAATTATAGATAAAGTAGACTTTAAAAGGCAATACAATTCACTGTGTCCAATCAACATAATACCTGGCAAATCCAAAATCACTGTAGTTTTCTACTACATGGACTAAATATACTAATGTGGGTTTGATATCATCATTTTGTAGATTATGTGTCAAGCTTTCCAAATTGAAATTGGAATAAAACTTCAAGAATGGAAATAAAAATAAAACATCATCTTTTTTTCCCCCCTAAGAAAAGTAGACTTCAGAGCAAAGAAAATTACTGAGGGGAAAAAAAGGGATACTAAATAATGAAAAAGAACCAATCTACCAAGATATATAATGTTTCTAAATATATATATATCAAACAACAGATGCATTAAAATACATAAAGGAGGGCGGGGTTGTGGCTCAGAGGTAGAGCGCTTGCATGAGGCATTTGGTTCAATCCTTAGCACCACATAAAGTAAAATAAAGACACTGTATCCACCTATAACTAAAAAATTTTTAAAAATAAATAAATAAAATAAAATACATGAAGCAAAACCACATAAATAATTCTGGGGTGAAGTCCTACAAATATAGTTGCAAACTTTAACATTTCATTCTGACCAGTGATAGATAACCATATGAGAAATTTAACCATATAGGAAATCTAACAAGACTGCAAAATAACTGCCAGGCTTGGTGGTGCATGCCTCTAATCCCAGAAGTTTAGGAGACTGAGGCAGGAGGATTGCAAGTTCTAAGCCAGCCTCAGCAACTTAGTGAGGCCCTAAGTAACTCAGCAAGACCCTGTCTCTAAATAAAAGATAAAAAGGGCTGGGGAGGTGGCTCAGTGGTAAAGAGCCTCTGGTTTCAACCCCAGGTACCAAAAAACAAAGACAAAAACCAGGATAAATTAATAAAAAAAAGAACAAGATCTGACTTACACATTATACATGTGCACCCAATATTAGTATATTTCTTTAAGCACCCTGGAACATTTACCACAGTAGAACATATCTTGAGCCAAAAACAAGCCTCAACAAATTTAAAATAACTGAAATGATGTTATGTATGTTCTCAGACCACAGTGAAATCAAACTAAAAATCAATATTGAAAAGACCATAGAAAAATCTCCAACTGTTTAGAAATAAAATAAAACATTTATAAATAATCCAGAGATCAAATAGGAGGTCTCAAAGGAAATTTTAAAAACACACAAAATTGGATGAAAATGAAAACACAACATATCAAAACATACAGGATACTACTAAAACATGCCTGAGGGAAATTTATCACAAACATATTTATACAGATGTAGACATAAATGTTAAATGCTTAGAAAAAGTCTTAATAATGTAAGTTCCAATCTCAAGAAAGTAGAAGAGCAAATAAACCCACCCAAAATAAAAGGAAGGATATAATACTGAATTTGAAAACAGAAAAATGATGGGAAGGAACAATCAAAAATCTATTTCTTAAAAAACAAAAAAACTTGGGCTAGGGTTGTAGCTCAGTGGTAGAGTGCTCATCTCACATGTGGAAGGCACTGGATTCAATCCTCAGCACCACATAAAAATGAAAATAAGGGCATTATGTCCATCTACAACCAAAAAAAAAATACATTAAAAAAACAAAAAACTTCAGGCTGGGAATAGGGTTCAGTGATAAAATGAGCTCAATCCCCTTTACCATACACACACACAAAATCGTCAATAAAATAAATAAACCTATTTACAAGTTTGACAAAGAAAAAGACACAAAAACCACCAATACAAAATGAAACAAGGAACAATAATATAGATCCTGTTGCCACGAAAAGGATAATAAGGAACTAATACTAACAAATATACACACACACACACACACACACACACAAAAATATATATACACTCATAAATTTTGATAACTTAGAAGAAATGGACTGAAAATCATAAGCCATCAAAATTCAACCAAGATGAAACAGATAATCAGAATAGTGCTCTATTAAAAGAAATTGAATCATAATTTAAAAGCTCCCAAAACAGAAATCTCCAGGCCCTGATGGTTTCATGTAAAGAATTAATGCTAATGTTATACAATCTCTTTCAGAAAATAGAGAAGGAAGAAACACTTCCAAACTCATTTTATGAGCTCAAGCAAACTGAAGACAGTACAAAATAAGAAAACAACAGGTCAATATTTCTGATGAACAGAAACAAAAATTCAAGCCAGCAATGTGTAAAACAGAATTATACATCAAAACCAAGTAGGGTTTATTTCAGATATGCAGGGCTGGTTCAACAGAAAAATCAATCAATGTAATCCAGCATACTAACAGACTAAAAAAAAATCATATCCATTGAACAGAGAAAAGGTACTTAACAAAATCCAACATCCATTCATAACAAAGTCCCAGAAAAATAGGAGGGGTACTTCCTCGACTTGATAAAAAGTATCTTCAAAAAACCTACAGCTGGCATCATACTTAACGACGAAAGAGAATGCTTTCTCATCAATCATTTAACAACATAGTACTGGGAATTCTAGCCAGTGGGAGAAGGCAGGAAGAAGGCAGGAGAGCAAGGAGGCAGGGAAGGAAAAAGAAAAAGAAAGGAAGGAAAGAAAGGAAAAGGAAGGGGGGGAAGAATGGAAGGAATGAAGGAAGGCAGGCAGACAGGCAAAAAGTTTTCTCTATTTATAGATGACATAATTAAAAAATTATTCTAGGCTGGACACACATGCCTATATCTCAGCAATTTAGGAGGCTGAGGCAGTTCAAGCCCAACCTTAGTAACTTAGTGAGACCCTGTGTCATAATAAAAAATAAAAAAAGGGCTGAGTATGTAGCTGAGTGATAAAGCACTTCTGAGATCCATTCCCAGTAACAAAAAGGAAAAAATGTAAAGGTAAATTATTCTATGTATGTAGAAAATCTCAAGGAATTTACATAAATATTCCTAGATATAATAAGTGAGTTCAGCAAGGTTTAAGGACATACATTTTTTTTTTGAGAGAGAGAGAGAGAGAGAGGGGAGAGAGAGAGAGAGAGAGAGAGACAGAGAGAGAATTTTTGATATTTATTTCTTAGTTCTCAGCGGACACAACATCTTTGTTGGTATGTGGTGCTGAGGGTCAAACCCGGGCCGCACACATGCCAGGCGAGCGCGCTACCGCTTGAGCCACATTCCCAGCCCCAAGGACATACATTTAATACCATTTTTATACACCAATGAAAACCTCAAAAACTGATACTAAAAATCACAATGCCATTTATAATAATTCCAAGAAAATTAAATACCTGGGTATAAATCTAACAAAACATGTACAGCAATTGTCAAAGACAACCTAAATACATAGACACACCATGTTACGGACTGGAGGACTCAGAGAACGGGTGATTAGAAAAGAGGTAACATATCTTGTAAACATTTTCCAATTACCTGACTCCTGTTTGATTTGGATGGTAGGTTTAATACCAGGTGGCAAAGGGGACTGCTGAGGCTGTTGCTGATGAGATACTGGAGAAGGCTGGGCCACCTGTTGCTGTGTCTGTTGTTGCACTTGATGTAACTGCTGCTTAGGAGACTGTTGATGCTGTTTAGGAAACTGTGCGAGAATCTGGGTTGGAGCACTCACTAAGCTTTTGGGGGAAGGAAGTCTTGTTGATGCCATTTTGATTGCTGATGTAGATACACCTATAGAAAGGTAAAGAGAATTTGACAGGAAAGCATAATTAAAATTACTTTAGATTACTACAGTAGATAATAAAGTCCAAGAAATTTAACAAAAACTATGGTTTACTGAGCACCCTGTAAGATATAATGTATGGGGCTTTATATATTTGATGCCTTGTCCTCAAACTGCAAGGTAGGCAGTACTGCTCTCAGAGGAAAACAACTGATTTTCCCTTGGTGAAGGGTAGAAAGAAAGAGTAGCAGACAGAAAATTTGCAGAAAGATCTCTCTATAGGAAGTGAACTAATTATTTAATCCTATATGCAATACATATTTATAATATTACTTTTCAAGTTGTCATCACCCAATTTAAACATGGCATCAGATAAAATAACTCACACTTAACCATTTGTCTTTTCAATTATTTAGCATGGCAACGTAGCTTTTCTATATCTCATCACTAATCATCTATAAATTCATTTCTTAAGAACTCTTGGTCATTAAATAATCTTGTGAAAAGTTATAAGTGTGCATATGCAATATATCCACAGTTAAAATTCTGGTGGTTCTTTTCAGTAATATATTCGTATTAGCAAGCACACTCAGGTAAAGAGTACTAGTAACTTCCACTAAATATATATGAGTTTGAAAAGTTCTTCCCTCTCTCAGAATTTTCAGCTGTAATATTATTGTAATTTATTAACTCTTCAACTAGACATTGTCAATGAGTTAATATTCCTAGCAGGAACAACTAGAATATAACTCACCATATTAATTTTTTAAGTTTTGCTGAAAAGATAAAAAGAAACTAAGTATAAGGCTGGGGTTGCAGCTCATTGGTGGAGTGCTTACCTCACATGTGTGAGGCACTGGGTTTGGTACTCAGCATCACATAAAAATAAATAAATAAAATGAAATGAAGGTATTGTGTCCATCTACAACTAAAAAAAAAATTAAAAATTAAAAAAAAAAACTAAGTATAAACAGCCTAATTCTCAAGTACTAGGGATGTTATTTAACAGCTTCCTCTACCACATTTCTACCATGGCAAATACATGCATTACAAAATAACAACAACAACAGATTCTCTTTTAATGCAGGGGATAGGTGGGCAATCTTTTGGGTGGAGGGATTGAATCCAGAGCATCCAGCAAGGCAAGTACCCTACCCTTGAACTACATCCCCAGTCCTAATACCACATTCTTATGTAAATGTCTCTCAAGAATAGCAAAGATGGAGATGGATAAACCTTAAGAAGTCAGTCTCTATAGGCTCAATGTCCTCATGTGTTGTAATTTTCCTTTCCTTAAAATTCTGCAAGAGTTACTGTGTGGATTATGTAAAACCAAAGATGAGGAACAGTTTTCATTACTTAGACACTTCCCCATCTCCTTCACTCCCACCCATTTCTTGAAATCAGCTTGTTGGAGCAGAAAAGGAATGCAAGTAGGAGATTCTAGAGGCAGGTTCTCATTTAACTCAAAGAGAGGACATTGGGAATTGTCCCTCATTACAGTACCAGGTTCACATTCTTCATTATGGTCTATCAGGGGCAGTACTCATTATGTTAGGAGTCATTTTTGTGACATATGTATTCTATATTGCTTAATCATGTTGAATTAGACTATCTCTGGAGCCCCTTTTGGTGCCAACATTTTATGAGTTTATTATCCAATGAGTATAAAATGTTATACAAGTGAAAGATTATTTTTAAACTATTTAACCTCTATATTACCTCTATGTTATAATATTATTGTATTATATCCATATACTTTTTTTAAAAAAAAATGGGACAATTTCCTTTATAATAAGAAAAATGAATATAACTTACCTGAAAGCTTTAGAGTTCTTCAGTATTGTCAAACAATATAATGAGTAAACCTCTGTGAGGTAAAAAGATTTTCACTCCATATGCTTTTTTTTTTAGTTGTAGTAGTATATATTTTATACATGTATGATGCTGAGGATCGAATCCAGTTCCTCACACGAGCTAGGCAAGCGTTCTACCACTGAGCTACAACCCCAGCCCTCCATACACTTTTGTATAGGAAAAGTATCAGATGTAAAAGCATTCAGGGTGATTTAAGAATCAAAGAATTCTATTTAATTCATGCCTTCAACACATAAACACATAACAGCCTGTGACCTGAATGATGTACTTAGACTCTGAGTATTTATTCATTCAGTAATAACTCACTGAACACAGACTATATGCTACATCTTGGGGAAACTATTTTGCGAATAGTCCCTACCTTGGGGAGGGTTCAAGTTTAGAGAAGCCTAGCATAAATGAGGAGCCGGGTTTAAGTCCTAGCACTGCAAAAACAAAGCATACAGGAGAAAATAATCATATGTGATCACACAAATCTATCCTTTCAAAGAAAGGGGTTACGTGTGCTTTAACAAGTAAAAGGTCCTCTTCCTTTGCCCTTAGGTTCCCAAGCAAAGGGGTGGCTGGGGAATGGCGTTAGAACTCAACTGATGTGAGGCAGAAGTATGTAGGTTATCAGATCTAATGGAGGGAAGAGAGCTACTGCTTAGGGAAGGAGGCCATAGCCTCAAGGATGAGAAATAGGTTACATATTAGAGGACTGATAAAACAAGTTAATATATGATAGTGGAGGCTAGGTTTTCCACTATTAAAGTAGGGAAAGAGAAAAGTAGAATTTAACATGCAGTGTTTGATTGAAACTGGATGTATCAGTATGAACAGTTTTCAACATATGGGAAATACATGTAAACATAAATATGTGTGTGTATTAATGTGAGTGAACATGTGCATGTAGACACACATGCACACATTTTTATACGCACATATTCTCCATCAGTAAGCATATTTAGCACTCATATCTTAGCTTCTGCTTATCACTTTCCACTAAACAAACTATGGCTCCTTGGGCTGGGGATGTGGCTCAAGCGGTAGCGCGCTCGTCTGGCATGCGTGCGGCCCAGGTTCGATCCTCAGCACCACAGACCAACAAAGATGTTGTGTCCGCCGAGAACTAAAAAATAAATATTAAAAATTCTCTCCCTCTCTCTCCTCTCTCACTCTCTCTTTAAAAAAAAAAAAAAAAAAAAACAACTATGGCTCCTTGGAGAAATAGCTGATCCCAAGGCTGGATTAGCAAAAGTACAGGATGAGCTTGATAATTATCCCCAGATTTTTTTTCACCCTCTTTTATAATTCCTTTAAAAATCAAACAAGTGCCTGTTTAAGCCTATTAACAAGGCAAAGTTCATATAATAGAGGTTTGTACATATACAAAAACCATAACACAAAGATGGGAAAAAGGAAATGCATTCATTCTAACATAAAACCCCAAGTGTCTTATTGTTTGAAGGTAGATTGTCATAAATTTAAAATGCATATTGTAAGCTCTAAAGCTGGGTTCTCAATTGAGGACAATTAAGATATTTGGCAATCACGCAGATACTTTTTACTGTTGTGAGTGGGTACACTACTAGCATCTAATAGTTAAGGCCAAGGATAATGCCAAACATCCTACAATGAAAAAGTCAGTCCCCACAACAAAGAATTATCTGGACCAAAATGTCAATAATATGGAGTATAATAATATTGAGAACATATGCTGGAAAACCTTACTTTAGGATACCTATTTTTTTTTAAGTATAACTATTAAGCCAATGGAGGAAATAAAATTGAAATCCTTTTTTAAAAAAAAGAAAACACAATAAACTCTAAAAAGGACTGGAAAGGGAATAAACAACAGATAAGATAAAAACAACTGTCAAGATGATGAACTTAAGCTAAATCATATTGATATTTAAATTAAATGTTAAATGGATAAAAACATTCCAATTAAAAGTTAGAAATGGTAAGACTGGATAGAAAAGCAATACCTAATTATACAATGTTCATAGGAAATATATTTTTAAACAAAGACACGAGTTAAAATGAAAAGGACAATCATAATAAGAAAGTTGGAGTAGCTATATTAATGTCAGAAAAGGTAGATATTGAAACACTAATGTTAATTAACATCAAGAGTTACCAGAGTTAAAGATGGGCATTTCATCTTTATGATTCATGAATTGACCAAAAGGGTCAATTCATCAAGATACAACAATCCTAAATTTGTATACCTAATAAGGGAGTTCAAAATACATGAAACAAAACCCGACAAAATAAAAGGGAGAAATGTACAAAGCTATAAATATAGCTAGAAATTCTTATATTCCTCTCTCAGTAACTGACACAAGTAGACCCCCCCCCAAAAAAAAGAAAAGTCAATACAAGCAGGATTTAGCCGGGCATGCTGGTGCACTCCCAGCAGCTCAAGAGGCTGAGGCAGGAGGATCTTGTTCAAAAGCCTCAGCAACTTAGCACGACCCTAAGCAGCTTAGGGAGACCTGTCTTTAAATAAAATATTAAAAAGAGCTGGGGATGACTCAATGGCACCCGGAGTTCAACTCCGGTACCCCAAAAAACCAACCAAAGAAACAAAAAAAACAAGCAGAATTTAAATAATTTTTATCAATCACTTTTAGGTTTATCAGTTTTATCAATCAGTTTTTTTTTTAGAGAGAGAGAGAGAGAGAGAGAGAGAGAGAGAGAGAGAGAGAGAGAGAGAGAGAGAGAATTTTTTAATATTTATTTTTTAGTTTTCGGTGGACACATCTTTATTTTTTTATTTTTATTTTTATGTGGTGCTGAGGATCGAACCCAATGTCCCCCGCGCACGCCAGGCGAGCGCACTACCACTTGAACCACATTCCCAGCCTGTATCAATTAGTTTTATATTTAGATTTATCAATCTCAGACATGTACAGATTCAAATGAAAAATCAATTGTTCTAAGACCATCTATTAAATAATCTAATGCAGCACACAATCTTGGTTGTCAATCTGGTTTCCTTTCTCCTTTGCCCTCCCTCCTTTTAAACAGAACCCTTTTTTCTTCTTGTAAGGATCTATATTCCTGGATATTGGCATGTACTTTTGGGGGAGAATGGCCCTAAGGCCAGCCCTAGAGGGCAATTCCTAACTGATTTAAGCTAGTCGTGGTAGCCCAATTATTTTTGCCAACATAACATGAAGGGAATCTTGTCCTCAGAGACTTTTGGGAAAGGTTTTCTCTTTCCCAAGATATATCTAAATAAGTAAATTGTATCTTCAGTCTTTGGGGATGTTTTCAAACCTGAATGTAATACTTGTAATGTACTCATCCTGCTCATGATGGCATTACCTGGAAAAAAAAAAGCTGATAAACCAAGAAAAGCCGAAAAGCAAAAAAGTCCTTGATGGTCAATATGCTACTGCCTAACTTAAGTAAAGCCTTCCTCCTCTGGACTTCTGGTTTTGTGAAATAATAAATTTTCTTTTTGTTAAAAATCAGTCATTCAACCAATACAGATTTATGTGAAGTCATGTATTCAATCACTTATCACTGTAACCACTGCAAACACTTACTTGGCAAGTAAAATTGGGTATTAGCAATCCAGGAGCTCTGTAACAATCAATTTATTTAAACATTTGAATGTCCAAAAGAATATCAGTGAACACCACTAAAATAAACATATTAGTCCATGTTTGGAAGAACTATAGTTCAGGCTACATTTTGGTAATTCAGAATGAATGTGTGCTACAGTTTAGATATGGTTTGAGTGTCTCCCCACAGGGCTCACATTTTGAAATTTAATACAAAAAATAATATACTAAAAGGGAGAAATAATCCAACTATGGTATTTAGAGGCAGAACATTTAGGAGGTGGCTCTGAAAAGGAGGGAAAGAAGCTAGGCAAGTGGTACACACCTGCAATCCCAGCAATTCAGGAGGCTGAGGCACAAAGATCTCAAGTTTGAGACCAGCTTCAGTGACTTAGCAACAAATGTTTAAGCAATTTAGAGACCCTCTCTCAAAATAAAAAATAAAAAGGGCTGGGATGTGGTAAAGCACACTGGGATCAATCCCTAGGACCAAAAAAATAAAAAAAATTAGAAAAAAAACATGAAAAAAGACCTGAAGAGAGACACATTTGGGCTCCCTGTCTTTTGCCATGTAATGCGCTACACTATCCTGGAACTCTGCCAGAAAGAAGGCCATCACCAGATGAGGGTCCTTGACCCTTAGGGTTTCTTCAAAACCATGAGCCAAATAAACCTCTTTTGTTTATAAAGTTATACACTTTCAGATAGTTCATTGGAATAATAAAAAGGAATATGAAATATTTGAGTTGTAACATGAGCCCCAGAGAAAAAATGTAGCCACCCCCTAAACAAACACTAAAAAGTAAAGCCAAGTAAATGAAAAGATGATATATAAATGTAAGAATATAACCTATGTTTTGTCTTTTAGGATGTTAAAGACTATTAAACAATATGCTGGTTAAACAGTATCAATCATTTTCATCCTAGGCATTTTCCCTCTACCATTTTTTTTTTTAGTTTTGTTTTGCTTTTTTTTTGTAAATAAAATGAATAAGGAATTAACATTGGCCAAATCCTAGAGAAATATTCCAAGATAACATGGTGTAGTTCAGATAAAATATGACACACAGCAAATTCTACCAAAAAATTCCAAACCTGCTGGGCAGTTAAGCCCCTAAGCAACTCAGCAAGACCCTGTCTCTAAATAAAAAATTAAAAAAGGACTGGGAATGTAGCTTAGTGGTAAAGCGTCCGTGGTTCAATCCCCAGTATAAAAAGAAAAAAAAAAGAAAATGGCAAAATACAATATATACATGTTTACTTCTTTGTTTAAAAATGGAGCGATAAATAAAAAACCAATTAAAAGAAAAAAAAAATTAACCAAAAAAAAAAGGACAAGACAGAATGTAGGAGTCAGATACAAGACAACTGAGTAACCTACCAATTTAACATTCTCAAACTGAGCGAAGTGGAAGAGTAAGTAATCACTTATCTAAGAGTATAGATCTTCACCCATACTCAGTTTTCTTCAAATTTCCATACACCAACAGAGACAGAATTAAATGGTAAATCACTCACCTTGTGCTACTGTTGACATGACTACAGACGGTGTGGAGGATACCACAGCTGTTACTGCAACTGTATTAGGAATAGGTGATGGCGTAGAACTGCTGCTGCCACTGCTGCTACTACTGACCAGAGAGGACTGTGAAGCAGTTATAACAACCGGTGGCTTCTGAGTTGTGGAAGCAATGACTGATGTTGGTACAAGCTTAGTGACTGCTGCGTAATTATGGGATTTGGAGAGAATGTTGGGCACGAAGGTTGAACTTGGTGATGTGGTCACTATAATTACCTAAAGAAGGAAAAATGAGTTATTTCCACATATATCTACTATACTATAAATGCATTTAGACTCATATATCACTTAGAAATAGATTATAAACTACACAAAAATTCAACAGAGAGGAATATACAACTAAAAATATATGAAAACTCTACTAGCAATCATCAAAATTATTTAAAAGTAACAATTTTTGCTAAATATTTTAAAGGTAATATACAGTAAGATGGAGTGAACATTTCAACCTACTACTTAGGGAGTATAAATTGGCACAATCTTTCTAAAATGTAATTTGGACATTCATTTATAAATATATATTGAGCATCTACTATGTGCCAGGCATGGTTCTAGATGCAGGGGATAGAAAAAGAACAAAGCAAAGTTCACACTTTCATGGAATTTACATTCTAGTATGGCGAGAGAAAATATAAAATAAATAATGTCATGAAGTTATAACTGAAGGAACAATAAAGCGAGGTAAAGAAATAAAGCATGATAGGAGTACTGCATGGTATTTTACAAAGTATTCAATGAAAACCTATCTTTAAGATGACATTTGAGCAGAAAGCAGGAGGTAGGTGTATGAACCGTATTTCTATCTAGAGGCGTGTCTGATGGTACAGGGAGTAGCAAACACAAAGTCCTTAGGGCAGAAATGAGCTTGGTACAATCTAAAGAATATGATTGAAATTTATATGGCAGAGAGCAGTAGGAGACAACTACAAAGAGGTAATGATGGATTAGGTCATGTAAGACCATGATGACTCTTTATACCTTCAACAGTATGAGATGAAAGTGGTACTTTCTTTCTGTGGTTTTTCTCCCGGAAGCCTATAACCCTAATCTAATAATGAGAAAAACATCACACAAATCTTAATAGTGAGGCATCCTATAAAATATCTGAATGGTACTCTTCAAAATTATTAAAGTCATCTAAAACAAGGAGTGTCTGAAAAACTCCAGTAAAAGAAGGAGTTTAAGGAGACAGGACAATTAAATACAAAGTAGCAATCCTGGAAGGAATCCTGGAACAGAAAAGGACAATAAGTAAAAACCAAATAAATCTAAATAAACTATGGACTTCAGTTAATACTAAAGCATTAATATTATTCATTACAATAATGTTTCATATAATGAAAAATATTAATAGGGGAAATAGTATAAGGTGTATGAGAACTCTTTGTTCCATCTTCTTAACTTTTCTATAAATCTAAAACTGTTCTAACAAATAAGATTTTGTTGTTCTTTTTTAAGTGTCACTGTATCTAATAGGTAGAAAGTACAGGAGGGTAGTGAAGGTAGAAACAGAGACAAATTAGGAACTTTTGTAATAAATGAAGCAGAAATGATGGTGACCAAAGTGTTTGCAGTGGAAGTCATAAAAAGTGAACAGATTCTGAATATGTTTTAAAGGAAAAACCAACAGAATTTGTTCATAGGTTGGTAGGGAAAAATGAAAAAAGAAAGGCAGGAAAAAGACATCAAGGTTTACAGCCTATACGGCTAGAAAATTGTAGACTGCTTTGAGAAAATGCATTTCAAACTAAGAGAACAGTATTGAATAAAAAACCTAAGGTCAGAATTAGCAATGTATTTATAAACAGAAAAAAAAGGAAGTGTAGTAAAAGCATATAGGGCAAGGAGAGATTAGAGTAAGTAGAGGCCAGATCAAATTTGAAACCTAAAGAATTTAGATTTTATACTAAGAATAATGAGAAATTAAGGGAGCATTTTACATAAAGAAACAACAAAATGGGTTTCATATTTAAGATTACTCTAGATGCTATGTAGTGAGAGGTAAGAAGAGAAGCAGTGAGAAGCTACTGGAGTAGACTAGGCAAGTTTTTAGTAGTACGAATAAAAAAAATTATCAAATTCAGATTATTCTGAGAAGTAGAGAAAATAAAACTGGTTGATGAATGGAAATGGCAAGATGAGGAAAAAAATAGAAAAGAGAATACCTCCTAGAGCTAACATATATTGGCTTTTTAAAATAAGCCAACAATCCTATGATACAGATACTATTATTATCCCCATTGTATAATTGAAAACCCTTAAACTATTCATAAATCTGTAGTATCACAGTTTTACTCTGAGGTGAAAAAAATGCTCCTTTAGCAATATCCAAAAGAGAACAGAGTATCTTCTTCCAAAACAGAACAGAGTATCTTCCTCTTCTTTCACTGACATTATCTTTACCTATCCAGCACAGAAAAAAAAAAGTTTTGAAAAATCCCAAGAATTTAAGGGAGAAATTATTTTTCATTTTTACACTGGTCGTAAAGAAAGCCTGAAGTTAAATCAATCAAAATGTACTAAATAAGTCTGTACTCAGTATCTGCATCTCAAAGAAGCTTCAACTATAATAATGTTATTTATTTTCAGCTTTATAAAGAATTGCAAGATATAAGTACTTGTCCATTACAAGTAATTATTTGAGGAGTCAAGAAAGACAGGTCTTGAATAATAAGCACCTTTATCAGCAAATATCTACATAGTATTTAAAAAAACAAAACAACCACCAAGAAACCATCATACAAACTGAGAAGACGACCAATACGATAACAGGACTATAAACATAAGAGTCAAATGAACCTGTGCTTAGATCCTGCCTCAGCCACTTAGAAATGGCAGGCCCCTAGACGATAAAATCTCTGGTCTCCATTTTTCATCTATAAAATGGGGATAATAATGCCCACCTTGCAAAAATCATTACAAGGGTTAGAAAAAATAATCATGCAAAGCATTTACTAGGCACATAGCAGGTGGTCAATATTTGGCAGTTAACAAACAGTACTTATTAGTAGATTATTCCTACATAATAAATGTTAAAGGGTTATCAGTAAAGGCATGTATCAAATCAATCTGGAAATGTATTTAAATGTGCTTCATTTTTGTTTCATTAAAAACATTTTCTTTATCTTCACTCCAAATTCTACTGCCCCTTAAAATTCAAAAAACTCATAGCTACTACTACAACCAAACTTATTAGAGTAGCAACAGCCATTAGGTTTCACTTTTGTCAATTCTAAACCAGTAGTAGTATCTTCCTGGAGACACAATGTTTATAATGACTGTGGTACAGAAGAGCATTTAACCACAGTGTGGCAGGAAAGTATGCCTCAGTTAATTAGCAATTTCTGTCATGGGCAAGGCAAAAGGAAGAGATCACTTTGTTATATATTGCAATTTCAGAACAAGAGTATCCATGTAGACTTATAACATTAAGACAACAAAAATTTCAGCAAAATAAATCTGGAGTCTTTAAGAGCACATTTTAGGTTATAGATACAAATGATAAAGCATATTTTGAGATCACTGTGCAAGATGATTTCTGATCTGTAAAGAGGCTACCCAAAATTAGAGATCCACCATGGGGAAATCTGCTTGCACTTTAAAGTTACTTGTTACAATAGGGAAGTAAAGGGATTTTGAAACCAAGTGAACCAAACAGTTTATTCAGGCCATAATTCAAATTACTGACCTTCTAGCACTCACAAAAACTCCTTAAGAGTGCTGGGACTTGCACCCTAAGGACAAAATGAAAAATATCAATCAAGCACATGAAAGCATAAAGCTATATTCTGCTGCTTTGTTTATATCAGTGCTGTACCAATGTTATATTTAAAATTAAGGCACCACATTAATTAAAGGTGGAGATTTGTCTACTCTGAAAACGAACAACTTATCTGAATTTGAATAAAGTCCACAAATTGATAAATAATTATACTTAATTTAAAAGTCACTTTACCTAAAATAATGCCTAAATTGACTTATACAAGATTTGGGAGAAATTCAAGGCAAATGCAGTAACGACAACAGCCTTGGATAGATTCCAAGTGAATCCAATTACCCAGCAAAAGGACAACAAAAGAATAAAACAGCCACAGAATATTTAGTAGTCCAACCCATACTCCACTTGACCAAGAAATAATAAAACTGATGGCACTGAGTACACATGAAGTAGAAGAGTTTTACCTCTGGAACTTAGTAGATGCTCAATAATTACTTGTAGAATAAATGAGTCTTTTTTTTTTTATCTCCCTTTAATGTTTAGCTTTAAATACAGTAAACAAATCTAAGATTTTGAATCTGAAATTTCATGGTATGGCTCGTAAGTGACTTTGGAGATAAATGTGCCGTCTTAAAAGTACCACAAGCCTGATAAACTTAACTACCCACTCTTAACTGAAAATTCGAAAGAATAAAATAAAGACATACTAAAATCAATGAATCAAAAGAAACTTAGTTTACAGACATCACTTACACATGAACCCCAGCTATTATAAGCATTTTTACATGAGTCTACCAAGAAAGAAAGACTGTAAAGTTAATAATGTTAGGTGACATAAAGTACAATGTTAAGTTATTTTCCAAGAATCATCCCTTTTAATTCTCCTAATAACTCAAGAAGTACTATTATTGTCTTTATTTTACAAAGAAGCTGAGGCTCTAGGGAAGTAGCAGAGCTAGTATTGGAACCAGATCTATTTATTCGTTTTAATTAATTCACTCATTCAACAAATATTAATTAGCAACTAGTACATACCAAGCATTATTCTAAACACTAGAGAATACAGTGATGAATAGGACAAAGTCTCCATCCTCAGTAGCATATATTATATAGAAGAAATAGAAAATAAGCAAGTTTAAACTATAATGCGTCATTTTATTCATAAGTATAATGAATAAAAATAAAACACAGTAAGGGAGCAGAAGGATATGAATCAGAGATAGGTGCTCTTTTAGCTATCGGTTAGTATGTTATTTCTCAGATACAACATTTTTAAAAATAGAAGATAGGAAGAGAGAATTACTACTGATATAATAAGATCCAGTAATGAAGGCAGTAAAAACATTACAGTAAATAGCCTTAGCAATTCAAAATATAGCAGGCTGATGCCACCTAATCTAGGACCAGCTCAGAAAACAAGAACTACAATACTATATAACAAGTAACATTCAGAAGGATTATCTTAAGCGTCATCAAATAAAATATAAAAATTATGCTCAGTATGACATTTAAGGATTCATCAAAATAGTCAGTTTTAACACATCAAGGCGTAAGCTTCGGAAAACTGATAAACTTACTTAATTTGGAATAACTCCTTGCCAACAGTGTAGATAAACAAAACACTACTTTCTATAAAACACCTAGACAGAGACAGAAAGGAAGCTAACCTTCTTTTAGTACATACCTTATATTTCACTTTACCCAATCTCATTTAATCCTCACAAAAACCTCTTAAGATGGGCATTACTCTCATCTCAAAGATAAAGAAAAAGATTTAGAAAGACTGATTTATCTGAATTCACGCTGGAAAACTGGATTTCCAACCCAAGACTCCTGAAACAAAATTTCTTGCTTGATTTTAATACTATATTATAACCACTTATCCTCAGACTGAAAATAAAACCAGCTCCATTTATCACTTCCAGTCATTAAGAATAATTTATATATTATGTAATGATATTGTTTCAGAAAACTCAAGAGATTCTAATAAAGTTATCATGAAATTAAAGATTCGAAAGTGGAAATACCATGCACTGAACAGAATTTATGTCTACTCCTTCCCCATAATCCCTCTAAAACAGTAGGGTTTGTATTTATTTATTTGTTTGTTTGTTTATTAAGGGGGAAAAAGCATATAAACCTTGTAGAGTTAAAACAAAAAACAGCCAGACGTAGAGGCACACTCCAGTAATCCCAGCTAAGTGGGAGGCTGAGGCAGGGGGATCATTTCTGCCCAAGAGTTCAAGGACAGCCTGAGCAACATGGTAAGATGTTATCTTAAAAGAAAAGAAAAAAGAGAGAGGGAGACACAGCTACAAAGTTTTGGAAACTGGAAAACAGACAAGTAATGGATCAAGCATACCCAAGAAAATGGGAACCTATGGCAGCAAACAAAAGAGCAAGAAACAAACAAACAAACAAAAAAACCCTGAATATCCCAGAAAGACTGAGGAATTAAGAACACCAGACACTTCTGAAGTGAGAGTAAAAGTGGGACTAAAGAGAGGAAAATTAGTTAAAAATCTCAAGGAAGACTAGGACTTCACTGTCTCAAGAGAAGGACTAAATCTGAAGGAATCTGATAACACTAGATATAGCTGAGGTGGGCTGGTGTTATACTGAAAATAGATTAAGTCAAGTCAATATAATGAGTTTATCCAGACCTCTTCTTCTAGTTAATCTCAAATACTGGCAGTTAGAGTTATACTGCTCAAGGCAGGAGACTGGAAGAGTCTTCTCTGAGGAATCTGACCAATCAAAAAAAAGCCCTAAAAAAATAGTGACAAGTGCTGGAGATAAAAAGATAGTGTTTCTTAACAAAACAGCCGCTAGGAAAATTCACAAAAAAGTTACCAGTCGGGGCTGGGATTGTGGCTCGGCGGCAGAGTGCTTGCCTCACATGTATGTGGCACTGGGTTCAATCCTCAGCACCACATAAAAATAAATAAATAAAATAAAGGTATTGTGTCCACCTACAACTAAAAAAAATATTTAAAAAGTTACCAGTCAACATGCCCCACTCATATAGACAGATTTCTGTCTTCTTTATTTCCCACTTTCATATATAAATAGACAGCCAGACACTTAAGGAAATTCTGAAATGAAAAAGATCAAAACAAATAGATAAAAAGGAACTTGCAAGTAAGATAAAGAACGTGAAAAAAATTATCATGAATATCATCAAGTAAAATAATACAATGATTCTAAGCTTTCATAGAATCTTTAGCAACATGCTATTTCAATTAAAAAAAGGAACTTTCAGAGAAGAAGAATTACTAGAAATTAAAAGTATGATAAGCAAAAATGAAAAATTCCATACAAATAGTAAAGAAGGTTAAAAGATCAGAACACACTAATAATACTTACAGAACATTTACTATGCACTAGGCTGTACTCAAGTAGCTTTACATAAATTATCTCATTTATTTATATCCCAAAATCCTAAAAAAATATATTGTTTTCTCTATTTTATAGATAAGAATTTTTATTATACAGTTTAGTTTTCCCACAGTTATATATCTAGTAAGTGGCAAGAGCTGGGATTCGAATCCACAAAGTCTGCTTCCAGAATTCAAATTTTTAACAACTATGCAAAAATGGGGAGTGGGGGAAGCAAATGGAAAATGGGAATGACAAGAAATAAGAAAACTTCAGGATCAATTCAGGTAGTTCAACATCCTAAATAATAGATGATGCAAAAAGAAGAAATGGGGGGGAAAAAAAAAAGAAGTAACTCAAGAAATTTCTGAGTCCTGAAGAACATAAATGTTTAAAATGAAAAGGCTCACTGAGGATACAAGCTAATGGATAAAATGAAGATCCAAATCAAAGAACATTACCTTGAAATTTCAGAACTCTGAAAGTTATTGAGAGTTTTCAAAGACAACAGGATTTGAAATTAGAATGGCTCTGGGTTTCCCAAAAGCAATAGTGGAAGCCAGAAGCCAATGGAACAATATCTTAAAAGCCTACAAGAAAAATGATTTCCAGCCTACAACACTTTACCTAACTAAACCATTAGGAAAGTGAAAGGGTAGGAAAAAAAATTTTGCACTCTACCATGCAAAGTCTCAAGAAATTGACTTGTCATCTACCCATATACCAGAAAACTACTAGAAAATATGCTCTAGAAAAATGAATGCATAAACTAAAAGAGGGGACAATCAGAATGATGATAAAGGGAGATTCCAGAAATACAGGTGCACAACAAGCCTAGAAAGCCATGAGTCCACATTAGTGTGGGAAGACTGGGGGTTCTAATAACATGAAATTGACAGAATACTGAGGTCTTAAACATACCTAGGGAAGAGCTTAGGAACACATTCATGATAGCATTCAAAGAATAAAAAAGAAAATAACAATTATTCACTTAATTATACTCCTCCATTTTTCTAAGAAACACCTATTCTGACAGCTTCATTATCTGACAGAGAAAAAAAACGAGTTCCTAAAGGTAAGCTTACTGTTAAGTTCAAAAAACTTTTTTATTTCAAATTTTTTCCAAAAGACATTACAATTATCAAATAGAGCACAAGTCTAGAAGTATACCTGCTAGCTATGTCACCTTAGGCAAATCATTCCACATCTAAGTCTCATATACAAAAAGTGAAATAATAATACCTATCTCAAGTTTTACATGCAGAATTAAACAAGTAAGACATGTGAACATTCCCAGCATAATGCCAAGCACACAGTAAGCACTCAGTGCAAGTCTGTTAAATCAAAATCATACTTTCCCAAAGCGATGGAAAGAAAAACTGGTAGACAGAGACTCCCTCCACTACATACCTTCTGTGTTGTTGTGTTTGTCGTTTGTGTTGATGGTTTGGTGAAGGTTATTTTCACAGGAGACATGTGGGGTGGTAAGGAGTTGGCAATACTCTGCATGATGTTGCTCATCTTGGGACTGCCACTCACAGGCACAGTGATGGTCTTTGAGACTGGAACAACAGCCTTTGGAACTTCCTTTAGGACAACGGGAGAGGAGCTAGAGGAGTTTGTTCGCCTTCGTTTTCTGGGTTTTTCATCTTCATCTGAACAGCTAACACCTGAAAGGCAATGATAATATTGTTATATTTACATCAAACTAATACTGTATTTTATACTTATCTTTAAAACCTGTTTGTGATCAAGTCATCCCTGACCTTTCCTTTTGCCTTTTGTCCAAACAACCAAGGAGCCCTGAAATTTCTCCCTCTTTTTTTCTAGCCACTTCTCCATGTCAAGCCTTCTTACCTCCTGCCTGTATTTTAGCAATCACCTCCTAAAAGATGTTGGTATTTCCAATCTTTTAACCTCTATTCTACCTTCCATCCTTTTACCGGTTACTAAATTTCACATCTAATCATGACAAATTCACTGCCTAAAAATTCTTTAGTAGTTTTAGCTCCCTGTAAGATGTGGCACAAAATCACTACCATATCATTAAAGGCCCCATATCTTTCCAAAAACATAATGCCTTGTGCATCTGATTCTGGACACCTCTATAATCCTGGCATACTGAACTACTCATCATTCCCCAGAGATACTCAATTTCTGGGTCTCTATGTAGGATTGTTCTTTGGGGAAAAACAATTAAAGACCATTAAAGACCTCTTCATCATCCTGCAAACTATTTCCTTAGTGAAGCTTTCCCTTACTCCTCTAAGCAAAGCTAATCTACATCTCCTCAGAACTTACAAAGCACTTTGTAAATTCTCTTCTGTACCATTTATCACATGGCAATGTGACTACTTATGGGCATATCTCCCATTATTAAAAAGCTCCCAGAAGGAAATAACTAAATCTTACTGGTTGGTTTCCCCAGTATAGTGCCTTACACATACAAAGTTAGGTAAATCAACAATTGATCATATCCTAAACTGATGTCATTTAGTCTGATTTCTGAGTATAAAGCAATATACTTCTTATTTTAAATTGCATGCTTTGTGAAATGGTTTCTTCATGTTGGAATTCACTTCCAGTGTTTAAAAACAAATGGTCAAAAATTGGGTTTGTAGAGTTATTTTAAAAGACCACCTTGGCTAAATCCACAGAAATCAATTATAAACTTATTAATAGTCCAAGGCTCTCAGTTTATTCTTTATGCCTAAAAACCTCAACTGTATTTGTAGACTTCTTAAAAATCAAATTAGAAATATACATAGCAACCTACACAGGAGGTGTAGGGAAGACATACAAAAAATTTTACATTATAACTCATGGGTTGGTAATAAAATGTAACTCTTTATGCCTTTAATGTTTAGACACTAAACAGGGCTGACAATGATCTAGAATTAGCTCTATCTAAAATAGCAAACTCACTTCTAAATGTTACAAATTCACCTTACAACTACATTGAGTAAAATGAAAAGCAAATGCTAATGATTTCCAGTTGACATCAAAAGCGAAACAAAAAACAAAATTATTTTTAAGTAAAATAACTTTTTACAGTATCACTAAAGCCCCATATCTTTAACACCAAAAAAACCAGAAAAAAACAAAAAGCGAACAGCACATCAGAATGCTGCATAGGGTAGAATCAAGGAGTTAAAAATCACAAAAATAAAAACTTTTTTAAAAGTTACAACCAAGTAGAAATATAAAAGACTCTATAGAATGCTTCACTGAATTTAACATGTAGATAATATTTTATATGAAATATAAAACACTACAAAGATTACAATTATAGGAATAGACATTGAATAAATCACATAAGCTCATTCTTTCCATTTCTATTCACACTTCTATTCCATGACAATCAAAACAAGTGAAAACTTGAAGGATAGCACGTTCAAAGCAGATTCCCCAGAGAGAACAAAAAAGAAGTTATTTTTCAAACCCCAGAACTGATTTGAAAGCAGTATATTCCTGGTCACAGGTAAGAAAGGAATTCTTTAGAATCTTTGAAAACTAACCACTGCTAATAGTGGCCTGATGATTTATTCCAGGAAGCAGATCTAATTGGAGCCTATGCTGCAGTATTTAGCCAAGATGGCCCTGATAACACTCAGAGTATCACTTACTTTTGACATAAACAGTACTTCCACTTGGCAAGACAACTACATTGGAGGCAGGACTGGCAGGTCTTGGAGACTTAACCGTTGCTATGCTGCCACTTGGAACAGGGGTAGAGGTTGGGGTTGACGTGGTACTTGTGTAGGAATAACAAACCACTACTGAAGGAACGATAAAAAAGTTTGCTGTTAACTTTTACCAAAATTGCCCAGGCACACAGAAAAATTATTTTTATTGCAGGCCAATTTTATTATTTTCATGTGATCAGAGATTAGAGGCCAGTATTAGGTCCATGGATTAAAAGATATTATCCTGAAAATCATCACTTAAAGGAGTTTTCCCCAAATATTTAACAGTTTATCTGCAGAGTGACTTTGCCAATGGAAAACACAGCTACAAAGAAATCAAACTCAAAGCTATACTAAGAAAAAAATGAAAATCATTTTTCATTCATGGCAAGAGTTGGACAACGACACATATTTGTATTCCCTTTTAATACTAATGGCATCAAAGACGGGGTGATGGATAATTCTTCCCTAACCATAGCAATTTCTAGAAGAACCAAGACAAGGTTCTTTTATATAAGCCAACTCACTAGTCATTTGCCACCCAAGTGGTACAACAGTAACTCACTAAAATAATGACAACATTAAATTTCAACCTCTTGTCATTCAGTGAAGGGATACAGCTCAACAACAGCAAGAATAATAGCTCATAGGCACCATTTACTGGATACCATGCACTATATGCCAAATCCTCTCCATACATTATCACTAATTTTCACACCACCGAATCCTCATTTTAGAGAGGATCCAAGGCTCACAGATGCTAAGACTTGCTGACAGTCACAAAACTAGGAAATGGCAAACTCAGATTCAAATATAGATTTGACTACTGGAAATCATATATTCTTTCCACTCTACCACAGTTGGTAGGTGGAAAAGGCAAAAGTGGGAAGAGAAGAAAGATGCCTCTCCAACAACAGAGAAAGCTGGAACCAAGTGGAGGCTAAGTTTTGCACACTAATAACTACTTCCCTGCAAATACAGCTTCCTTGAGAACCTGGCATGCATGAAGTGTCTCATTCTGCTCCATAGCCCATGGGTAGGCAAGAAAAAGCAATTCTTCATAGTCTGACAAAATGCATTGTTTTCAGGGTTGTTGTCTTACAAAACCAGCCTAAACTACTACAGTCAATTTAAATATGGTCTCAAATTTAATATGACTCTTAGTGGCCTCAGGAGAATTCAAGAATTTTTAAAGCATGTGTCAATTACTAGATTAAACAACAATGAGAAAGTATTTCCATCTGCCAGGTAATGGATTCAGCACACTGACTAGAACAGATTGGAGGCATATACCATTGATTCCAAAAGACAAAAAAAAAAAAAAAAAAAAAGAGAGTTCTATTTTCTAAAGAAATTAGTTTAGTATCTTTTTTTTTCCAGCACCTGAATGACTTTTGCCATCTTATTTATTTTCTAATGCCTTCCATTAAAGTCTTCTACTCATTTCTAACAAGATACACTGATGTCAAAAATTCATCCCAAGAAGGCTTTTGCAATTTTATATTAACATAATTCACATTTTCAATAAAAGGAAGATTTAATTTGGGCTGAGGCTAAAAACTTGGTAGTTTTTAGTTTCAGAATAGTTATCCATTATGTTTCATAACCTTTAAATACTGGGACAAAAATAGATGAAAAATAAGATAATTTTTATTGAAAATTCTGGGAAAAGTAATCACTAATACAGAATTATTTTTCTACTCACCTTCTTTGCTTCCTGTTTCTGCAGGCACTGGAAGGGATGCATTGTGCTGGATGGCTGCATTTGCAACAGCATTAGCTGTTACAGTGAAGGCAGTTTGGGGAACTAGCCGGGGCATCAGTGGTACCAACCGACGACCTTCAATGGACCATTCTGAGGAGCTATTAGGTCCAGACATACTAAACAAAAGAGAAAATGCTGCTACAAGGGTTCTCAATTATTAAAAATGAATCAAATAAACATAACTTTTTAAATTACAAAAAGTACTCTTAATGAATAGGAGAGGCTTTATTTTAAGCAAGCAAGATCAAACTTACGAATACAAGGGATATCATACACTTAGATTTTATACATTTTATTCTATAATCTCAATCTTATAATAAACATAATTGATAATATGAAATTTTTCTTGCCTTCTAAATATTTTGTTTTCATTAATTTAAATGTTTTCACTAATAAAAACTGTTATTTCTACTAGCTCTTAGAATTTTATTTTATACTTAAACCAAGAAAGTAAAAAGTGCTCATAAAAAAATCAGATTTTCTTTAATAATTAAGGATAGAATTCATTGAACTTTTGCAGAATTATCTAACTGCCTGAATGGCCAGAGGTTCTAAAGGCTTTCAAACAAGGAAAACTGAGGCAGTAAACGAGGGAAACTAATAAGTAGTAAAGGAAGAAGACAGCTGTATGACAGTATGTGTCACTGTCCATGTTCATCATATTATTATATTAATCTCCTATTAAAAATAGACCAAATATGAGGATGGTAAAAGAAATCTGCTGCTATTTTATATTTATTTGTTGATACCACCCTTCACTCTAAGCCAGATTTGAGGCAATTTGACTTTCTCTAGGCATACAGCACTATTAGTTCTCTACCCTAAATTCTTGAGCAAGTTTTGTTCCAGGAATCTGACCAGAGATTGCAATATCAAAAGACATTATCAGTTCTCTTAATTTGGTTCCATGAAAGACCCTAATGATTTATCCAGAAACAATTGATCTCTTCACAAAATCAGAAATATCTGGACTTTTTTTGAAACCACAGATTATACAACTCAACCTAGAGTTTAAGATTCTGTATATTCACTGATTCTCTAGATTTAGATAGACTATACAAAAGCCCTTGTTAGTGGGCGGTGGAATTATGACAATGATGATGATAATGATGATGGCAGCAATGATAATTAAAATCAATTAAGGACTTAATATATATCAGGCATTATTCTAAACATTTTACGTGTATTAACTCATGTAATTCTCTCAACAACCTATGAAGTTGATAGTCTTATTATCTCTGTTTTATAGATGAAGAAACTGAGTTACAGACTAGTGCAATAACTTGCATAAGATCCCACAACTAATAAATGTCTCCTTCAACAAGCATACAACATGCTGCTGAAATTATCTGCTTACATAAGTAGAAAATATAAAATTTTCCAAATGGCTTTTATGTCTAACTTTTGCCCTTGATTTACACCAATTTGTGCACTGTTGTCTAATGACTACCAACTTTCACTGAATAGAATAAATTACTTCACAGCTTAAGAAGGACATTAGTTCAGAAAGGACCTTCTAGAAATTGAGGAGTCAACATGTGTTACTGTGGAAAATCTATAAATTCCCTCATAATGTAACACAGTCTTATCTAAGACAAAGAAAAGAGGAGATCCTGAAACCCTGATAAGCCTCACAAATTACATAAGATCCACATTGATACTAGTTGGAAAACAAAAGTGGCATGAATAAGACAGAAAAGAGTATAGCTAACTGGTTAAGGAAAAAATTCTAAAAGCTACTTAATATTTATTGGCTTACTTCTATTTGCTAACATTTTATTAGAAACTTGCGTGGTGTGAGTTACCACACAAAGTGATATCTACACTTACCTGGTGCATTGTTTAAATGGTGGCAGAAATTATGGAAGATTAATAATCTGAAGCACATGAATATATGCTATTGAAAAGACAAACTTACGGTGCGAAAGGCACAACTGCAACTTTTTAGATCTATAAATCTTCCAAATTTCCACTCATGCAAGCATGCTCAAACTTTTTTAAGTAAGTGAAATATTAAATACTGTGTTAGAATTAGATCAAAATTCCTATTTGCTTAGTAATGAAGGTGTAAATATGCATTAGTTTACACAAGTCATCTAAACTGAATTTACAAACTATGAATATCTTACTGAAGGGCTTCACGGGATATCTTGGTATAGATGTAAGCATGCCTCTCTATTTATACTAAGTAGGACAAAGGAAGGTGGAAACCTTGCTCTAGGCCTTATTCTAAGAAATCTAAAATGATACTAATGAAACTACCTTGACCCTCACATCAATCCTTTGGTGTGTTGGGTACCACCAATAAGAAATTCTCATCCTCATATAGAAACACAAGTATCCTGGGAACATGTGACTGATGGTGAAAGGATTAAAGAGGGCAGAAATTCCAGACAGCCACTTTATTCTTACTGTAGAGACGAAGCAGGCAAGAATGGCCCAACAACAACAACAACAAAAAATCTGAAGCTTTAATATTCTGTTATAATTCAAAACTGAATTATAGTATCAAACTTAATAAGTGGCCTGGTGCTAAACAATAAACAAATGCTATGCTTTAAACCACAAGCATGGCTTCACTTTGATCCCAGACACCGCACTTTTGATCCCTTTGTTCTCCTTCCTTTGTGCTCAATCTCTTCTGGGCTTTCCAATCACCTTTCAACCACATTCTTTCTGGCCTAAACTGCTGTAGTCAGTGGGGGAGGAAAAAGAGAGGAAAAAGGGAATGTAGGCAGTTCAGATGCATTCCTCTAGTTGTTTTTTCAAACTCAGAGTATGAAGCCCTCCCATAGATAATCTTTGGAACTAGGCTCTTTGCTACTTCTCAGAAGAAGGCAGTCATCAGTCCCCACTCACCCTTGGGCTCACCAAATAAATACATCTGGTCAAACCAAAACCACAATGTAAAATATTAAAACAGGAATATAGAAAGACCTAAGAAGCTTAAAATTATACACTGAAGTAAACTCTTCAAAAAATGAAATTCATATATTAAAGAAATCAGAAAGGAGAGAAAAAAAGAGGAAACACAGGCAGATAAAAGCCAACTCTCAATTATCCATGCTAATGGAGAGAGGAGGGAAAGGGAGAGGTCATATAGATTAAAGAAACCCATATATTATCCAAAAATATTTTGGCAAATACTAGTAAATTCTTCCATCAAATCTTTTCCAGGATAACTAACAAGTAGTGAAATGACTAATTAAAATTTTCACCTCCTCTCCCTTCCCACCCTCTGACTAGAGGTACTCCCAAGCAGCAAAATGGCTAAAGGATGGGCAATATTAGGAAGGGGAGGAGGGGAAGAGAAGGAAAAGCAAGGGGCATGGTTAATTAATAAATGGAATGATGTGCCCCTGAATAATTGAGAGCTTCAATTTGGAAATAAATACAAGAAAAAGCCTGAAATAATAATAACCTATTTGCATACCTGTAACTTGGTCTTTCACCCAAATATAAGGATAAATTCATTCTTTAAAGGGGAAAAAAGGAAAAGGAGACTAAATAAATGTTATCCTTTAAGTATGACACTGATGCATCAACTTACAACTAGTTGCCCCACAATACTGTTCCAACGCTTCTAAAGTACTAATTTTGTCTCTAAGTGCCTCTGAACACAAGCTACTGTTGTTTTCTGCTTTATTATCTAGCACAAAAATTTCCTATTACCAGTTCTCAAAATGGAATCTAAAGTCAGTTATTATTATTTTTAGAGCATCCCAATTCAAAAGTTTGGAAACAAATTAAAGAAGGAACACATTAATATTTGAATGTTTCAACCATGTTACCCTAACAACTAAATTCTAAATGTCTCTAATGGAAAATTTCCAAATTTCTACAGTGCATACCTCCCACTGAAGAATCTCAAAATTGCAGGATTAACAGCTCAACTTTCAAACTATGCTGTTAAAAAGACAGCACCCCATTTTATGTGTTAAGTAAAATGAGGAACAGTGAAGCACAACATAAAATTAAAGGATCTTTAAGGTAAATTCAAATTCTGCCAATTGATTTAAATACAAGTTTAAGTTATCACATTATGGAAATGCACTGAATTTTTTCCTTTATTTTTATTTCATGTTAAAACATAAAAATAAAAAACAGTATAGTATAACATTTTATGAAATGTTTCTATCATCTTATATTAACAATGAAAGGATCATTTTGTTCCACTCTATTCTTTAGGAGGCACTGTCTCCATTCATATTCAATTAATGTTTGATTCCTGCTCTCAGTCCTCCACCACCCTCCACCCATCTGTCACTTCTAATGATCTAAAATTTGATATGAATTTGATATGAATCCTTTATCATTTTGTTGGTTTTTAAGGTAAATTTAAATATATTCATATTTTTTAAAAGTAGAACATACCTTTTACAGTCTTGTTTTCTGAATCTCAAAATATGGGAAATAATTAGAGCCAGATATCAAAGTTATAATGCCTACTTATGAAATTACATACATATCAAATATCATTACAAAGAACCTCTAAGGGACTTTCAATTTGAGGAGGCATATTATTTTGTTATTGAACTTAGCCTTCAAGTAAGTGAATCATCTGCTAACTTGAGTTGATCTTTGGTTAAACAGAGATTACCTTGTAACGGGATTTGACCTGAGTACTTCAAGCTTGCCTTCAGCTATCTACTAACAAAAGGCAAAAAATATAACCAATTGAATAAACAGTTACCACTATAGTCAGGATCCCCGAGTATAGAGATATTGTTATTAAGATAAAGGACTCAGGAATCTGCTACACAATAGGAAGACTGTTTCAAAACTATGTTATACTATGTCATAAAAAATCAGGGTGGTATGACTAATGGCTTACTTATGTGCAATTGTTGTTAACCGTTCATCGTTTACTGCTCTCCGAACTTCAGCACGATGGCGTTCTGTTGAGATGCTATGAAAAAAAATAGCCATTATAGAACTCTGCCAAGCAGGCAGTTCTCTTCTATACTTTCATTAATGGTTAAACCAACATTTTGTTTCAGGCAGGAAACAAGATTGTTTTGTGAAAAGATATAGACAAGAGCCTAATATATATCTCTAAATGCTTCAAAGTCTTAGAAAAGGATTCATACTGATTCTGTGTTAACTGAAGGAAAAAAATAGAAATTACAGGCAGATAAATCAGCCTATCAAGGCATTACTTCCAAATCTTAGAAATCTTTGGTCATGGACAAGATTAGCAGAGTTTCTGTTTATCTAAATACGCAAACAGATATTCAATGACCTCCTAATCATGATGCTGATTGCTGATTGACTGCATGAAAAGAAGATTTGGAACTTAGAACAAAATCTTCTAAGATCTTGCCTAAAGCTTAAGTATCCATAATTCATGTTTAGTGAATATAATAAAGAAATGAGAGTGGCAATATAATGCTATGTGCTATGAAACTTAACACCAGAGCAATAATATTTTATTACTCATTACTTCAGCTATCATCTACATTATTGTATGTTACCAGTGGTAAAAATGTGCTTATATTGATCCTTTGCCTGCAGTGAATACATATAAAGTTAATACTAAACAATTTTTTAAAAAGAAAAACCCATTCTATTCATAAATAATAAAATAAATACCACTCTCCCAATAGAATTCTTTACCACTTAAAGCTAAAGGTGTACCATGGACCAAAACATTTAAACGGCTAAAAAGCAAAATTCATGAGGAAACATAAACAACAAACAATAAGACTGAGAATTTGGCTCAACAATACCCCTATATTAATGTGAAATAAGAGGACGAGCCTCTTCCATATTTTCACTTAAAAAAAAAAAAAAGACAAAATGGGTTTAAATGCAGAAAGCAAATTTCAGTTTAGAAAACATTTTCTAAAAACCGCTCCAGATGTTAGAATGGATCAAGACAAAAGTACCAAGGAATACCTTTCACCATAACTTTTTACTGGATTCAAGTACCACTCTAGTAAAGCAGAAGGGACAGTTTGTGTAAGATTATAGTACCACCCACTTTCATATCAGATATCTTCCTGGATACCTGATATGAAAGAAAGGCATCCCTTTCTTCCCTCCAACTCTAGATCTTATATTCATTTGCTGCCACCTTTTCTTTCCTTCACCTATGTCAAAAGTAACTTCCTTTCCCAAGAGGTCCAAAATTAAAATAGCCTGCTTTATACCCTTTCTGAGTGGATTACAAAATAAAGGGTAAGTCACACAATTTTCTGTAACGAAGCACACAAACTGAAATAGGATCTCAAAGCACTAAAAATTTGAATACCTCTGTTCTTCAACTTTAGAGTGAAAAGTATTGAACCCCCTCAAAATGAAATGTCTAGAGTCACATCACCCAAACTTTTATGATAATTTACCTAAGAACTTTTGAGAGTTCTCCAAGAAGATCTTTCTTTTCCTTGGTGAGATCCCCCTGTGCCCGAAGTGCACTGATAACTCCAGCATATGCCTCCAATTCTAGAAGAAGAAAATTATTTTATCAAGATAGGCCTTTAATATTTTAATACTATGGCTATGCATACTTAAACTTCAGAGTTAGAAGCCTAAAATCAGTTAAAAGCAACTATTCTTTAAATTCCTTTCAAAAATTGAATCTAATAAGATTAAAATGTGGCTTTTACAATTTATAGCATTTATTTCCTATTGCCTCATATCAATCATATGTAAAATGTTTTGGTATAAAAATCTCACACATCATCACTGAAGAAACTTTAATTCACATGCTACCAACACTTGGAATAAGTTCTAGGTTATATAATTAGGCTGATAAGTTCTTAGCATTATTGAAAGGTACCTTCACTGATGTACCCTTGAAATAATTCCTTAAGCCTGACTAAGAACTTAAACTATACTCTGCCTGCCACCTGGGTAGTTTAGAATACTCTAAGTGCCTCAGAACTGAAATTCAGGAACAAAAATTCTGGTTCCAGCACTGCTGCTTACTAGGTGTGTGATCTTGGACAAATCCTTTCTCATCTCTGAACCTGTTTAAAGAAACCTAAAAGGAACTTTGTAGGTAACTTCCAGATCTAAGATCCTCTACATCTACAAAAACTACCATCAAAATGTCTAGCTAAGTAACATGAAACATTCTTAAAAAAGGGGAGGAGGCATAATGTACTGAATTATAATACCCAACAGCTTCATTTCACTCTTCACACAGAAACAACCATTATGAAATGAAACTGTCAGTCTCTAGTACTGGTTAAAATATAAAACCAAAAGTTTTTAAGAGCTCTCAATGAAACATGCCTGCCTCTCTATGTAGCCTTTGTACAGTCCTCCCACGCTGACTTTAGGCTTGGCGACTTGCTCTGACCCAAGGAATATGAACAAATAGGGTGCAAGCAGATGCTTGCAAAGCACTTGCACTTGAGGCTTTACTCTCTTGAAACCCAAAGATCACCAATCTGTGAAGAAGCCCAGAAAAAAAGGACACATGAAGAGACGCAGTCACCTCAGCTGTACCTAGTCCCCAGCTAAGCTAAGTAAAGCTGTACAAGAGAGCTCAGATAATGCCAGCAATTTACAGAATGGAAAGAAATAATATTTGTTGTTTTCAGCCATTAACACTATGAAACAGATGTTTGAACAAAACAGAATGGTGGGATATAAATATTCAGATTAGAGATATCTGCTGCAAGTATTTGCTAATGACAATGCCTGACACAACAGACAATAAATGTGGAACATACAACACAGGCATGCCTACAGACTAAGTGCTATACCAATAATAAGGCCAGTAGCTTCATTCAGTTCATATCATTCACAATTATGACAAAAAGAAGCTTTATATCGAAGAATAGCCTAATTACATTAGACAGAAATGTCAGGTCCAACTGTATTACCCTAAGCACGGCCATCCTGAATGTTCACTCTGTACTAGATACTATGGACATTTACGGTTTCTCTTGAAGGACAAGACTGCCACTCTGAAATAGTAAAGGGAATACTTAATTCAAGGAAACAGACCCAGAATAGAGTACAAAAAGGCACTGAGGGTAACCAAATAAAGAATTCACTATACTCTCAATGTTTATGCCCCCATTTATAGACTATTTTATACAACAAATCAATATTGAGTTCTATTACACATATGCCAGATAAAACCATGCCCCTGAGGAGTTAACTGTAGAATACAGCTACAGTGAAACCAGTCATTAGGCAATTATGATACAGTTTACATGCAGTGTAAAGGCACAGAAGAGAAACAATCCTCTAGTTTGGAAACACAAGCTTTATTCAGAAAGAGAAATGTTTCCAAGTGGAGAGGGGAGGGTGCAAATGTGGAAAAAGAATAGAGAGGGTAGAGTAGTAGTATTTTATATTACTTCAGTTAACTTCCAAAAACATTTAGTAACTTACAATTGAGAGTTTTACACTAAGGAAAGTAAAATGATTGACTTGGATAGTCACTGGTTGCTGGCTGCCCAGCCTGATCTGACAGTCACTAATTCATTTCAAACTACTCACTGAAAATTACTACTATAAGATGCCACGAAAAACACTTACAGGACCAAAAGTTCATTCCTCAAAATGATTAAAACAGAACAAGGGAACTATATAAATATATAAAAACAACTATTATAAAAGTCTTATTCACACATGTATGGGAATAAAGAAGATAAAAATGGAAAAGTAGGGTTGGGGTTATGGCTCAGTGGCAGAGTGCTTGCCCAGCACATATGAGGCACTGGGTTTGATCCTCAGCACCACATAAAAAATAAATAAATAAATAAATAAATAAATAAATAAATAAATAAAAGTCAAGATGTCCATCTCCAACTAAAAAATGTATTTTTTAAAAAAATATGGAAAAGTAGTTTGTGGCCAGGCTAAGAAAAGTCTCTGATTCCCGCCTAAAAAGTTTTATTTGCTAAGGCAAAGTAATTGACTGACTGTGGAAGTAATGGCAGAAGAAAAAAAGTCAAGTTTTACCATTTGTAAAGTGTTTAGAATGGCAATGCCATAAAAAGAAATAGATCAGAGGAAGGAGGAAGTTAGAGGAAAAAGAAAAAGAAATTCCCTTTGACTTATGGAATTTATGATGATCAAGATACTATTTCAAAGAAAAAAAATATGGCAAATATTTAAGTCTCCCCCCACCCCCATTGAGGATTGAACTCAGGGGCATTTTGCCACTAAGCTACATCTGAGTCTTTTTTTTTTAGAGAGAGACAGGATCTCACTAAATTGCTGAGGCTGACCCGAAAACCTGGATCCCTCAGTTTGAGCCTCCTGAACTTGCTAGTATTGACCACTGCATTCTGGTCAAGTCTCATTTTAAATCTAAATAAAAAGTCATACACAAAACTAGAAGATAGTAACCTCACACAAACAAAACTAGGACTCTGACCAGTTATCATATCTAGGCAATCCATAGCACTTCCTTCAAGAAATTCACTCACTGTGAAGAAGCCTTTCTAGCTTCCCAAATTCCTTCACGTTTGTTGACAACCATTTTCATGGGTTTTCTCAAATCTTCATACATGTTAAACTTGAATTTCTGGAATTGTTTTTACTCTTTAATTTTTTTTTTTTTTTTTTTAGTTTTAAATGGACACAATACTTTTATGTTTATGTGGTGCTGAGGGTTGAAACCAGTGCCTCACAGGTGCCATGTAAGCAATCTACCACTGAGCTACAATCTAAGCCCCTCTGGTATTATCATTATCATTATTATTACTACTATTATTATTATTATTATTATTATTATTTGTGGTGCTGGGGATTGAACCCAGGGCCCTGTGCATACAAGGCAAGCACTCTACCAACTGAGCTGTATCTCTAGCCCATATGGTATTATTTTTTTATGCCATTCTTTTATAGTGTTAACGCCAATAACAGTAAGTATAATGAAATAATAAACAAGAACACTTCAGAAAACAAAAGAATAGTCAAACCATTTTTATAAAGCCCTCAAGCCATTCCATTTAGCCAAATCAGCTATTCAATTATACTCTAGTCCATAAAGCCTCATGTTAGTGATATAGCTCAGGAGTGTTCTTAAAAATAGGACAAGGGAGAAACAGGACAGAAAGTAAAAAGCATTTACCTATCACTGGTATATTCAGTGTATCATAAAGAAATTCTCTATACCAATTTCCTGATAATTAAGTAAAATCTGTTTAGCACATAACTATTATAATTATTTTAAAAGGACAAAACTAATCTTAAAACTGTTTTAATTTTTAAATAAGGAATCTTCCCTAAACTTCCCTAAACTTTGGACCTTTGGCTAGCATTTGAAGGCAATTCAAAGGTTTGTTGTTATGATAATGAGCCAATAGGTGGGGAGGAAGTGTTTTGGCAAATCACTAAGAAGACTCACACTCCCAAAGGGTCACAGAAGATGATATTACCAAGTAGGACAGCTGTTTTCCTCCAGCAGCATTACCCACACAGCTCTAATTTTTTTTAAATTTGCATTTATTTTATAATGAATTACTTCTGTACTGTACATTTTTGTTTCTTCTGTGATACATTCTTTTTTCATGCAGCCTTCTTTTCTGGTTTAGGAATAACTTGTTCCTTTTCAGTAGGATCATCTTGATGTGAAAGGGGGAGCTCATGAATGGGTTAATCTGATCCTAAACTAATTTGTTCACCTGGATATACTCAAAGACCAGAAAATCTACACATAAACCCCAAAGTTCAGCATTATTCACTGTGTGTTAAAGCATGTGCTTCAAAAATTCAGCATTCTTTTCCGGATACTGACCCTGTATCCAGTTCCTGTTTGCTCTGGGCAAATCTCCTAGCATTGTAATGATAGAATGGTACTCATCACATCTACAAAATGACATCTTTCAGATACTTCGTGGCTTTTCAGGATGCATACCCTTAACAGTCTGGGCAGCTTCACTGGTATGCTTAAAGTGAACATGAAGATTTTAACCTCTTGATTTTGTAGGGTTTTCTTGGTCACAAGAATAACTAACCATTTTCATAGATCACTTCAGCCATTTATGAGAACAACTAGAGATAAATTTAGACTTAACAGATACTGGGTTATCATTTTTATATTAAAATATGACATCTAGATTCAGGCCCCAAAACCTAGAAACTCTAATTTAATCTACTGTCTGTTCCTCCGTAACAATTTCAGTTATGAAATAAATATGAGTCTCGCTTATAATCAGCAGATAGGAAATTATGTTAATTGCTAGCGTATAGAAAACGATCTTCAAATTAGTACTAAAAGTTGAGATATAGCATAAAATTTTAAAGAGATGAATGATTGACATCTTCCAGCACACCCCCAGAAAAAATAACTCTCTTCAACTTGCTAAAATACAATACTAGGAAGTGGTTTGAAATCCTCAAAGTAACCTGAGGGAAATAAAAAGGGCAAGAATTATTAGCAGGCAGGGCTAAAGTAGTGATGATTGTATCTGATTTAAATTCAAGAATTCCCAACAAAGATTTCCTTTGAAGCAAAGATTTAGCTGCAAATAAGTGATGTTTGAAAGTAACTACTTTAAACATGCTCAGATGTCAGGAATCATCACAGGCCCTTATCTAAGTAATTTATACCCACTGCCAACACATTTGCTTTCCTTTTTCAAGTTATTTTTCATTTATTTCATTTATTATACAAGCCTGAGACTTCAGTGATAAGTCTGCCTTAGAGTCTAAGGCAGCATTTCTCAACTATGGATCTTCATCTGAATCAAAGAACACAGAAAACAATTTGGGTAACTTTTTCTCAAATTTTACCAATGATGACACATGACTAACACCATTCTAGATGCATGGGAGACGTCAGTCCATTACATTCAATAGATGCCTTGGCATTAGGACTTAATTCTCTCCCTAAATGTCAGTTGAGAAAGGTTGCTATAAGGAAAAAGAAGCGCTAAATTGTATATTATTAATGTAAAGTGTGTTTTATTTCTGATACTAATAAAATATAAGTTAGAAAAGAAGGCAAATCTTGCATTAACTGAGAATACAAAAATAGTACATAATTCACACATATGCTAAAGTGTGACTGAAAATCATATTCTCGAGGTCAAATACTGACTCCAAGACTTACTGTCAGCATTATCTTGGGTTCCAACCTTCAATCTTTAAGATACAAGACCAAAAAAAAGAACCCCTACCTTTTAGGCTTAAGTGAGAATTATGTGCGATATTGAGTGTAATGGACCCAGAATAGTCAAACAGCTCTCAATGAGTCTTAACTACTCATATTATGATGATTCATGCACCTCCTATGTACGAATGGCCATGCTAAGCACTGAAAAAATAACAAGAAAAGTAAGGACTATACCACCAAAGGATCTGGGTATAGCAGGAGATATTACATCCATACAAACAACCATGATCCAAATTGAAAGGGAAAACATCATAGAATGAAATAATGAAACATCATTTCATTTCATCAAAAATGAAAATCATACCCAATTTTCGAAGAATCCTTTTGCATTCATCCCTGCTGAGATCCAAAAGGGTTGGCCACACAACAGGCATTGCTGCTTCTGTTTGGTAGCCCCAAAGAGCTTGTCCTCCCTACCAGAAGTAAAAACAAAATAGCAAATTACCAAAGTACATTCCAAAGGCCACTCACCTGGAAATCCATCCACAGGTTAAGAAGTTAAAAACAGTAAGATGTCTCACAATAATGTTTTACTACCACACTTTCCAACTTCTGACAAGTGAAAATTTAAATTACCATTGAAGAGTTTACTATCACAGGAAAGATCATAAGCTTTAGAGTCAGTTCCTAGTTCCAATTTACTGGTTGTGTGATCCTGGGTAAACTGACCTCTCTGAACCTACACTTTACAAATCTATTGAAACAGAGTAAATACTACCAGTGTGTTATGAGTATTAAAGAACAGTGCATGTCAAGTTCTTTCATAGTGGCTGACATGTAATTTAAAAATAGACGCGTGTACCTGTGCAACCTTGGACATGATAGTTGACTTCCCTGAGCTTCCTCTTGAGATAAATAGGTAAGGCTCCTAGCGTGTCACTTGGGTTAATGGAACTCAATAAAGAACTCTCCCGTCAAATCTTAGCCATGAAATATTAATTTAGACCCTGTAGTCATTAAACCATTACTTGCCGAAAGTTTAGATGCCAGGAACTTACCTCCTACTGGGAATTCCCTAGTCTAGAAGACAAAAAGACACAGCGCTGGGTGTTCACACAAAACCTGCTTAGCACACTGTAGACCCGCTGTAAATATTTGCAAGACAGATAAAAAGAATGGCTGGCGGGAGAATAAAATGAATGAATGAATGAATGAATGCGCTCACTGTCTAGCCTAGGAGTAAAACACTGAACAAAAATAACTGTGTATCCTGTTCCAGGTGCTGGGGCTGCTAACTCCGACTCTACGCCCGAAGTTGAGCCCCCCTCCCCCTACTTCCCATAGTCCTCTCAGCTCAGAACCAACCCAGAGCAAGCAGAACTGGACTGCGCGCCGCAGCTGGCAGGATGACATAAAGAAAAGGGGTGTGGAGGAGGAAGAAGGGGCAGAGCCAAAGGAATCCTCTCCCTCCACAAGCCTGTCCCCGCCTCCCGATAGGATCCTGAAGGCGGCCGGCGGCCGCCGGAATCGAGCACCACGTCACGGCATCCCAACGCGTCCCCGCCAGCAGAACCCACCGCCCGGCCGCAGCGCATCAGAAACCGGGCAGTGGTTGCCAGAGCCCGCTCTCGGAACACGGATCTCGTAGAATCCTCCCCCACTCAAGTGTCAAGGAGGCATGCCCGCCCCGCCCCCTCTGCAAACACGCACTCTCTCGCACCACCACAACAAGAGCAGCCCGCCTAGGCCCTGCGCCCGCGCCTCTCAGAGCCGATCCCAATGTCAAGCCCGCGAGACCCAAGTCCCTTCAGCCAGCAGCCGGTGTCAGGGGCTCCAGCCGGCATCTGCGCCGCGCTCCCTCCTCTGCGGAGAGGACAACGGAGAAAGAGTAGGCGCGCGGACAGCCAGCCAGAGCGGACTCGACGGGAGGCTGCCAGAGCTGGACCCCGGCATCCCAGCACCAGGCCTGCCGGAGGTCCCCTCAGTCCACCCCCAGGAGCCCCACGATCCCGTTAGGAAACAACGGAGGATGGGGCTGGGCGCCCCAAGCCGGGCTCCGAATGCCTGGCTCGGCACTCCTCTGCCCTGGCTGCTTGCCAATTCTTCCCAGGACCCTGCCTAAGAGTCACCCACCTGCCCGGCCTTTCGGGGCTCATCTAAAATGCTCCTCCGCCAAGACTAGGAGACACCAGGAATTGGGTTTGTTTGCGGTGCCTCAGAAGGGGCAAGATGGCGACAAGTACCAGTGCGCAGGCGCAGCCGCGCGCTGCCGGTCGGGAGGTGTAGTTCGCCTTTCCCGCCTTTCGAAGAACGGGTACCAAAAGGCCTTCCATTCATCCTGTCCCTTTTTTCCTTCGCATATTGAAAGGGCAGGCATCGCGTGGGCTGCTGGGAGTTGTGGTCCGAATCCAAACTCCATCCTCTTTCGCTCCCAGTTTGCCGTCGCACGCGCAAAGAAGGCTGGGATTGTAGTTCCTTTGGCTTTGGCTTCTCCCACATACCCTCCTGTCTCCGGCTTCGCGCGCCTCTCCTTCGGCTGCTGTCTTCCAGCCAATCGACTGCGCTCTCTGCTACGTGTGACGCCACACGTAGCGGCCAAGATGGCGCTGGTATCTGGAGCTGAGGCTTCTTGGCGACCTTTACTCCAGCGAGGTTAGGTACATAGCTTCGTTTCTGAAGGGCGATTGAGGATTAGGATCAGATTCCTCAGCGTCGTGGGGGCAAATATCAGTGTCCTCCAGCCGCCTAGACGATCACTCGAGAAGAGATAGTCCACGCAACGAGAACAGTGAACATCGCAGAGATCGTGCCCGATCTCGGGGTAACGGAGTTGCGAGTAGAGAAGGAGAACCGGAGGTTTTCCGACCGGGTTCCTGCATACGTGAAGAGGGAATGATAATGGTATCTGGCGCTATATCTGTCAAAGGAAAGAAGCAGAAGGGGTTTATTTGAGGCACTACAACGTGGTAGGTTCACCCTCAGCCTTTGGTCTTGTTTAATCACTCAACAATTTTGTAAAGGTCTTGTCACCCCATACTTTACAGATAGAAAAGCGCCCAGTATATTGTTATTCAGGGCCGTGAGATCGAAGCCAGTGCCTGGTATTTTTGAAGATTCTAGCAAATTTTGTGGGTGTCCTCCCTCTAAATTTTGTCTTTATGGTAATATAGGATGCGGTAGAAATGCTTAAGTCAAAAGGAGTTTTTATTATGCATTCTGCTATTTCCATTACTTCTCGAAAAATAGAGTTGCGGCTGGGCAAGCAGCTGAGTGGTAGAGTGCGGGAGGTCCTCGGTTTGATTCCCCAGCTCCGCGGGGGAAAAAAGAAGAAAGTAGGAATACTACCCAGTGGGGATGTTGTGATACACAACTTAGATAAAAGTTTTTTTTAATAAATTATGAACCAATATGAACAAATGTGTGAGATCATTGGTGTTGGAGGATAGTAAGAAAATAAGTGACAGCATTTAAATTTCTTACCCTTCCTCTTTGATCTTCCACTACATTTGTTTGAGGCCAGTAGCTTAAGAATTCTTGATAAGATAGTAAATGAAATCTTAATAGAAGACTTTGTAAAATGTAACATACGTTCTTGGATTTGAGCCTTGCAACATCTCGGGCAATTGTAATTAAGATCCAATTAAGGCTGGGGATGTGGCTCAAGCGGTAGCGCGCTCGCCTGGCATGAGTGCGGCCCAGGTTCAATCCTCAGCACCACATACAAACAAAGATGTTGTGTCCGCAGAGAACAAAAAAAATAAATGTTAAAAAAAAATTCTCTCTCTCTCTCTCTCTCTCAAAAAAATCCAATTAATTAATTGGGGTTGTGGCTCAGTGGTAGAGCACTTGCCTAGCATGCATGAGGCACTGGGTTCCATCTCTGGCACTACATAAAAATAAATAAAATGAAGGTAAGGTACTGTGTCCATCTACAATTTATATATCCCCCATGCTATGAATGAAACTGGAACTCATCCAGTTTCACACAACTAGGAATTGATAACTGGGCTGTGTAACTCCAAGACTTTTGGAACTCCAAGTGACCTTTCTGTACAAGGAATATCAAAATGACAGAAATGGAAATACAAGGACTTATAAAAACAGAGCCTTACACGAGAAGCAGCATTTAAGTGAATGTGGTTACCTGCATTTGCTAGGAGCCAACTATTGTTCTAAACAATTTAAAGTTTAGTAGAGTTACCAACCACTTCTTGAAGTAGAAACTGTTATTATCCCTAATTACAGTTAAGGCAACTGAGGCAGAAGAAGGAGGTTAAATAGCTTGATAAAGGTCAGACGTAGTTTTTAACGAGCTCCTAAGTGATGGTGCTGTCAACTACTACTTTCTACCTCACTCCCCTTTTTTCCTAATAATTTTTATTTATTTATTTTACTTTTTTGCAATCAGAAACTACTGTTTCCATTTTGTCTCTAGCTGCTTCATAATATTTTCTTCTTAAAGGATCAGACTCAAACTACCCTCAAAAAACTTTCCCTACCCCTACCATTCCCTATAGGATGAAACAGGCAGTCAATCCCATGTCTGTCCCTACATCACTTACTACACAGGTTGTTACAAAGCGCAGAACACTAATTTATGGTCATTTGAAAATTCCTGACTATAGATAACAATTTTTTTAAGGCAAGGGGCCCACCAGATCTGTGTACTCTTGTGCCTAACACATAGCTAAAATGTATCCAGGGCTTTTTCTGTTCCAGGTGCCTCATACTAGCCCCATTTTATGAATGAAGAAATTAAGCCATAGAATGTTTAAATAACTTGCCCAAGGTAATAGGCTAGTAATTAGCAAAACCATGATTTCATGTGAAGGTACTTTGGCTCCAGGAAGTGTGTGGTCAATAAAATGAGAGTCACCCTACACTTACAAAGAAGAAACTTAAGTGGTTTTTTTGTTTTGTTGGTTGGTTTGTTTTTTTTTTTTTGGGGGGGGGGTATGGGTGTGATGCTGGGGATTGAACCCAGGGCCTTATGTATGCAAGGCAAGCACTCTACCAACTGAGCTATATCTCCAGGCCCCAAAACTAAGATTTAAATATCCTATTAGACACAAATAATTATAACTACCTCTAGCCTGAGAAAATGTACAAAAGCATAATACCTGTCTAAGCTTCATTCCCCTTCCAGCTAAGCAGCTTGGCCTTAAATTTCAAGATGCCTTCTATCTACCACTTTTTTATTGTCATGCTGTATTGGTAAAGGTAGATCTTACCATTATGACAAAAGTGTCTGTGAAAGGCAAATTAGAATGGGTAAGTCCTTAGAGATTTGTTTCTACATTTAAAAAAAGAAAAGAAAAATCAGTTATGGTCGTGGATGCTGTTAATTAAGCAGCTTGGGAAGCTGAGGCAGGATGATCACAAGTTTAAGGCCAGTCTGGGCAACTTAGCAAGACTTGTCTAAAAATAAAAAAAAGACTGGGAATGTGGCTCAGTGATATAATGGTCCTGGATTCAATCCTCAGTACTGAAAAATATAATGAGATCTTAAGAAGTCAAACGATTTAACCAAAGTCAATGGGAATTTCATGGCAGTACTGGAGCTGGAACTTTGTTGACTGCTCTTCTCTATACAATATGGCCCTTAAATTCTTACTTTTAGGAAGTTTATTACCACACTGATAATAGCTAAAGTGTGTACTAAGAATGGAAATATCAAGTCAAAAGAGTAGAATATCAAATATTAGATAACATAAGTAGATCCAGGAGACAGAAAAAAATAAACTGGAGATACCTTAGAATTACATGCCCAGGTTCAAAGGATTATCAAAAAACAATTCTGGACAATCTAAAATGGATTGGAAAGTAATTATTAGTTGTCTTCATTCAGCACCCTCGCCTTCCATTGAATTTTAGTAGTTTCTGCTTCCCAAATAGCAAGCTTCATTATTTTAGTGGAGTGTAAGGTCCTTGTCACCTCTGTGGATTGGGCTTTTTACAAACCCTTTTCCTTCACAGGAACTTCAGTGTAGCCTTTGCCCAGTACGTCCATCATATTTCTGTGGCTGTCAGAGTGAGCAGTCAAAAACTCATTGTATCACTTCTCTTAAATTTTTCCATGACTCCTAATTACCAACAAAATAAAAATTATAGTGTTTTTTGCAAGCAAGCCTGTGCTAGCTGTATATCTCACCTTTTCCTAGAGCACTGCTGCCACCTCTTTACCTTGTCTAGAATCTTGCATTTTCCTTAAATTCATTGGTTCTCTTGAAGTTCTTTTGAGACTTCTTCCTGCTCTCCCACTTTCCATGTCTTGAACCAGGAATAAAAATTGACATTCTTGTAACTTGTCACTACAATATCCAAACCAATCTACATTGAGGCTTTCACCATTAAGCCATGTAATCTCTATTCCTTCACTGTTAGGGAGAAGATTTTTGACAAGTGTGCTATCATCAGCTTAAGTTGCTTCATTGTCCACTGTGACCTTAACACCAGTATAAAAGCCTTTCATTACTGCTGCTGTTCATTTCTGGGACCATATCCTGCACTTTGTTCTCCTGAACTGTTCTGAATATCAGCAGCCATGGCAGTTCATGTTCTAAACCAATCCTTCTTTTATTTCAGATTTCTTAGTCCTTTGCACTCACCAAACCTGCTCTTCAACTTCAGTGAAATCTGCTGGCTTACAGTTTTCCTAGTTCTCCAAGTCTGTTCCCCTTCACTGGATTTACTTCTTCCCATTCTATCCTGGACCCTACAGTCATTTATTTCAAACTCAAGTCTTTTCAACACTTTTCAGTTCTCTCTCCTTCCACATTGACCCTAAAACAGACCTTAACTACAGGTCAGTTTTTTCCTTACATCCTTGCCCCTTATGTATAGAACTATTAACCATTAGTGCATCATAAATTATCCCAAATTTTAGGGGCTTAACAACATTTAATATGTGTATTATGAATTTCATACTGTTTTTGCAGTTTCTGTTGGAATCAAAAGTGGCTTAGCATAGGGCAGAGGGGTGGGAAGGAAAGGGAAGGGGCAGGGGATTAGCAAGGATAGTGGAATGTGATAGACATCATTATCCAAAGTACATGTATGAAGACACAAATTGGTGTCAACATACTTTATATACAACCAGAGATACGAAAAACTGTGCTGTATATGTGTAATAAGAATTGTAATGCATTCCGCTGTCATTTAATTTTTAGAAAAATCAATAAAAAAATAAATGGAAAAAAAAGTGACTTAGCTAGGTGATTTTTGCTCAGGTCTCTCAAGAGTTTGCAGTCATCTGAGCCTGATAGACTGGAGGGTCAGTTTCCAAGGCAGCTCACTCAGTGTGGTTGGCAAGTTAGAAAGGCAAGAGGTCTCAGTTCCTTAGTAAGTGGATCTCCCTACAAGGTTGAGCATTTTCAGGATGTGGTAGCTGAGTTGCCCCAGAACAGTGATCCAAAAAAGAACAGTATAAAAGCTACAGTATCACAATGTGTACATATGTAGAAATACATGATATAAAATGAAGTTTATATATACATGCATAAATGGATATAACACATCCCCTGAAAGGAAATTTGTACAAAGCAGAAAAGCTAGAAAAACTTGATGGGAACAAGTTGAAAAAGCATTAGATAGCATTTGCCAGGTTCGGTGGTGCACTCTCGTAATACCAGTGGCTTGGGAGGCTGAGACAGGAAGATTTCCAGTTCAAAGATAGCCTTAGCAAAAAAAAAAAAAAAAAAGCAGGGCACTAAGCAACTTAGTGAGACCCTATCTCTAAATAAAATACAAAATAGGGCTTAGGATGGGCTCAGTGATCAAGTGCTCCTGAGTTCAGTCCCCAGTACCCCCCCCCAAAAAAAATGTGTGTGTGTATATATATGTATATGTATATATATATATATATATATATATATATATATAGATAGCATTTATTGAAGACCCATTATAAAAGAATAACTGGTGTGCATCTCATTTAAACCTTATGCCGTCCCTAAGATATAGTAATTATTGTTCCATTTTACAGCTGAGGAAACCAAGCCCTAGACAGAAAAAATAATTCATCCAAAGTCACGTATCTCCGAAGACTCTTCCCAAGAACACACAGATATTAAGGAATTCTAGTTATCCATGTTTGCCTAACAAACCATTGCTCACAAATTTCTAATTTGAGTAGGGCTTTGTAGGGTTAATTAACCTCTACTCACATCATCTGGACCAGTCTGAAGGCTGAGAGATGAGGTATGGAATCATCTAAGAGCTCTGTTATTTCTATAATCATCGTAGGCTGTTGACTGGAATCTGGTGAGGTTATCAGCTGAAACATCTGTTTGTGGTACCTCCATATGAGCAGATTTACAACATATGGGCAGATTCCAAGGCAAGTGACCAGAGAAAGATGAGGAAATTATCACTTTTATAATGAAACTCTGGAGGCAATTTAGCCTTATTTCTACCATATTCTTTATTAGAACAGTCAAGCCTACCTAGATTCAAGGAAAAGGAAAATAGATTCCATCTCTTGATGGAAGTGTGGTAGAATTCATAAAGACCACGTGGGACCAGGACTATTACTGTGGCCATTTTTAGAAAATATCAACTACCACAGTTCATAACAATTTATATCCCCCCATACATGCAAAAATAGTCCTTCAATTTCCCTTACCCAGGATCCCTCAGAGTTTCTTCCCATTATGGCAGAAGACTTAGGCTTGAGGACAAGGATTCTGTCATCTAAATCAGAGCCAGGTGTAGGTGAGATTTCTCAGTTGTAGTTCCTTTCCCTGTGAAGACCTGAGAACTAAAGAGACTTTTCACTATACATCCAACATACAATGGTGGCACAGCCATAGGATAACCACTTTACACATTTATATTAAAAAGGGAAGCAAAGGCCCACAGAGTCATTGGACCATAATAATTCTAAAACTATTTCTCTAATAAGGGCTCAAGTCTTATGGCCTATGCATGATCCTCTGCAGCTCTTGATTCCACCTTTAGAACTTTGTGAGTTCAGCTTTCTGAGTCATTCTTCTTTTTCCATTAAAAAAAAAAAAAAAAAAAAAAGCTGATGTTTGAAGCCAAGTAATTTCTCATTCTCCCAGCTCAGAGAAGTTCAGGAATCCAAAGGCCAATTTTCTTTTTAAGTATTCTGTTGCTTTTGATCTAAATGTGAAATATTTACTTGGATACAATTCTCTTAAAAAATTTTTTTAGTTGTTTTGTTTTGTTTGCGGTACTGGGGATCAAACCCACAGCTCACACATGCTGGGCAAGTCCTCTACCAAGAGCTACATCTCCAACCCTGAATCTTTCTAACAAACCATATGAAAAACCCACTCACAAACCTCAAGATAAACTCTTCTGAATCTTGCTCTTCCTGTAAGGGTATTGTGGGGCAATAAGCTTAACATTTATTACAATTTTATTCTTTCTTAAAGATCTTCAAGTCATACTTTTAAGATCCTCAGCAGGGAGCTGGGGCTGTATGTAGCTCAGTGGCAGAGCTGCTTACCTAGCATGTATGAGGCACTATGTTCAAACCTTAGCACCACACAAAATAAACAAATACAATAAAAGCATTCTGTCCATCTTCAACTACAAAAAAAAATTTTAAAACAAAAAAAATCATCAGCAGGACTTTTGTCTGAAACGCCACCATAACTGAAGTCATGCCCTTGACTTTACCTTTAGACCATGTTGTCCTAATAGCACCCAAGATTTAATCTCCATCCAGAAGTAATTTCTTAATTTTAATATCATCTGCCTTCTGTAGAAGCTAAGAATGATAAATTTTTATTTTTAAAATTACCAAGTCCTGGCTCCCTTATCTTTTTTTATATATATACTTTTAGTTGTAGAAGAACACAATACCTTTATTTAATTTATTTAAATGTGATGCTGAGGATCTACCCAAATGCCTCACATATGCTAGGCAAGCAACCCCAACCCCTCCCTTATCCTTAATAGTTTATTCTTTCTCTCTCTTTACTTTGTTTAGAAAGCTTATCAATAAGGTCATCTAATCCATTAGGCACATTTTCTATTTCCATGTTATCACAAGTGACAATATTACTAGATTTTCTTCTTTTTTTCCCTTTTGCAAAAAACTGAGGATTTTTTTTCCTTTGCTGTACTGAGGATTGAACCCAGGCTAGACAAGCTTTCTGCCACTGAGGTACAACTACCACCTCTTTTGTTTTTTGAGACAGTCTCACTAAGTTAATCAGGCTGGCCTCAAATTTGTGAACCTCCTACCTTAGTAGCTGAGATTACAGGTGTGCTGTACTATGCCCAGCTGCTGACAGCCCTTTTGAAGACCTTTAGGTTTTCTCCAAGACAATCCACTAACACTGGTCACAAAACTATATCTTAGATATATATTATAAGAGTATTCCACTCCTGGTATCAAAATTTGACCTGGTGATCAATTGCTGCATAACAAAACAAAATTTTCTGGCCTCAAATAGTAAGATTTATTTTCACCCAAGAATCTGAAATTTGATCAGGGCTTGGCAGGGACATTGGCCATTTTTAGGAAATGCAAACTGCAACAGTCAAACCAAGATTTAAACTTAGATCTGATTTAAAAAACACATGCTTTTCCCATGTATCTGCATTATACAATTGTCTTGCTTTTTAGATGGGTGAATATTAAATTTTAAAGCCAAAATGATCTGTGTGCAAAAGAAGAATTAAAGGGGGAAAGATATAATCTGAAAACAAACTACACAGAGCTGCCAACCAACTCCATACTAATATGGTGAAAGCAGTTAGTCTCTGCTTTTACTTGCTGTAAAAAAGAATTGCGTTGTATAAGCAAGGGAGTAATTCTTTAAGGTTAGATGTGTCATTTCTCTCCTAAAAAAAATGATTTTAGTTAAACATTAAAGAATTTGCATATTAGTAAAGTTCATTTTTTGTTTATTATTGAGTACTCACTGAGTGAAGCAGTTTGCCTGACTCTGGAGAACAGATTAATAAACTGCCTTTTGAGATCTCATAATTTACAGAGGGGAGACAGATATATAGATAATTGCCATAGAGATGGTGTCTGTGGTTTTATGAAGTCGTGAGTAAAAGAGTTAAAGAGCCACACTCACTCTTCCTGGGAGCTAGCAAGAAAAAGTCACCAAAAAGACAACACATAAGCAGGGCCTTAACAGATAGGATTAAATAAGGAACAGATACTCAAAGCAGAGAAAGAAATAGCAATGGCAGATCCATAAGCATAAACACTGGAATTTGGGGAAACACAAGCATTTCAGTTTAGTCAGAGATTTTTGAGTCGCCTCATCACTAATCAGAGATGAAAGTTCTGACTCTCACTAAGCCTTATCTGATACTTTCCCACCAGAGAAGGAGAGAGGCACTACATTACCACCAGGTGCAGATAGAAATCCATGGTCTACATGTGGCATTTATTGAGCGGGAAAGGGGGAAGTATTGAGAGAAGGCCTTGCTACTGCCCTTTGGGGTTATATATATATATATATATATATATATATATATATATATATATATATATATATATATATATATTAGTTGTAGTTGGACACAATACCTTTATTTTATTTGTTTATTTTTATATGGTGCGGGGGATTTGAACCCAGTGCCTCATGCATGTTAGATAAGCACTCTACCACTGAGCCACAGCCCCATCCTTTGCTACTGCCCTTTGAGAATGATAGGCCAAGCTTCCCTGTCTTCTCTGACATGATCACAGGAGTGGGGAGAGGGAATTAGTTTCATTTCAGCCTGGCTAGGGTTTGGCCTTTGTGGGGGAAGAGGGTGTTCTGTTGTATTCAGCTGGAGTAAAGCACTTATAGTCTTAGCAGTTTTCTGTCTTGTGAGGCTGCTCCTTTCCTAAAGTTTCTTTTACAAGAGAGAGCTAGACTTCTCAAGGCTTTAAAAAAAAAAAAAATCTACCCATTGGGCATTTCTGAGTAGTAACTTCTCCCTTGCCCACTCCAGAGTACATGAGATTAAAAAAAAAAACCAAAGAACTCAGCACCATGGTATTCTTTGAGTATTAAGTTCTGCGCTGGCCAGTCTGCTTCTCCACCTTTCATAGTCGTTGTTGTTGTCGTCGTCTTTTGGTAATTATTTGTTCTTTTTAGTTATGCATGACAGTAGAGTGTATTTGACATGTTTTATATATATATATGAGTCACTGTTATGTTTATGTGTGTTTTACATATAATATTTTAAATGTAATGTACAGGATTTTTAATTCTACCTAGAAAAAAGAGTAGAAATAAATAAACTACATTACATCTTCCTGTAAATAAAAGTCTCACTTGATTTTTCATAAAGGTGTGAAGGCAATGTTCTGTGCAAGAGACCTCAGAGAATGAAAAGGCAGGCTGCATGCAAAACACTTAACTGACAAAAATAAACAGCCCAATTTAAAAATAGGTTAAAAAAAAACAACAAAAAACCTTGAAAAGACTCTTAACCAAAGAGAAAAATATGCACACAAAATGTGCTCAACATAAGTTATTAGAGAAAAGCAAATAAAAAATCACTATGTGATACCACTAATAAAATGGCTAGAATAAAATATCCTGACAATGCCAAATTCTAATGAGGATGTGGAGCCACTCATTCATTGCTGGTGGAATGCAAAATGGAACAAAAGGTTCAAAAATACACTTATGAAATGCTATGGTATTAACGCCTATAATTCCTGCAGTGTGGGAGGCTGAGGCAGGAGAATTGCCTGTTCAAAGCCAGCCTTAGCAACTTAGCAAGACCCTGTCTCTAAATAAAATATTTTTTAAAGGGCTGGTGATGTAGTTCAGTGGTTAACACCCCTGGGTTCAAAATCCCCAGTACAAAAAAAAAAAAAATTCTATGGGAGCAAGAAAAGGATTCTTCCCATCACAGAGGGATTCCTAGCACAGTAGCATTTAAACTGTGCCTCATAAAATTATCAGGTGTTTACCAGGCAGAAGTGAGGGGAGAATATCAGGAGTCTCAAGGCAGGGGAGTAAGAGATGCAAAGCACAGAAACACAAGAGGACATACAGCATGGCAACCTCTAAAAGCAAAGTGAGCTGAATGTGATGGCACAATCCTATTATTGAGAGACATAGCAAAGAGGATTGTGAGGTCAAGGCCAGACTGAGCAAGTTATCTAGACCCTGTCTCAAAAAAAACAGCTTAACATGAGGAATGTTAGATTCTTCGTAGTCCTCAGCTGGGAGTTTTTGCCAAATAACTTCAAGCCCTCTATCAAAAACTGTGATGGACACTACGGGATGAAAATCTTAGATGTCCTCTGAGCTGGTTTCTATGCCCTAACAGTTTCTGGGTCTGTAATTTCCATAGTACCTCATGGGAGAGAACAAGACTTAATAACACAAGTGATTGCTATTTAATCCATGTTGTAACCTGAGTGGCAAGAATTTTGCCTGTGCCTTGGACAGTGATTTGACACTGATTAATGACTTGATTATTAGGAAGCCAAAGAGAATGGCAAATGAAAACAGAACTAAAGACACAGTTTCACACATTGAGTTTTCCCTTAGTTCATTTTGGAAAAATGAAAAAAAAAAAAGGCATTTTTTTTTAAGGTTCGCCCAAGTGCTAAGATTCCTCAGATGAAGAGCTGATGAAAATCAGTAATTATCCAAGGTGAGATCCAAGATATTTCATAAAGATGGAAATAATAACCCTGTCAGAAATGGAAATCAGCTATTATGGGGGAGGGACCTATAAATCCAAACATAATATCCAACTTGTCTTCACCTCAGAGAGTTTCCAGCTGTTTATGATGTTCTGCTATGATTTGCCAGAGATGAAATGCATTTTTTAAAACTCTGCTGTAAGCCAGCTGAATGTAAGGCTTGGAACCATATTCTTTTTAAGAAGTGTTGAGCACTTGTGAAGTCTGCAGAGAAATGGTAGAAGGTGTTCACTTTCTTGTCAGTTCCAATTAAGATCTTTCCCTTGTGACCCCAGGGTTGATCATTATTTTCTAAGTGAGCTAGTAGAAGATCAGGTCAGGTCTCTCTTTTGTTGAAAGGGCACTTGTTGAGAAGCTGTGGGCTTTAAAGGTATCACTTCAAGGCCAGCAGTTCATATCCAACCCTTGTTAAAGGCAGAGGTAATAGAGGAACACACGCTTATGGAGAGCTCAGGGAATATATTGTTGAGAAATGATTGCAGGAAGGAAGTGATCCAAATAATGCTTGTATGAGTATGTGCACATGCACACACAAACACACGCACATGCACACAAACATCCTGCATATAAGGCAGTAGTAATAGCAGTTATCTTACCATATTATGTTTAGTTGGAGACTCCTTGAGAGCAATGACTGAAGCTTTTAAAGCTCTGAATCCTCAGCAGTACAGAATTAATAAATGGATTTTTTGTTGAATCTGAGAAGGCAGTGACACAGGCATGTGGCAATGTTTTTCCAATAGTCACACCACCCTACCTGAGTTCCCCACAAACAGGCCTTGCCCTTCAGGCCCTACCTTGTAGCTGTATCCCTCTCATTCATTCTCTTCCTAGAATATTTTACCACATCCCTTCTTCCACCTCTTTGCCTTTTTAAGTCTTTCAGAATCCTTGTTCTGTGTAGTCATCTCACTGTCTTTTCTTTTTTAGATTTTAGATTTCTTTTTTTTACCTTTCTTTTATTTGTTTATGTGGTGCCAGGGATCGAACCAGTGCCTCACGCATGCTAGGCAAGTGCTCTACCACTGAGCCACAACCCCAGCCCTGTCTTTTGAAAATAATTCTCTAAGCACAAATGGGAGCAGGGAATGTTCTTAGAAGTCAGAAAGTTCTAAATTTGAATCCCAGTTCCACCATTTTTCAGGTTCTTTATATCAAGTTCAAGTTATATAACCTCTTTATGCTTCAATTTCCTCCAGATGGGTTTTTTGGAATGATTTTATGTGATAAAATATGTAAAGCACCTTGCTCAGTGACTGATACAGGATGGATTATCAATGAATAAATGTTAGCCTTGCTCACCTTCCTGTATGAAACCCAGGTCAGTTTATTAAGTATTAGTTTCCTCTACCTATACATTATTTGACACCTCTCTGGTTCCTATCTCCAACTTCTCCATTTCTTTATCAGATACATTTACCACTTTCATCATTCCAGAGTTCTTATTTATGCCTTTTTTCTGGAACTTACTTACTATAGGCCAACTTGTGCTGTAACTTATTGTGTTTCCCTCCCCCATAGACTGAAAATGTCTCAAGGTCAATATCTCCAACAACTAGTATGGGGACTAGTTTAGGATTGACATTCCATAAATGATTGTCTAATTGAAGTAATATTTAATCCTACATTCCACAAGGCAAATGAACATGTAATGTGTCTTTTCCCAACAAGTGCTGCATGGTCTAAGTAGCAAGGAGAAAATTCCCTGGCAATTAAGTGGTTTACAGTTGATTGCAGTCCATTCAGACCAAGTAAGCAGAGCCTCAATTCCCAGATGTCTTTGTTTCTCTCACTTCTAACCTAGCCAGGCCAGGGAAACATTCCCATAAGAGTAACCCAAAATACCTTCTTTTGCTGATCTGATTATAGAAGAAATACTTTCTTTGGAGAAAATGCACAAGAGTAAATTTTTTTCTGCACTCCCCACCCCAAGGGTAGAAAGTGGAGAGAGGAAAATTGAAGCCAGGGGAAAATCTCAACTGAAGGGATGAAGAACAGATATAGCCAAGATAACAGATATTGTTCTGGGTCAAAACTTCAGAGTCTAGCCAGGCATGGTAGCATATGCCTGTAATCCCAGCAGCTTGGGAGGGTAAGACAGGAGGATCACAAGTTCAAAGCCAGCCTCAACAAAAGTGATGCACTAAGCAACTCAGTGAGACCCTGTCTCTAAATAAAATACAAAATAGAGTGGGAGATGCGACTCAGTGGCCAAGTGCCCCTGAGTTCAATCTTTGGCACTCCCCAACCCCCCCTAAAAAAAACTTAAAAGAGTCTAAGCCATAAAGGATTAGATCTATACCCTTGAATTGATTTTAGGAAAAGAAACAGAAGCAAAACAGAATCTTTCCCAGAAGCTATTCTTTGCAATGATATCTGCATTAACAACTAACTGGAAGTAATCTAAAACTTCAATTCAACAAATATTTTCTGAAATACCAAATACAGGACACTGGACTTGTGGAAATGTAAACCTAATTTTAGTCTGTTATTTTGTGCACTTGATTATTTTCTTCATTGGGAAAGCACAGCATTTTTTAACTAAAGAAGCAGAACTACTGTGAGTTAAGGAATAAAGGGTTTATTATTATAAGAATTTGAACTTTTATGACTGTGAGAGTAGCTGGGGAAAGCATACTCTGAAGGTAGCTGGAAGCAAGGATCACCAACTAGTTAATTCCAGAAGAAGCCAAGCACAACCAGCTGTCATTTAGGGGCTATAAAAGAAGAGCTGATGGAAACATCTACAGAATCTTTGGATCCGTAGCCAAATGTCTGGTGGTGGGCTTGAAGCAGGTCAGGAGTCAGGAAAAGCTGGGTGAGTTGAGGAAAGTGAGGACAAGCTGGAAACTTCTGTCACCTCTTCATCTGTTACTATTACAAACTCCCATTATTGTCAGAGCACAATGGCTGTAAATTCACTTCTCCTTCCCAAAACTCATACAACTATTGCTTTTTAGTCAATTTTAATCAAGAACCATACAGTTGCAGCTTACCCAAGATGACCACTTCCATAACCATAAAGTCATTTCTATAGTGGAAAATAATTCACTAAAATGGAAAAAGTCTGGACTTTTAAGTCCATCAGGCCTGGGCTCTAATCCTGGTTCTGCTCCTCTAGCAGTATGACCACAGGTAAATTCTCATTTGGAGGACTTAATGGATCAGGCTTCCTTCCTCTATGCTGCCATAGTCCCTGTACTTCTCTCTATTGAAACATTTATATTGTTTTATTGTCATTATCTGTTAGTTTATATGTTCATCTTATAACAGTTCATAGTTTTCTGTAAATTCAAGCACAGTGGTAATATCTGGCTCCTCTCTGTGTTTATCATGTTTGAGTGCCTAACACAGTGTAAATGTCCAATAGATGTTTCCTTTGACAATGAGTTTTTAAAACAGAGAATAGAGGGGCAGGGGTTATAGCTTAGTTGGTAGAGTGCTTGCCTAGCATGCACAAGGCCCTGGGTTCAATCCCCAACATCACAAAAAAAAAAAAGAAGGAAGAAAGAAAGATTGAAACAGAAACTCATCAGACTATGAAGCTGGTAGTGGAACCCAGTACTAAGACATTAAGGCAGTGAGACCCATATCTCTGTCACACTATTAGCACCCTATAAAAACAGGCTCCAGACACCCTCACCCCATCAGTAGCTTATGTCTTAAACCATTCACTGCATCCTACTTCTCAATTCATAATCATCCCAATTTCAGACTCCTTGGCTTGGCTTCTGTTTATGACCCATTATCACCTCTTAGACCTTTTACTTGAAATATTCAGGCCTTGGATCTCTCTCATTTGAGTTTTCATTTTCCTCTTTGATTAGCTATTTTTACTTTGTTGGCATATTTTCCACACCCTACCTGAGGTTCTTAGGTTAAATACTATGAAAGTCCTTGCCTTCGTGGAATTCTCAGGCTGGTAAACGACAGAAAAGGAGGCCAGCAGTTTCAGGACAGTGTGGTAAGAGGCCTGGCTGAAGCATGTCCAGAGTACTGTGGGCAGATAGAAGAGCACCTAACCTCTCAGAGAGAAGGCTAGCCCTCAGAGGAGGGTAGTTTGATCTGAGTCTTGAGAAATTGCATAGGAGGTTCCCAGGCAGAGAAAGGGAGGATATGCCTTACAGAGAGTAGTGATGCAGAGGTGTGAGGACAGGAGAGATCAGAGTTTGGAGGACCACAGATGGCTTGGTGTGGTGGAAGAACATGACAACATAGTTGGCAAATGGAGGAAGATGACTAAATTTCAGGTCATGAATGTCTTTGGTTCCAAACTAAGGAGTTCAAGCCTTACCCAGTAGGACAGAAGTTGTAAATTATCAAGATGATTTGGCCCAGAGATGTGCTTTATTTGCCCTACATAATTTTTTTTCTTGTTTTGTTAAAATTTTTAAATTGAGAGCTCTCATAGGAAGTTCTGGATCTCTACCTTCTGTAGAAAAACATGAAGATCTGGCCCTGCTGGACTCTCATATATTCCCACATGAACTGAGTGTTGTTTGTCTTTTTAGATCCCATATGTGTTTTGGAACTGCTACTCTTCACCACACCTTTTGTCATCATATTTGCACTCTTGTTCTTCTTTAAAGGGAGAAATAGTTCTGAGTACCACTGTCTCTTGAAAAGAAGAGAAATGGAGGTTTAGACCACAGGAGCCAGGCATTTCACAAAATGGGAAAGATGCATGTCTCTGCATGGAAGCAAAGAAACTCCCCGCTTTAAAAGACTTCACATTTCTCCTAAAACCAGTTCTCTTCATTTGTTTGTTATCTGAAGAGTGATGACTTCACAGAGCCACCTTACTTTCATAAGATCTTGCAATACTCAGACCATCAGGAAGGAATGTGTCGGGTGTGCTAGTCTTAAAGAAGGTGTGGGAGAGATGTACATGTCTGGGCAGAGCTTGTCGAAGAGAGGCCAGCACTCGCTCTCAGAGCCTCAAATAAGTGATGAATCAAATAGAAAGAAATTGAGAAGACACAAAAGAGCTTGTCCTGGGCCCCAAAGCAGCTAATGGCAGGAGTTCTCTGCAGCCAGCAACAGCCCAGAGGGAGTGCAGTACACTCCCAACCCCTGGAACTAGGGCCAAAAGACTGAGCTGCTCCCCTATAATTGGGGGCCTGGGAACTTCCCAGTTTTTCAGTAAGAGGGTTACTGAATCCTTCAGGCCACCGCCCACTCCCCCCAGCCACCCCATCCTGACATCCTAGGACTGCACTTCATTTCTAAGTATCCAGCCCCCTGAGATACTTGAACTCTTGCTTCTGCGCTCCAAACAGCTGGTGAGAGAAGGCTGCCTTGGGCTCCTTGGGGGCCTCCTGTCTTCAGTGATGATTCTCTGTAGCTCAGCTCTGGCAGTCTTACCTCCTCTCCCTGTGTAACTGATCCCAGTCCTCTGGTTTTGTCAGCGCCTCTGCGATGTAAACTATGACATCTGTGAGCCCCCAGCTGGGCGGGAACCCTAGAAGTGAAGTGTGAGTTTCCTCCCAGGTCATCAAAGCTGCCTCTCTGCAGCAAGCCAGATGCTTGGGATCCACTAGTCTTAGAAACAGTACTTTCACCAGGGGGATCAGGGAGAAGGGATTCCCAAGCTTTCAAATTGATCTCCCTGCTCCCCAACTTTTCCCACATCAATTCTGCTTATAACTGCAGAGTTAATGTACATTATAGCACATGCTACATATGCTATGCTTCTGGTCAAAAGCCTTCAGCAGGTCCTCATTTTCTATAAAATTAAAACTAAATTATGTATCCTAGCATATTGGGCCTTTCCCAAGATGACTCCAAAATGCTTTATCTAGTCTTATCTCTTACTCTAAATGACACATGTGCCAGCTAGAGTGACATTTGGCATTCTCTGCAGGCATGGAACTTTCTTGCCCTGGTTCTTCTCTTCTTGCCCTGGTTCTTCTCTTCTCTTCTTGCCCTGGTTCTTCTCTTCTTTCTTGCCCTATCCATCCTATAAATCTCATCACAATGCCACCTCTTAATGCCCCCAATAGCCTAGTCACATGTTACTTCTTTAAGCTTGACATACCTGCAACACATCCTGGGTATAGACTACTTATTTTAATTGTATGGCCTTATAATTATATAAAAATTAATTATACCTTAGCCTTTTTTTCCAGACTGAGCTTTGACAATGGGTCAGATATCATGTATCTGTATCACCGTATTCTGGATAGGGCCTGGTGAATGCAAGATGCTCAGAAATATTTACTTGAATTGGTTGTGTTTCCCATTCCTGCCATATTTTAGGTGGATTTGAAAAAAGCTTTCATGGTACCTCTCATGTAACCCTATATTCTTTAGCAAAGGACTAGCTCCTAGGTGTCATTTTGTCAATCCTTTATATTAGGAATCTCCCTGGCATCCTTGCCAGGGGATGATGTCAAGTCATTTTCCATCAGGACAATCAGAAAAGTGGTTTGATCCATCCAGGTGGAAATAAATACCTGGGACAAGAGAGGAATTTTGTGCAGAAAGGCTCCAGATTTAGTCCCATTGTGTCTCACTGGGGTCTAGGCTAGATGTTCTCAATCCCCAGTGCCAAGAAAAGCCCAGACTGCTAGCAATAGAGGACTAAGGCCAAACCAACTCGTGTGTTACTTGCAGCAAAACTGCCCTGTGTCCTGTGACTGACCCACCTCATCCTTATGGGGGGCATCATGTTCTAAGTACCAAACATCAAAGATTCTATGAAGTTCATCCAGAAATCAGTAGGCAATGAAATGTGGAAGAAAGAGCATGGTCTTTGGAGTCAGCCAGACTGGATTCAGTTTTCATTGTCTTACTCAATATGATTGGTTAAGAACTCTAGGGTTAAGCAGAACTAGGTTAAAATGTTTTTCTGGTATTTCCTATCTCTGACTTTGGACAGATTATGCAACTTCTCTGTGCTTTCATTTTCTAATATGTAAAATAGAGATAGTGACACCATCCTCATTGACTTTTTTTAAATAGAACTTTTTAAAAATATTTTTTTAGTTGTAATTGGATACAATACCTTTATTTTATTTATTATTTTTATGTGGTACCTCACACATGCTAGGCAAGTGCTCCACTGCTTAGCCACAACTCCGGCTCCTCATGACTTTTGGTGGCAATTAAATGAGAAAAATGTGTATCAGCCAGGGATGCCTCAGTTCCAAGTAACAAATGAGAACTCAAAATAGCCAAAACAGTAAAGACAATTCATTATTTTACATAACAAGTTCAGAAGTAGAGAATTCTCTGGATTGGCTCATTCTTTTTTTTTTTTTAATAGCTTCTTTATCTTTATGTATTTATTTATTTATTTTTATATGGTGCTGAGCATTAAACCCAGTACCTCACACATTCAAGGCAAGGCAAGTGCTCTATCACTGAGCTACAGCCCCAGTGCCTCATTTATTGTTTAAGTCAGTTTTTTTCGCTGCTGTGACTAAAGGACCCGACCAGAACAAATGTAAAGAAATAAAGGTTTATTTGGAGGCTCATGGTTTCACAGTTCTTAGTCCACAGAAGGCCAGTTCCATTCCTCATGGCTTGAGGTGAAGGAGGAGAGGGTAACAAAGGGAAACAGAGAGAGTCCATTCCCCAAATACAACTTTACACCCAAAGCCACACCTCATTTCCCACCTTCTCCATCCATACCCTATCACTTCAGTTACCTCTCAGTTAATCCCTATCAGGGGATTAAATCACAGATTGGATTAAGACTCTCACAAACCCACCATTTCTCCTCTGAACCACCTTGTATTGTCTCACTCTGAGCTTTTGGAGGATACCACATCTAAACCATAACATTCATTAAGACCCAGGTTTGGGCTGGGGATGTGGCTCAAACCGTAATGCACTCACCTAGCATGCACAGGGGCCCTGGGTTCGATCCTCAGCACTACATATAAATAAAATAAAGATGTTGTGTCCACCGAAAACTAAAATATAAATATTAAAAAAAATTCTCTCTCTCTCTCTCTAAAAAAAAAAAAAAAAGACCCAGGTTTGTTCCATGGTTATCCTCTACACTAACCTCAGTGTGAAGGCTTTCCTAGGCTAGATTTCCTCATGATCTTAAGGGGCTGTTACAGTTCCAAGCATTACATACAGACCCCAATATGCAACAGCAGAAAAAGGTCATTTTTTTTCTTTTGTGTCTAATAGTGAGAATACCTTTTCCAGAAATTCCTTATTGATGTTTTCTCCCACATATTTGACCAGAGCTGGGTAATAAACCTGACTTTAATTCAGTGACTGACAAAGGCGTGGCCAGTCATACTGGAGATAGAGTCCGTTTTCCTAAGGAATGGGTATCTGAACAAAATTAGGATCATGTTAGCAGAGGGCTAACAGAAAGACACCTAACAATGCCTGCTAAAACATTAAGTCTGGCACATGGTAATCATTGAATATTTGTGAGTTATTCTTGTTATTTATTCTTATTCACTATACAAACTTATTCAAGTCACAAATCTCCTAAAGCCCCTATTTCCTCCTCTGTAAATTAGGAATAGGATTATCTAATTTGTTGAATGGTTATAAAATTAAATGAAATCACATATGTAGTCTTTGGTGCTTAGTAAATAATAGCTAGTTACTATAATTATCTATAACTATTGTCAGAATACTTGGACTACAGATCTCCTGTGAAGGATCTTGGGGTTGGTCCCAGCCTGGAAAAAAACTCTGAAGAATTGTGCACTAGTAACAATTTATAATTATTGTTCTACAGTTGTGATTCTGTATATTAATGTGCCAGACCCTAATCTGGTAGGTACAATTGTCCATTCCCAGTAGTTCCCCTTTGTTTCAGGAGGCCCAATGACACAATGATCTGTGCTAGGTGGTCCATTCCCCTGGCTTCCTTGCCCTTAGATGGTACTAGAGGCAATCCCACCTCCCCTACCAAAGAGTTCAATGGCCAAGACTAAAAGGCCAGATCACTTTGAGTCCTCAACTCAGGATGGGAACTTGATGGGCAGGAAGCATCTCCTGTCTCCTTTGCTTCTCCACAGCACCCAGGACCATGGCTATGTGTCAGATCCCAGCTCCTATCCCAGCTCTGTCACTTACAGGAAGTGTGACCTTAGGCAAAGCATGTTATTCTAATTCCCAATATGTGTAAAATGGATTGGAGGGTCATCTTTTGTCACTTCCCCTCAACCTCAAGCCTCCAATCCTTGCAAAGACTTGGTGTTCCTGAATGACCACACTGCCTCTCCCCATCCTTTACCTATGCTACTTCCTCTGCTGAGATCAATGCCAACCTCATTACTATTCTCACCTGAGTCACCCCTCCTCTCCATTGAGGATGAGGTTCAGGAAAGTACTTGCTCTTTCTCCACTTCCCATCCACAACTTAAGTGATCCTAAAGCACCTTGCACTCAGCTGTATCACTGCATTGATCTCCCAGGATTGTAACTTTTCTGTCTTCACCACTAGATTGAGAGCAAGGTCACACATACACACACCCCTGACTTATTCACTGCTTTACCATCTGATGAGTAAAGGGCATTATCAAGTATTATCACTGCACTGAAGTCTTAGCTCTGCAGTTCCCAGTAAAGTTGCCATGGGTGTTGCATGGAGCCCCAGATAGCACCCTGGAATCATTCCCCCTTCGTCCTTCTTCACTCCTGGAATCCCAACCACAGCAAAAAAGCATGATGACTTACTTCCTGAGGAGACTATCCCAGAAAGTGGAGCATTTCAATAAACAATAAAAGTGTAGAACAAATGGAAGAGGGAAATATAGGCCCCCAAGAGGAGGATTGGAATCAGACTTGGCAAAGGGCTACAAATACATCCAAAGCTGACAGATTTATGATAGGGAATTTTGTGTTTCCACATGGACCTCTCCTGCCTCTAGTACAATAACAGGCAGGATGGGACATAGCAGCAGAGTGATTTGAAGGAGGTAGGACACCTAGATTCATTTTACTTGGAAAGAACTCTGAATTTTTACAGTACATCTTCAAACATACGAATCTTGAATGGTCTTAAGGGGATACAGATACCTTATTGCCCACATGTGCTCTCACTTTCTCTTTTCTTCCTACTCTCTCCCCACCCCCCTTCTTTTCATACACGCTCACTCTCTTTCCCCCCACCCCTCTCTTCCTTTTGTAGGGATTAATTTTTAAAAAAAATCATGATCATATTCCCATCCTTCCCCCAACAAATTAGAAAAGAGACACTTAGCTTATTTTTTATATTTCTGGAGCTCAGAAGGATTTAGGCATACCAGATTCTCCTATTTGTCTGAGTTGACCCAAATGTCTTCATTCCACATTTTAAGGTCCCATTCCTTCCAATCTGGTGCCTTAACTTCCATGTAAGAAGCCTGAGGAATTTATGATTCCTAATAACATTATAACTTTGTGCCCAAAGGATCAAAATTTTCAATTATATTAGTCCTACATAGCTCAGACTTTTAAAAAATATTTTAGAACTATAACAGAAGCTCTCTGTTTCTTTGAACACACTTAGAACTAAGATTTTAGAACTCTAAACATGTAATTCTTTTTATGAGATCTTTGACACAGTCAGAAGCAGCCAGTCCATTTAAAATCCTTTTAATTAGCCAGTGCAATGATGCATGCCTACAATTCCAGTGACTTGGGACTCTGAGGCAGGAGGATTGCAAGTTCAAGGCCTCAGCAACTTTGTGAGACCCTGTCTCCCCCAAAAAAAAAAAAAAATGTCTGGGGATGTAGCTCAGTAGAAAAGTACCCCTGAGTTAAATCCCCAGTACCCAAAAAAAAAAAATCCTTTTAATCACAAAGACTTGCCTTCAACAAGCATTTCATCCTAGGTACTCACATGTGAGTTTAAATAATTTTTCTTTTATTATTGGTTCTCTTTAGTTATACATGACAGTGGACTCCATTTTGATATAATTATACAAGCAGGGGTATCTTATTCTAGTCAGGATCCCATTCTTGGGATTCACTGTGATGTTTTTATAAATGTACATAGCAAAATTAGGTTAGATTCATTCCACTGTCTTTCCTTTTCTTATCCTCCCTCCCTTCCCTCCATTCCTTATTGTCTAATCTACTAAACTTCTGTTCTCTTTTGATACTGCATGCCATGTCATGGACCATTAATTGTTAGGAAATGATATTCACCAGAGGCTTCCAGATATGTCTTTGTATAGCCTCATAAAATGTGCCAAACTGCAAGGACTAACATCCTCTGGCCCTAAGTCATTTCGGTATAGTTACAAAGACAATAAGATAGGTCAAGGGGGCCACAGCATGGCTACTATACCAACTGTTCATTCCCCAGGGAGGGAGATGTGCTTGTTGACTGCTTGTTAAGCCCTTGGCCTAGGCTTTATCCTTAGGAAGAGCACAACCTTACTACATGTAGTTGCCATGTGATCCTAGGAGCCAGTGCTGTTACCACTACTCCTAGAGTTGCCACCAAAAAGTAGAACAAAACAGAATTTCTTACCCCTACACACTTTCACTGAGACTTATTACTCTTTGCTATCTTCCAGGAGGTTAGGGCTCTTCCCTGACACAGTGTCCCATTTTCCACTGCAATGAGGTCATCACTGAATTCTAGCTTGCTAAGGTCATATTACAATTCCAGATTCCCATCTTTGAGGGTCAGTTTCCCATGACCACTTTTCTGTCAGTGAGTGTTCCATCAGGAAAACAATCATTCTAGATCAGTGTTAGCCAATATGATAGCCATGAACCCAGGGGCACTTTACCCCTGGACTACATCCCCAGGCTCCTCCCCATACCCTATTTAAAAAAAAAAAAATTGAGACAGGGTCTCTTAAGTTTCAGAGACTGGCTTTGAACTTGAGTTCCTCCTGCTTCATTCTCCTGAATTACTGGGATTAAATGCATGTGTCACCATGCTCATCTACCACATGTAGCTATTTTCATTTAAATTATTAAAGAAAATGGAAAATTCAGTTCCTTAATCACATTAGCTACATATTGTTAAGAGGCACTATATTGGGCTGCAAAATTAGGCTGTTTCTATCATCACAAAACGTTCTATGGGACAGTGCTGCTCTAGATAATTTCAAGCAGAAATAGATTTAATGCAGGAAACTGTTTACAAAGATGTTGAGAACTTGAAGGTGCCCACATTGGAAAGGGCATGAAAGGTTAGAGGAGAGATGAGGAAGGTGCTGCCACCCTGGGTGAAACGGTCTCCTGTAGGTACTAGTTTACCAGGGACACGCTGCTGAGAAGGAATAGTGGCTCTGGAGGATCCTAGGAGCCAGTGCTGTTACCACTACTCCTAGAGTTGCCACCAAAAAGTAGAACAAAACAGAATTTCTTACCCCTACACACTTTCACTCCCACCAACACCTTCTATCTAGCAAGGGGGTTCAAAGAATATAATTTGCAAGTTTCTATACTTCCTGTAATACTAAGGAGGACAGAGAGGGTGGGAATGTATCTTACAACAAATAGACAAATAACTGCAAAGTGGGGATTTTATCGATATTATTAGGACAGGAAACAGGGCCCCCTACCTTTGCTTATATTTATTGGCTTAGCTTTAGTAACAGCTCTTCCCCTTCATGCTCTAGCATATAGAACTTCTTTCCATTTTTCCTATCACCTGGAAACTTGTTCCTCTTCAGATCTTACACTCTTCTTCTCTCTCTCTTTACATGGCTGGCTATCCATATCCTTCAGATATCAGTCAGATTTGACTTGCCCAGAGAGACCTTCCATGACCTTGCCAACCTACCTAAAATAGCTTCATCTCTTGACCTCCTGTCCAACCATCTACCATCATGGCACTCTGTTTATTTTACAATTCTTGTTTTATTTTAAATTATCTTCTGTATTTATTTTCTGCCTCTCCTTACTAGAATGTAAGTTCCAGGAAGGCAGGAAGCTAACTGCCTTATATTGTGAAGTTCTGTATTCTTAGCCCTTATAATAGTTCCTGGTATATAATAGGCACTCAGAAAATATATATTACCCGAATGAATAGTTTTCATTCACTCTTCAGGTGTGAAATCTTTCCTCTCTCCCTAACTGGATGAGGTATTTCTGCTATATGTTCCCAGAGAACCCACCCTCTGTCATTATAACAATTATTACAGATGGCCCTCTGCACCCACAAGTTCTGCGTCCACGAATTCAACCAAATGAGATTCAAAAATAGTTGAGGAAAAAATGCATTTATAATAAAAATGTACAGATTTTTTTCTTGTCATTAGTTCCTAAGCAATATGGTATATAACTATGTACAGAGCACTTATATTGTGTTGTGTTTATAACTAATCTAAAGATGACTCAAAGTATATGGGAGGATGTATGTAGGTTATATGCAAATACTAGTCCATTTTATATAAAGGACATCTGTGGATTTTGGCACCTGTTAGAGTGGTCCTGGAATCAACCACCCATGAGTTCCAATGGATAACTGTGCTTCATATCTGATCCCTTGCTGGACTATAAACTCAATGAAATCAGGGACCATGTCTGTTTTTCTCCTAGATGAGTCCCTACTGCCTAGCATAGTATCTGGGTTATAGCTAGAAATGATAAATACCTGATACTGTTCCATCAAAGAGTTTGGAAGAAGATTTAGTGATGGTTACATAGAAACTAATCAAAAGAAAACATTAAGGCAGTTATTAACTCTAGGAAAAAACTAAAATCTTAACAAGAATGAAAACTTAACTATAGAGCTTTACACAACTTGATTGTGACTAATATTCATAGAGTCATAATCAGAGCCAATAAGACTGTGCTAGTTCTGTTGGACCTTATTAATTGTTAAACAATTGAAATATTTCTATGCTGAGTAGAAAGTAGTAGTTAGTAGACACTAACTACCCTGAACTCTGAGTATTCTGCTGCCACTGCCCTGGCTGCCCCTGCCCACACTTCCCTATCTTAGAGCTCTCTAGAACTTCCCAGGATCTAGCACTAAAAATATAATACCAAGTATAGCCAGGGGCTCTAGAACCCTGCCCAAAAGGCCAGCATCTGTTTAGATCAGTTAGTACTTATACCATCACCCTCTAGTCCCTTCTGGGCACTGCCTTTGGCTCCCTCTGAAGGCCTATGTCAGCCTTACTTGCTACACCTGCCTGCCCAGGTACCCTGCATGGGAAACATCCAGAATCTGTTCTGGTGCCCCCTGCCAGTAACTAGCCTTCCTCACCTCCCATGCATAATCCCATAATACTTAGAGAAGTATTCTGCCTGCCCCCAGCAGGCTTAGACCTTACCAGGAGAGACAGTAATCCTAGAGGGGATGCTGGCATCTCAGAGAAAAAAATATATTTCATGGTAATTCTGCTTATAATATGTAAGTACTGAACAATTATTTAACAAAAAATTATGATATAATTATAGGTCTAGTATACTGGATTATAGACAAGAAAATGAGAAATCTATTGTCAAAATCAGTAGATAATGTTTGAACTTAAGATCAGGAGACAGCAGTATAAGTATCTTTTGGGAAAATGAAAGCATATACCAAAGAAACAACCGAATGAATTAAAAAGTATTTTGTTGTCTCTGAGGAGCAAAGTTAGAAGTGGGGAAGGATAGAGCAGGACTCTACTATTTTTATTATAAACCCTAGAGAAAATTTTGACTTTTGAGCTATGTGCATTTACTCTTTTTAAAAAAAAAAATTAAATTTAGGAGATGGTTGCAAGAGGCAATAGCCAATAGCAAAGGTAATGAGAAAGAGAAAAGTGGATCCAAGAATATTTAGATAATTCAGTATAACGTGGTGATTGTTCAGTACAAGAGGTTGAGGAATCAGGGAGAGAAAAGAGACACAGATTGGTTAGCTGGGTTGGAAATGATTCTTTCTCAGTGAACACTTGGATGCCAAAGGTCCCTCTAGGCATCACATATAGCAGAAATGACTAACCCTTTTTGGGAGAATTGGAACTAGTTCACAGAGAATCAAGAGATTTGAGCTGAGTCTTCAGGGAGTATAGACATTCCCAGTTCCACAGGGGCTGAGCTCCAGGTGAGAAGGCATTATAATGGAAGTTATTCTTGGACAAGGGTGGTAAAGATCAATAGGAAATACAAAGGCACAAAAGCATGGGAGCATCATTTTGTGGGGGAAATAGTCAGTTGTCCCATGCAGTGTGGGTGTTTGGGAGGCAGTTTGGGAGAAAAAAAAAATAGTAGGAAACCAAGCAAGAAGAGAGGTTTGCAGCCAGAGTCCAAGAACCTATAATGCAGCCCAAGTGGTCCTCTCCCTTGAACTTACGGCAGTGTAACAGGCACAAAGCTTTTGGGAAACAATTTAGAAATTTACTTTAGAGGCCATTAAAAATGTTTCTAATCTCTATGTTAGTGAATCTATTCCTGGGAATTGTTCCTAAGGAGATGCAGTTTTTAAAGGATGGGTGAGCACTATCCACTAAAATATTTATTGTATCATTATTGAAAATAGTGAAAGATTGGAAAACAACCAAAATTTCCATCAGTGGAGAATATGTAAGTAAAGGATGGCACATTCACTCAATGAGCAGTAAATATGCAGACCAATATGCCTGTCAGAATTTGGGTGAGCTTCCCAGGAGTCCTTTTGGGCCTGGGGAAGGAAAGGTAGTCAAATGTAGACAAGAGAGAAAAAAGCAAGGTGGATGCTGGGTGAATCTCTATAAGGGGAGCTACCTTTTTTGAGCATTTCCTTTTGGTATCACTTAATTCTTTCTGCAGTCCAATACAGGTGGTACTAAAACCATATTCATTTTTCAAATAAGATCCTGAGAACTCAAAGAGATGGAGTAATCCACCCAAGAGCTTGTAGATTCAAAGTAGAGGAGCTGAGATTAACTCAAGTCAATGTGGTGGCAGGGCAGTGTTTTTTCCTTTGCAACATGATGCTAATCATCAATAAAGATCATGTTATCTAAGGGAAGTCCCTTTTACATGGCTACTGGCATTTTTGTTCAGTTTTGGGTAATAAGGGCAAGACTGCATGGACACTGGTGAATAGCAAAATGGAAAATACTAAAATACAATGCTGAGCAGTAAAAATAGAATGTGTGAGCATCACGAGTTCAAAGCCAGCCTCAGCAACAGTGAGGCACTAAGTGGGACCCTGTCTCTAAATAAAATACAAAATAGGGGATGAGGCTCATAGTTGAATGCCGCTGAGTTCAATCTCTAGTACCAAAATCATCATCATCATCATCATCATCATCATCATCATCAAAATAGAATGTGTAGTTGTACCAGAGATAAAAGCATCATCATCATCAAAATAGAATGTGTAGTTGTACCAGAGATAAAAGCAACCAAAAGCAATTATGTCCCAGAAAAGAGCAGAAATGAGCAAGGAGAAATGGGAACAGGTAGTGTGTGAGTGTTCTTTTTCCTCTTTCTTTTATTTTTAGGGTTTCCATTCTTATCACTGTATCATTTGCACAATAAAAACCAATTTATAATGAAAGAGGGAAAGGACGGAGAAAATGTGAACCTCTGGGGTGGCCCACAGCATGCCTGGAGTCCGTCTGTAGCTGTGGGTCTTCCAGAGTCATTCTGATGGCAGCACTGGTAAAGAAGCTGGCTTCTCCTGGACAGTGGAGGGAAGGAGAAAAATGCAGCATGTGACCCAGGCCAAGAGGTTTTGGTTCTCTGCAGTGTTGGTGTCATTGCCACATCTGACATGAATCTCTTGCCTGGCTGGGGAGGTACAGCTGGGATCCAGCACCATCTAGCCTGGGAGTGTTTTCATCTGTTGGTTCCCTGTCATTTTTCATATGTCATTAGCTTTCCTAGTGGGGGCTTTAGTTAACTGCACTGGAGGAAGGGCCTGCTTGAGATTCTCTCTAATTGAGAGACAGCGGCCAAGGTGACATCAGCCAGAAAAGCAAAATGCAACAGCAATGTCCATGCCTGGGTTTCTTTTGTTCATATTCATATTCATACCTCACTTGATTTCATTCTGTCCTTTAGGTCACCATTCCTTTCCAGATGCCACACATTTGCCCACATTGTTCTCTCAGTCTGGAGTGCCTTTTCTCCTGCTTCTTGAGAAAGCTAAACCCTGTTCATGCTTTAGTACCATTTCCTTGATGAACCTTTTCCCAATGTGCTTTTGGGGAATGAATCATTCCCTCCTCTGGCTCACAAAGCGCTTGACTTGTATTTTTCCTATGGCAATTGTAATTTTTTTTTTTGCAGTACATTATAGTTATTTATGTCCATGTCTGTTTCTCCTACTAACTAGTGAGCTTCTCAAGGTGGCCAAGAAACATGTTTTATTCAATTCTGATTCCCCACACAACATGGCCAAGTCTGGCATATGGTAGGTGCTCAATCAACATGTGGAATGACATTAAATTACAATGGCTGAGTTCTTCCTCTTTACATGTGATGGACTCTCTGGGAAAGCTATTGGGATTATAGGCAGATGACCAATTGGTTTTATATCCATTTCTTTCCTGTGCATTCTGAAAGAGGCAGGAAGAGGAAGAGAGTTAAAGTTATCTGTAGATCCATATTCCAGAGATTTCAGCCAGTGCTCTTTAGAGGGGGTGATAATATGATTAAAAACTAACATATACAAAGACTCTTATTCTGTCATACCCATTAACTCTGTCAAGTCTCACAAAGACACTATAGGATAGGAAGTAGGCTGGGTGGGCAATATTTACTTGTTCCAGTTTTACAGCTGAGGAAACTAAAGCTCAGAAAAATGAAATGATTTGCCCAAGATTATTATCAACTCAAGGTAGGGCTGGGATTCAATTTCATATCTCTGATCCACATCCCATTCTCCTGGCATTGTTGAGGTGACAATGGCGTAGGCAACCATTCTCCCTGATAAAGGTTTGCAAAGGGAAGGAAGGAACCCCGTGGTTTAACCTTGATAGCATATATTTGCATCCAGCCCCAGTTATTATCCATTTACCTGCTCCACTAGTGGTTTAATTTCTCAAGGTCAAAAAGCCATCCCTTTTCCTTTCTCTCTCTCTCAAACTCAGGTCTTTGGCAAGCCCCACACTTTTGCTGGGTCTTGGTTTTCATGTCTATAAATGAGGCTGAAGTTTAAATTGGGTCACATTTACGCCAGCGCCCAGCACAGATTCTGCCCACAATTTCCATCACCCTCCCAGTGGACAACTCCCAGCTCCAACACTAGAGGCCTCCAGGACTCCAGTAGACATAATGGAGTGTGGACCCTAAATGCTGAACCCTCTTCCCAGGCTGGCTGTGGAAACTGAACCTCCTCCAGACAGCAGGGCTGCTCCACTCACGCAGATCAAGTCCAGAGCCTCATTAGTCATGTCAGATGACATAGTTAACACTTGGGGCCAGCACAGCCAGTTCATCAAAAGCCCCTATGTGCCTGGCTCCATCACTGCAGCTGAGGAACTACTGTATGTAGAGCAGGCAGCACATCAGAGGAACAGTGCCAGAGTGCTTCCAAATTGGTTTTGATTAATTGCATAGACATGTCTTTAATTGATGCCAGGATAGCGGCCAGAGAACTTATGGGAAAGCAGGATGTTATGCTTTCGTTCCCTGATGTCCCATAAAGCAGTGAAAGATGAGGAACAGAATCACTGCTCGTTGGAAATTTATTGACCGTGCAGACCCAGAAAATACAAATAACTATCTGAATCGAAACCTAACCTCATTTTCCCAACTCATTGGAAACCATGCATGTTCCCTTCTGCCCTGCCTGCCCGCCTGCCTGCAAAGATGTGCAGTTGAGCAAAAGGTGTGATTTCTAAGAAATGAGCTAGACCTGAGACAGTGTCCTCAGCTTTCCCCAGGTCCTCTTAGAGAAGACCTGGAGATATCAGCCCCTTGAGAAGCTCCTCTTCCTCCAGCTCAACACCCTCCCATGAACTGATATCTGAAGCATTCATTCACACATTCATTCTTTCTTTTCTACCTCTTGTAGGTTTAAGACATATGTATTGAATATGTACTGTTCTGGTGCCAGAAGGAATATAGAATGGAGACAAGTACAGAGCCTTCCTTTGGGAAGTGGTTCTTTAAGAGAAGACAGATCCATGGATGAACTAATGCATTGCCAATGGTACCACATAAGAGATGAAGCATTGGAATTTGGCATCAAGAGGACTTGGGCTTGAATCTCAACTCTGATTTATATTACTAAGCTGCCTCAGGTAGTCTCTTTGATGGTCTGAGTTTTAACTACAGAATAGAATAACACTGCACATGGCAGTTGTGAGGCCAGTAAAAGCACAAGGCCTGGCAGTGATCAATAAATGTTGCCACGACTGAATAAGCACCATCAGGGAGGTTCTGATAGAGTGCTATGAGACATTTCTTATATTCCAGAAACAAATGGTTACTGATCACAGATCCTGTGCCAGGCTCTGTGCTATGCATTGGAAATTTACATAGGAGCTCAGTGCTGTCCTAAAGAGTAGCAATGATTTGGAATGGTAACAATGGCGGAGCATTACACTGTGCACACACAAGTCACTCAGGATTAATGGGGAGGCAGTGGTCACTTCTACCTGGGAAATCAAGATAGATTTGCCTGAAAAGGCAATACTTGAATTGAGTTCAGATGCCTGATAAGATTTTCATTTGCAGATAAAGGAGGAAGGGTGTTCCAGGCATACTGCTATTGTTTTCTTCTGCTATGGTCTAGATGTGGTTTGTCTCCCAAAGTTTCATCTGACTATTAGCTTGGTCCCTAGCATGGTGGTATTGAGAGGTAGTAAAAACTTTGGCTGCTTTGTGCCATGTATAACCTGATATTTTCATATTTTTAATTTGTTTATTATCTGTCTCTCCCACTAGAGTGACAGACAGGTTCATGAGAACCTGAGATCCTGGCTGTCTCTTCCTCCACTCTGTTAAAACATCTGGAGCATTGCCTGTAGGTGTTCCATACATGTCTGTTACATGACAAAATAAACAACTTGAGGCACAGGAGTACATGCTGCAGTCAAAAAATAACATAAGCATGGGGCCTGGCACACTACAAGCACTGGTTTTTTTTTCATGATATTAATAAGGCAAGAGGAATTGAGGTAGGTGGTAACAGAAAATGGGACCACTGAGCTGCACCCTGAAAGCAGAGAAGTATAACAATGTGATGGGATTGTTGGGAGGACCAGGAGGAACAGATCAGAAAACTTTGAAACCCTTTCTAATCTCGAGCTTCCAAGAATTTCTCCAGAACAGATCATCTCTTACCACCCTTCCTGGTCCCCTCACTCACACCCCTTCTTTCCACTCCACCCTGTCTGGAGGCTGTAAGACATCTGACACATCATTTCCTGCCAATGTAAATCACAGACTGATGTGTGATACTCGTTCTCAGTTTTTACCATCCCCCAGGTAGAGATGGCCCCATAGTCAGGGTGGAGGCCCCAAGCAAAGCCAGTCTTTCCACAGGGTGGCAAACAGAGGGGAACTGTTTACCCACCAGCACCTTCCTGGCTCTGCTCCCAGATAATTTTATGTCCTTTGGTCCTGAATCTGGGCCTTAGTTGGATGCACCTCAGTTCACTTGCTGGAGCACTGATGTGTGACTGTTTAACTGCTGCTGCTTCCTGTCCCAGCAATCCTGTGCTTCAGGGACCATGGGAAAGAGAGAAGAAAGAGAGCTTTATATGAGGTAAGTCTTGGCAGTAATAATAAAGGCCAAAGACTAACTTCCACTTACATAGTGCTTAACAATTTACATAGCCTTAGAGAACTCCTATTCATCCTTCAAGACCCTGCACAAATGTTTTCTCTTTTTACCAAACTTCAACTCTATCAGGTAGAGCGTTCCCTCTATACTTGGTAAAAATTCTGTTGTTGCCGTTATTGCCTTGCAGCACTCTTTATTTGTGTATCTGTCTGATTTCCTCCATTAAATCTTCAATTCCTTGGATGTAGATGTCTTCTCTCCAAGTAAAATATATTTCTTTATTTAAAAGCAATGTCAATGTTCATTATACATAATTTTCTAGTTATTAAAGTAATATTTATAGTCACAATAATAAAATTGTATAAAAGTATAATGAAATTTTAAATCCTCTATAATTTCATCACTCAGATAAAACCACTATTAACATTTTGGGTGTATCTTAAGCCTTTTTTAGCATATAAGAAGTAAAAATGAGACTATACAATGTATATGTTTTTTTTTAAAGAGAGAGTGAGAGAGAGAGAGAATTTTAATATTTATTTTTTAGTTATCAGTGGACACAACACCATAGTTTGTATGTGGTGCTGAGGATCGAACCCAGGCCGCACGCATGCCAGGTGAGTGTGCTACACTTGAGCCACATCCCCAGCCCAAATGTATATGTTTTTATAGTGTGATTTTATTACCTATTGTGAACATCTTCAAACAACATGGATGATTCTTTAAAAATATCACTTTAAATGGCTGCATTATTTTATTCAGTGTGTATACAATAATTAACCTAACAATTTCCCAATTGTGGGGCATTTTCTTTTTACTCTTTTACAAAAAAATGCTGCAATGAATAAACTGCATATGTATACATGTACATGTCTTTGTTGGCATCTCTTTTCCTAAGAAGTATTCCTAGAAATGTTTTTTCTAGGCCAACTGGCTTAAACTCTTTTAAGGTTCATGATGCTCACTGCCATATTGCTCTGTGAAAGAAAACCAATTTATAATTCCCCCATTGCAAGAGCATGCCCAGCTCTTAAAATAAAGTGTTGTCTGGTTTGCAGCCAATTTTCAAATAAAAGGTATAGAAATTCTTAAAGCAATGGAAGCACTATTCAAATAAATATACCCTTTTAGGTTGAAGTCTTGGGAGAAGGCAACTCTAACTTTGATATAAATGTTGCTAAGTTTAAGAAAATTATCCTCCTCAAAGGAGCTTGGAGATGTTTCTGGATAGTGGGGGAAATACCTGTTGGCCTCTACATCTTTCTAGAGGTTCTCAGGTTCAGGAGAACATGGCTTCCCCTGTTTGCTTTCTACTCCACCCTCTTCTGCTCCCAAAACAGCCTTACCTAGTAAACAGGAGAAACTTCTTTCAGAGTATCTGCTTAGCAAAATGCCAGTAAAATGGTCCATAAAGACGAATGATGGAGAGAAACCAAAGGTACCAATCTACCCTTAAGATACCTGGAAGTCTTCCTTGAGATTTTATGGACAAACAGACTGAACACAAAACCTGTTTACCCACTTGAAGTCTTATGGCTTTGGCAATTCAGACAATCTTTCTGAGTGGTGAACTGGGTCTCCACTGAATACTAAAGCTTAGAAGATGGAGCTTCATTTCCTGCCAAGTAAAGTAGCTAGAAATGAGATAAACTAGATTTTCATTTATATGAAATTTCCAGAATAAGCAAATCCACGAAACAAAAGTAGATTCGTGATTTCCAGGGACTGGAGTAGGAGAAATTGGGAGTGATTAGTAATGGTAAATGGGTATGGGTTTGTTTGTTATTTTGGAGAATGACCACAATGTTCTAAAATTAGTGTCGAAAGATACACAAAATTTTCTTTTATTGTGGTATTTGTGGTTAAACCCAGGGGCTCTCTACCACTGAGCTATACCTTCAGCCCTCATTATTCCTTTTTTGAGAGAGAGTCTTACTAAGTTCCTGAGGTTGCCCTTGAACTTGTGATCTTATATTACTATGCCTGGCTAGTTACATAAATTTTTAAATATATTCAAAACTATAGACTTACATTTTAAAAGGGTGAGTTTTACTGTATATTAGCTGTATTTCTATAAAAAGTAAGCAAAGAAACTGATACACAGATTTGCAAATATAAACAAACATTGGTTGTTAAAACATCTAATTGTGGGGTAAGTGGGTAAATGGTTAAAGTAAGTTAGAACTAAAATACTGAAACTCAAATTGCTTAGATGTTAGAAGAGGGTAGAGATCAGAAATAAATAATTCTAGGGGCTGGGGTTATAGTTCAGTGTTGAGCACTTGCCTAGCATGTATGAGGCACTGGGCTCAATTCTCAACCACTGCATATAAATAAATAAAATAAAGGTCCATCAACAACTAAAAAACTATTTAAAATAAATAAATAAATAATTCTAAAGCTCCTGAAATCTTTACAATGAACTAGAGATACTGGTTAACTTCATAGTGCTAAGTCAAGTATCTACATTAATCATGTTGGAACACCATAGAAAAAATAGAACTAGAATAACTTTCAAAACACTATTGAGAATAAAAGGGATTAAATAAAATAACCATATCAATAGAAGGCAGAATAAGAGAATAAGAGAAAACACATGGCAATTAGACAAAACAAAATGAGATGGAATATCCCCCAATATATCATAATAATAAGAAATATATAAACTTGCTTAAGAAAAAGCAAATATTCTTAGATTGGATTTTTTTAAAATATCAGTGGTACATTGATTACTAGAATACATTAAAAACAATGACTCATATTAAAAGAATGGGGAAAATATACTAAGCAAAATAATGAATATTAATCAACTTTATTAACCTAACTCATAAAACATTATTAATGATAGATGGAAAAAGAAAATTCATCAAGAAGATATGTCCTAGTAGAGTGTGGTCTGAAGACAGGTATGAAGACACAGATTGGTGTGAATATACTATGTATACAACCAGAAATGAAAAATTGTGCTCTATGTGTGTAATAATAAGAAGTGTAATGCATTCCACTGTCATATATATATATAAAGAACAGAAATACCAAAAAAAAAGCAGATGGGGAAAAAAGATCATTCTAATATCATATACTCAGATAATAATAAAAGTGAAGTACATTCATTTTCAAAGGTCACATTTACTATTCATGGATCCTTGCTAAATGACCATTAAAGAAATTATATCAATAAAAAATGTATAATAAAAAAAAAGAAGATATGTCCTAGAACCTCTATGTACCCACTGGCAACATTGCCTCCAAATATATAAAGCTAAAACTAACAGAATTACAAAAAAAAATAGTTAAGTCCATATGATGAGATTTTTTTTAAATATTAATTTTTTTCTTTAGTTTTAGGTGCACACAATATCTTTTTTTTATTGGTTATTCAAAACATTACAAAGATTGCAGAATCACATCGGTTACACATCCACATTTTTACATAATGCCATAATAGTAACTTGCACAAATATCTTTATTTTATTTTTATGTGGTGCTGAGGATCGAACCCAGTGCCTTGCACATGCCAGGTGAGCGTGCTACCACTTGAGCTACATCCCCAGCCCCTGATGAGAGATTTTTAACATACTTCCCTCTATAACTGCTAGGGTAAGCTGACAAAATATTAGTATTGAAAATTTGAACACTATTGACTATCAAGCTTCTAAGACTTTCCAAACTTAAGTTCCTAGATCCTGACAGTCCTTCTTCCCTTTGCCAAGGCGTGTGGAGGCTCCCTGTACAGTGCCATTATAAACTTTACCTCTGGATTCAGCCAGGGGAAATGTATTTCGATTTATCAGTTATGGTGAAATCACTTTTACTAGATTGAGCTCTGGTAGGAAGTTATGGGCTTATTTGAAAGGATGGTACAGAAAAAAATCCTGGGGAATGGATCTCCATACTGGTACATTATTCAGATATCATACAGTATCTACTTAATAGGAATCTTGGGAGAAAAAAATTGCAAAATCTGTGTTTCTCATGAATAATAAGTTTTGTGTATAGTTTACAGGCACTAAATTCTTAACTAATATTTCTACTTTGCTAGGATCACTGGGAAACTCGCAGCCAAAATTTGGTGACTTTATTCAACAAGTTATAAAAAATAATAATAATACTTAATATCTATTGAATGCTCCTCGCACTATTCCAAATGCTTTGCATGTATTTAACCTTCATCTCCTACCAATGAAATAGGACTATTATTATTCCCATTTTAAGATAAGAAAATTGAGATCCAGAAAGATTACATAATTGACTCAGGATATATAACTAGTGAAGTACAGAACCATAATTTGAATCCAGGCAGTCATCCTTAAGCACTATTGACGTTACCTCTTTGGATCCTACAATATGTACACCTGTGTTCCAATTATTAGAGCCTCTGGCTCTAATAATTCCCTATGCTTAGCTTTCACTTTTAGCCAAGATTTAGAAGTAGGAACTAGATTTATCTTCCTGCATGAAACAGCTTGAAATCTGGACAGAACATAAAATATAATGGTTTGAGCCAGCAACAGTGGTATATGCCTGTAGTCCCAGCTATTCAGGAGACCAAGAAAGGAGGATCACTTGATCTCATGAGTTTTGAAACAAGCCTAGACAACATAGTGAGCCCCTATCTCAAATATTAGTAAAAAATTATTATTTTTTATTAGTAGTAGTAAAAAATAATAATGATTTTTTTTTTTTTTTTTTTAGCGGTGCTGGGGATTGAACTCAAGGCCTCACACATGTTAGGAAAGTGGCTTTTTACCATTGAGCCACATCCCCAGCCCTAATAATAATGATTTTTTTAAAATATCTTTATTTTACTTTTACATGGTGCTGAGAATCGAACCCAGTGCCTCACGCATGCTAGGTGAGCGGGCTACCACTTGAGCCACATCCCCAGCCCTAATAATGATTTTTAAGACATTGAATATCATGGTCATCCCTTAGAACAAGGTAGAAATAAGGTTAGCTTTAAGATTCTCCCTGTTGACTTCCTGGGGAGGGTTTCTAGAAGCCATGATGTTGGGGGTAAACCCAGAATGAGCCTGCCTGATAGTTTATGTGAGTTGAATCTGGGGAAATCAATGTGGCTAGAGTTTATAGGGAAGAACACCATAGAGAAGAGAATTGCACAGAAAGAAAGCTATGTCTATCTGCTGAGGATCCCCCACAAGTCTTCAGCATGTATAGGAGTAAACTACCAAAGGCCAGGGAAAGAACTAGAAGGGCCCTTCTCAGAGATAACAATGATCCAATTCCTGATTCTAACACTCAGCATGACAAGATAAGAGTTCACAAGAAATCAAGTGGGTTTTGCCACAACAGGTTACTCTGGTTCCATCCAACAAAGCTCAAGAGTAGTAGCCAAAAACTATTTCCAAAAAGCAAAAGGGCCCCATTATGAGGAGAAAAATCAATCAACTGAAACTGAGGGAAATAGGTAGAACTGATAAATCAGGACATTGTCACGTTCCTCACAACTAAAACACTCAGGGTCACTCCAAGTGAACTGGGCTGCATGAAATAATCACACAGAGACAGAGATACCTTTTTCTTTGGGATCCTGTGATAGCTCCTCTGACCTTTAGGGTCTGCAGAAGGAGAAAAGAAAGCATGTGCTGAACACTTTTATTGAGGAGAAGTCATTTAAATGAAGCACGGGGTCAGGTTTCAGGGAGTTGAGTATAGCTTTGTGATGTCTGGTGTCAGCAGGTTGACTGACATCTAGGAAGGCCACACCCAAAGGCAGAGCAAAAGAAGGGGACACACAAAGGGAGTTTCCATGGAACATTCTATCCCAAACTCTGCAAAGGAGTAGTATTACAAGGGAATAGGTGAGTGTAATTCAATCCATGGGGCGACACACTTACATCTTAAGACATGCCATCAACTCCCCACAGACATTAAAATAGTTAAAAGTATTACATGTAATCAATAATCTAAAGACTGGACTTGTTAGTAGAGACACAGAACATATCAAAAAGACCCAAATCCTAGTAGCAACAGATACACTCAGTGTCCATATCTTGGTGTCTAAAAATTTTCAAATAATATATTTAGATATCACCTCTTGCCTTCCAGGACATGAAACTTAATCCTTCCCCTTCCCCTGAGTGTGGGCTGAATGTGGTGATTTGCTTCCAGAGATGAGAAGGGGAAAAGAATAGCTTCACAGAAAGAAAAAAAAGTGGCAAAAATTTCCTTAAAGTTTTTATTAGCAAACGGGGCGCAGAGTGGCACAGGTCTATAATCCCAGTGACTCGGAGGCTGAGGCAGGAAGTTTTTGAGTTCATAAGCCATCCTCAGCAACTTGGACCTAAGCAACTTAGTGAGACCCTGTCTCAAAAACAAAACATTAAAAGGGCTAGGGATGTGGTTCAGTGGTGAAGTGCCCCTAGGTTAAATCCCCTATACCAAAAAAAAAAAAGTTTTTATCATCCAGTAACTAAAGTTAATATCATCAATGTTTTGTGGCTATTATACTTTCTATTATGATAATAAGAAGGGTATTTCAGCACAAGGCAGTGAGTTCAAGAGAAAGGAGGAAACCTGTGAAACTCCACACCATGTACAACCACAAGAACGGGACCTGTTTCACGGCTGTGACCAAGGTTCTGACCAGAATAATTGTAAGGAGGAAAAGTTTATTTGAGGGCTCATGGTTTCAGAGGTCTTAGTCCATAGAAGGCTGGCTCCATTCCTTGGGGCTTGAGCTAAGGCTGAACATCATGGCGAGATAGTGTGGCAGAAGTAAGCAGCTTACATCAGGAAGCAGAGAAAAAGAGAGACTCCACTCTCTAGATACAAAATATATACCCCACAGTCATGCCCCTCAAAAAACTATTTTCTCCAGCCACACCCCATCTGCCTTCAGTTACCACTCAGTTAATCCCATCAAGGATTAATTCACTGATTGAGTTAAGACTCTCAAAATCCAACCATTTTTCTTCTGAATCTTCTTGCGTTGTCTCACTTGTGAGCTTTTGGGGAACACCTCACATCCAAACCATAATAGATCCTAATTGGAATAAGTTATACTCCATGTATTATGTATAATGTGTCAAAATATACTCTACTTTCATGTATCTAAAAAGAACAAGTAAAAAATATATATCCAAAAAAAAAAAAAAAAAGAAAGGGAGGAGGAAAAAGGTTACTTCAAAACATTCCAGATCATGAAAAACAAAGCCTGAGAAACTGTCAGATCAGAGGAAAATAAAGAGACATGACAATTCAATGGAAGGTGGTATATTCTCAATTGATTTGGGAACAGAAAAAGGACTTTAGTGGAAAAACTTTTGAAATGTGAATAATGTGTGGAGTTTGTTTTGTGTAACATAGTCAAAAAAATAGTAATGTACTTTTTTTAAAATATATTTTTTAGTTGTGGGTGGGCACAATACCTTTATTTTATTTTTATGTGGTATTGAGGATCGAACCCAGTGCTTCATATATGCTAGGTGAACACTCTACCACTGAGCCACAACCCCACCCCCTAATGTATGTATGTATGTGTATATATATATATATATATATATATATATATATATATATATATATATTTAATACCTAGGATTGAACCCAGGGGCACTTTATCACTGAACCACATCCCCAGCACTTTTTTTTTCTTTTTTTGAGACAGGGTCTAAGTTGCTTAGGGCCTTGCTAAATTGCTGAGGCTGGCCTCGAACTTGAGATCCTCCTGCCTCAGCTTCCTGAGCTGCTGAGGCTTGCACCACCACACCCAGCAGTATCTTACTTTTGAAATTGCACCACAGTACTATAAGATAAAACAGAGAGAACTGGAAATGGAAGAGAAATCACTTTGTGATTGTGTGTGTGTGCTGACGATTAAGCTCAGGAGGGCCTCCATGTGCTCTAACACTATATCTCCAGTTATATTACCTTTACAAATTTTCTGTAAATTTGAAATTATTCCAAAATTTAAAATATACTAAAAATCCAAATCAAACTTCCTTAGAGATGGAATCTACAATATTTGAAATGAAAAATATACAAGATGGAATAAAAATAGAGTAGACATTTCAGAATGAAAAATCAGTAAACTTGGAGACATAGCAAGAGAAATATACCAAAAAAGTATACAAAGACAAGACAAAATAAGAGCATCAGTTAGCTCTGGGACAACTTCAAGTGGTCCAAGGAGGTAACTGGAGTTCCTGAGAGGAGGGTGACAGAAAAAAATTGTGGAAATAATGGCCACAAATTTTCCTAATCTGATGAAAACTTTAGGCCTACAGATCCAAGAAGCTCAATGAAACTCAATCACAAAAAACAAGAAAACTATACCAGGACATATCATAATCAAGCTGCATAAATTCTTAAAAAGGGAAGGAGACAGTGTGTACAGAGAAAGATAAGCATTTTACAGACTTTTCATTAGAAACAATGCAAGCCAGGGGACAGTGGAACAATCTTTGTGGTACAGAAAAGAAAAAAAAAAAAGGCCTGTCAATTTATAATTTGATCAAAAACAAAGGTGAGAATGGGGAAAGCATAGTGTTTATCAAAAAGTGATGCTTGGACAACTGGCTCTCCACAAGCAGAAACAAATGAATATGGACACTTATCTCACATGATATACAAAAACAAATTCAAAATGGTTCAAAGACCAAAACTAAATAACTCTTAGACTTCATTAAAATTAAATTTGGGGGGGTCTCAAAGAATACTATCTACTAATCAAGGAAATCCACAGAGTAAAAGAAAACATTTGCAAATAATATATCTGTTAAAGGTCTCGAGAACACAGAACTCATACAACTCAACAACAAAAGACAAAAAAAATAAAATAAATAAAGGACAAAGGACTTGAATAGACATTTTCCCAAATCAGATATACACTTGTCAAACAAGCACTGGAAAAGATGTTCAATGCCATCACTAGGGAAATGTAAATCAAAATCACAATGAGATATCACAAGTGTTGAAAGAATATGGAGAAATTGGAACCCTCATGTCCTACATTGCTTTTGGGAATGTAAGATGGTACAGTGACTATGAAAAATGATCTGTGAGTTCCTCAATAAGATAAACATAGGAATACCCTATAATCCTTCCAATTCCATTCCTCCTAGGTATATCCAAGGGAACTGAAAACAGGTATGCAAACAAAAATGTGTACATATATGTTCATAGCAGCACTATTCACAATAGTCAATGGGTGAAAGAATAAACAAATGTGATATATTGATACAATGGAGTATTATTCACCTTCAACGGAGAATGAAGCATTAATATGTACTACAAAATGGATGAACCGCAAAAACATGATACCAAGTAAAAGAAGCCAGCTGCTAAAGGTCACATGTTGTATAATTCAATTTGTATGAAATTTCCAGAATAGCAAAACCATTTAGAAAGAAAGTTGACTGATAACTGTCAGAGGCTGGGGGTAAAAGGGAAGGGGAGTTACCATCTAATGGGTATGAGTTTTCCTGATGAAAATGCTCTGGAATTACATAGTAGTGATGGCTGAGCCACACTGTAAATATTCTAGATGCCAATGAAACACACTTTAACACGGTTAAAATGGTGAATTTTGTTATGGGAATTTTACCACAACAAAAAAGCAATTACTATAAAAGTCCCTTCTTTCATTCATCCATCAAACATTTATTCAGCAGTTCCAGGCAAGATTAATCCTAGATGCCAGGAATACAGAGAAGAATCAGATGTGATGGAGAGAAAACCCATCATGCAAACAATTAAGTTCAGTTAAATGTTACAGTTTTGGTTTTTGGTACTAGGGATTGAACTCAGGGGCACTCAAGCACTGAGCCACATCCCTAGCCCCTTTTTGTATTTTATTTAGAGACAAGGTCTTGTTGAGTTGCTTAGCACCTCACTAAGTTGCTGAGGCTGGCTTTGAACTATGATCTTCCTGCCTCAGCCTCCCCAGCCACTGGAATTACAGGCATGTACCATTTCACACAGACAAACATTACAATTTTTTAACATAAGAATATGCATTGTGTACTGGGGATGACTGCTTTACCAATGGGGTGACAGGGAAAATGTATGGTAAGGCTGAGACTTGAGTGTTGAGAGGGAGCCTGTCAGGTGGAGGGCAGCAGGAAGGCATTCCGAGGAGAGAATGAGGCTGAGCCAGCTCAAAATACTAGTGTCCAAATCTCTGGTTTTTAACAAACTCCAAATCAGATAGCACAAGTGAAACATAGAGGGTGGATTTCAGGACAGTATGGCGAAAGGTAGGTGATAGTAAGAAATGATAGAAGAATGACGCAGACCCACCCAGATGTAAGGGTGAAAGAAACATGTAATTCTGAGTGGGTCACTTGGTGGGTGGCACCCACATAACAAGTTGAGTACAAACAATGTTGTGCTCTTGAGACACACCACACTAGAATAGAATATATAATCCCTTTCCCTACTACCTCACTTCATCTTATGTATTCTACTACTTGTAATAGTTTTAATTATTTTCTTTCTTTTTCTTCTTCTTTTCCCTCTCTCCTCCTCTCCTTTTCACTGAAACCTTCTCTTTTCTTGGGCTCTCTTTGTTTTCCTGTTTGAAACATGTTACTATGGAAATGTCATGGCACACTATACTGGCATTACAAGTGAAGTGTAAAGAATTTTTAGAACATGTAGAAATACAAGATCAGGGTATAGGGATGTAAACCTTAATTATGTGATAGCATCATGACTTCAGACATCGTATCATAAATACAAACACACTTGGAAATCTGAGACAGCACAGAGGAGATAATCGAGAGTTTTATTAAGATTTATGGTCCCAGACTTTAAGAACATATGTGAGAAATATTAAAAACCCAAAACAAAACACATCACTTGGGAAGAACATCTGGAAAAAAAAGAATGACAGAATTCCAACATTTACTTAAGAATACACACCTCTGGAAGAAGGACCAGGGGACCTAGATACCCCAAGAAAATTTAGAAAAATCCTCTACCATGTTGCCATAAATATACTGTTTAAAAATTGTGTATAAATCAACTGTTGGTAAATCATTTGTTAAATGAAAGGTTGAACATGATTTTAATGCAAGATTTAACATGATTTATAAAGGAAATTATTACCAACGGTATAACAGAAAAAACTCACTGGATTGAGAAAGGCTTAAGGTCCTTCATTATTATGCTGGCTCTGCCACCAACTAGATGTGTGATTCAAGAAAAGTCACTCAACTTCCCTGAGCCAATTTCCTCATCCAATCGGGGTTATAATTCTGATTTTTCACTTATTAGCTTCTTCAAGCAAGATAACAGGGGTACTGAGCCACGGCCTAGTGTCCATTTTCTTCTGAGAGATGATATGCTAAGCCAAATCCTTGTGGATAGAGTTCAGGTCCCTTCTAGAAGAGTTAGGGGTGGCACAACCAGAAACCAGTTATCAGTGTGCTATTCATTTCACCTGTTCATACCACAGATTTCTCATTTCCACAAGTATGATAAGTACAATGATTCCAATTTTTTTGTTCCAAATTGTTTACAAAAGCTTGTTCCTTAGACAGTCCTCTGGGAAAGATCTGTGGTTGGAGCCCCTCTGTCCCTTCTTCCCCTAGCTCACAAAGGTGGGTAGTGTCTCAGGCAGGGGCTGTATCCTCTGTGCCTAATACAGGACCAGGCCTAATGAAGAAATTCAGTAAATTCTGTTTGCTGGATATTTCTGAAAGAGGAAACTAAGACACTGAGAAAGACTTGAATACCAGAGATAAACTTCTGGCTGATTGTTCATACATTTCTGAACTTTCCAATTTTTCTACAGTGAGCAAAAATACCAACAAACCACAGATGTTAAAGCTTCCTTTTCCTGGCCCCAGTCTCCTACAAGTAATGTCGTAGCCAGTCTCGTAACACTGCAAGTTTTCCTCAGTTTTCCAAAGTCTGGCATAGGACACAGGGCACACGCTTCTCTTTAAGAGAAACAGTCATTAATATGTCTTCTGGTTTGTTTTTCTTAAAAAGCAATTATAGTGTGCATTTGTCTTTGTGGACTAACACCTGCCATTCAGCCCTACTCAAAGACTCCTGCCAACGAGTTCCAGAAAAGGCCATTTCTAACAGTATTTAGGCACCACCTTGATTATTCTGCCATACAGGAAGTACAAAAATAACTTAAGAATTTGTCTTTTTAGGTAAAAGCAGATTTAGGCTTATTAACTAGCAGGAGACAGAAGGCAATAATTGCTCAGGCCTTTTGCAGATTGCTACAATCACGTAGAATAATTCAGGTGCTAGGAGGAAGAAAAAGAAGCAAAAGATACTATCTACAGAGCACTTATTACATGCTAGGTCTTGTGTCCTGTACCTCATATACTTTATTGATATATATTATTTAATATAAGCTTCACATTTAATAATCACTAACAAATATATGTATAATGTGTATAGTTTATTGTTTCGTTTGCAGTACGGAGAACAACTTGGGGTGCTCTATCACTGACCTACATCTCCAGCCCTTTTTACATTTTATTTTGAGATAGGGTCTCACTAAGTTGCTGAGCCTGGCCTCAAACTTATGATCCTCCTGCCTTAACTTCTGAGTGGCGAGGATTACAAGCCTATGCTACTGCATTTGGTTAATATACTATATTTGACTCATTTATCTTATTGCTTATCTGTCTCCCTCTCTTAAATGCATGCTCATGTGGAGAAATATATTTTGTCTTATTTATTGCTGTATTCTATGTCTGGAACGGTGTCAGATACATATAAACACTCAATAAATACTTGTTGAATGAAAAAATGAACAACTTTATGAGATAAATGGTATTATTTTACTGTCATGGATGAGTAAGCTAAGATACTTGGAAGCTGCAAATGAACTGCCCAATCACCCAGCTAGCTAAGGAACCAAAACTAAACCCCAAGTCTCACTCTTGTCCTTTGTATAAACGAGGGACTTACACGTTAAGATTTTGAAGAATTCATCTAGCTTGACAAATTTATAAACTATATGTCTATAAAACATGTATTTACCTTGTATACATATTTGAAGGCTTGAAACTTCACCAAGGAGATATATTTAACATTTTAATGATAATCATTTTTAAAAACAACAAGTGAGTGAGTACATGTTTTCCCACCAGAACAATTTCATCTATGGGTAGGCATTAGCAATATAATATCTCACTTTAAAATCCTACAATGTGATTATTATTCTTCAGACATAAATAAAAAGTACAATAATTTTGGATACCATCAAAATAACATTTGCAAACCTTAAGAGTTTTGTAAGTTACATTAAAGATGATTAATGATTTGCATGTAGCATTCTCAATGCTGAACATAAATATTCCAGTATATATATACCCTTGTTGCTTGAGTGTCCCTGTATGGGAGGAGGTAGACTTGGCACACTGAAAGCTATTCCTATACTAAAGAAATTATATGGAAGGCTCAGAATTCTTCAGAGAATCAGCTATAATAAAATCCATGTTAAGAATTCATTTTGTATGAGAGAATGTGAGAGTAAAATCCAAAAGAGGTTAATTTTACCCAGGAGAGAATTTCATATCCTTTTTCATTTGTCAGAATATACTTGATTCATAAGTGTTCTTTCACCTACCTAGGGCCACATAACAGGAAATTCCACTCATGGTATCTCCTAATAACAACTTTGGTTTTTTGCAGGCATTTTGGTCACTTCCCCTTCTCCTCCGGGGCAGGTCCTTTTCCCTTCTGTTACAAACCAACACAATATCATACAGCCTCCATGTTGACCCAGCCAATTAATTTGTTCATGGATCAACACTGCAGATGTAGCCTTACTCTCTATTGCCAACTTTTGATGCTTATTGATAATAAAAGTAACATTATTTGGAGAAATATTCTTTGGAAGTATAAAAAACAGAAAAAATTAAAAACACCCATAAAATTCAACCACCCAGAATTGGCAGATCCTTTCTAACCATTGGGGGAAAAAACATTTTGGGGTTCCTATGTACAGTTTGTATCACTCTTTTCACTAAACATTATAAACACTTTTGCTGTGCTGCTGAATACTCTTAGTAAACATTTATTATGTTGACTGCATACTAGGTCTATTGTATAGTCATGCTATAATTTATTTAACCAATTTTCTCCTGTTGGACTTTTAGATAAGTAAGCATAAATTTTGCTCACATTTTAGACTATTTCTTTAGGACAGATTCCCAGAAGTGGAATTAGAGGATCAGAGGATATAAACATTTTTAAAGTTCCTCCTAATAGATACTGCCAAATTGCTTTTCAGAAAGCTGTTGCCAATTTACAATTTCCAACATTGCCAGCATGTTTTTCTACCAATATAGATCCATGTAAAGGATAATAAAATTTAAGTGGAGCATACAGTCCTCCCATTATTAATGCAGTTGGAGAAGCATCATGACCACGGCACAAAGTCTTGGGGCAAAGGTCATATCTATTTCCAGGTTTGCAGTTAACAAGAAGTTAGTATGAACACATGGAACAGTGAAGAGTAAAGAGTCATATGATTAGATTTCAGACTGTCAAATGTAAGGCCTGTGTCTCTTTTGTTTATTGCTGTACCTCAGCACACAGGACAGTGCCTGGTACCTCAGCCACTCAACATTCATTGAGTGAATTAATACAGAATCTTCTTTCAGATAGCCTTTCAGCCAGTGGAGGGTTGATTTACTCCTAGTTCAAGGGAAAAATGATTGGCTGATCACTCTTTATAAAGTTCTGTTCAACCTTGAGATTATTGCAACTTTGGGAAATCAGCTTAAGTGAAGGTGATACAATAAAGATCTCTTTTGAGGAAAAACAAGTATACTCATCTAAAAGTACATACTCTGGCACCAGTTACAACAGTTACATGGTTAAAAATATATATATATATATATATACACACACACACACATATATACATACATATATACACACAAATATATATACACGTAAATATACATACATATACACACACCCATATATAGTATTTATTTTTATAAACTTGCAAAAAAAATTTGTGATTTGCCACCTCCATAGTACACACTTTAATAAGTGATAACATATTCAAATGCCATGGTGAAAGCATTTTCAGAATTACCTTTAGTTCATTCCATTATTGCCAATTGCAACTTGGCACCATTTCTAATATTGCCAAAATAGGTTTTGAGATATTACATGGGAATAACACAGGTGGTAGTTTGCAAAAAATCATTTTTAATCAAAAAGCACAAAATTCATTTTGTGAACTGGAATATGGTCAAGGTGAAATAGCCAATCATTCAGTTCTAGGTCATTCTCTTGGTCTCAAGATTCCACAATTTCTGTATAGTAAATCGTCAGACACTGACAGATCCACTTGGCCTTAACGATGTTATTGATGGAAAACAAGCTATCATCATACACACACACACACACACACACACACACACTAGATCAGGGGTAGGCAAACTATGGCCCATGGGCCAAGTCTGGTATACCACCTGTCTTTCCATGGTCTATAAGCTAAACAATTTTTTTTTCTAGTTGTCAATGGACCTTTCTTTTTTTTTTTAATTTATTGATACATGGTGCTGAGAATCAAACCTCACACATGCTAGGCAAGCACTCTGCCACTGAGCCACAACCCCAGCCCAACAATTTCTTTTTTACATGTTTAGATGGTTGGGGGAAAGGAATCAAGATTATATTTTGTAAAAACTATGTGAAATTCAAATCCTAGTATCCCTTTATAAAGTTTCATATGGAACATAGCCATGATCCTTTGTTTTCATATTAGCTTTGTCTGCTTTAGCACTAACATGTTGAGTAACTGCAACAGAGATGATAGAGCCCACAAAGCCTAGGATGCTTTCTTTATAGAAGTCTGCTGGCTCTTCAGTAGACCCAAGTGGGTCCTTGGAGGTACTGAAGCTCCCCACTAGATTGTTTCTGGATATTTATACTGGGTGATACAACTTGCACAGTATTTGTAAAGATCTGATAAGGCAGAGAACATAAATATAGAAGGATTGCCTCCGATAGGATGTAAAAGCCTGGTAAAATCTAGGAGGGCTGATCCCTGCAACAGTAGTTGAAGAATGCAGAATAAGTTAGTTCAGGAGCAAAGGGAGGCTCTCTAACAGATCCTGGTGAGATGTAATCCCAGGGAGCCTAGCAAGGCTTGCTGGTGATGATGTCTGCAAAGAGCAGGCAAAGTGAATCGTGTATGCAACGGAGTGACAGACAGTTCCCCAATAGTGATCCACTCCTTTAGTAGGTGTCCTTAAGTCATTTAGAATCCAGACTTATCTGGGCATCTCCCATATCAAGTGTGGACTTTGACAAAGAAATGGATCTGAAAGGAAGGCTCTGGAAAGTAGGTCCCAGGTATACATTCTCCCCAAAAGATAACATTTCCAAAAGGACTCAGAGCCAGGGGCAGAATTTAGAAGACTATAGAACCGTACTTGTGTTTTTCTCAAAGATTGGTGAAATTTTTTTTCTCTTTTTAAAATAATTTTTAATGGGGTAAATGGAGCAGGGCGGAGAGCGAGAGAATTAGATAAAATTAATGATGGGATGATCTGCCCCAGGAACAATCTATTCCTCTTGGACTTTAGCTTTGGCACAGAACATTCCATGTGGACTCTGAATCAAAATGGGAGTGAGAATATGGGTGGGTAGGGGAAGATCTACCTAAATGCCAAAAAGATTCACTGATTGTTTTAAGCTTGAGAATTATGGTTTTGAGAATTATTGTTTGCAGATTGCCAACTCTTCTCCTAATGTCCCACAGAGAGCCACGCTTGATCTGCAATTAGGTGAAACTTCTCCTGCCAGACAGAATACAGTGGCTGGGAGAATGGGATTTGGATGTTATAGCTCTGAATACTCATGATTCTCAGGGCCAGAGATAAGGAGATTGCTTCCTTGAGAAACTAGTTGCATCTGGGGAGTACAACCAACAGTGGCTAAGAGAGGCAAGGACCTCCTCCCATCCTCCTGGGTACCGATGCCCCTTATTAAAAAAAAACAAAATCCAGAACATATATTCCCCTCGTTGCCCTACCCACTTCTTGAGAGGTGGGTAGGGGTAGAGCAGACAATTTCTGCTCCAATGAAACATGGCTAAAGCAGAGAGCTCAAAGAGGGACCCAAAATTCAGAGAAATAAGAGTAAATTGAGTGAAAGGCCATAACAAAAGAGCAATTCAAGGATCAACACACCAAAGTGGCCAAAAGGTGCTCTTGGAGGTGTGGTCCAGAACCAGAAAACAAACTGGTGAAGAATAAATTGAGAGGGGTATATGCATGAGCCAAAGACAAGAGCCTTGAGTGTGATGCAGGGCTGGATTTGAGATTACAAGATCAGGAGCTCAAGAGACCTGGCCCACAAGTGCAGACCAGGGTAAATGTGGGTCAGCAATGGAGTACATTTGGCAAGTGGGTACATAAGGAGTTCTAAGAACTCCCGTGGATACTCCAGGGTGATCATGTGGAAGTCTTGGGTTTAGCGATTTGAGTACTATGTGAGACTAGATTGCTCTAGATGAGTTTTAGGACAGAAATTTTACTTCTCAAAAATCTGAAGCATGACATCATCACTGAATATTTTATGGGAAGCCTTGCAAAGGGACAATGGTTCAAGTAGTAGTTCAACTAATGACTATTTAGGACATCATCTAAGGATATAAGCTGTCCATTTCATGACAGACACTTGGAAAAATTTGAATTCACACTCCCAATTACCTTACTTCCAGGTGTTCTGTGTTCAAACCCTATCTGGGCCAACTTCGCTTCTGGTATCCTACACTCCTGCGTGGGTCTTGGTCCGGCATCATCACCAGGGAGCGGCATCGTTACCCCAGCCCTGCTTACAGGGAATGCAATAAAACCCAGAAATAAGTTCTTGCAGGACCTCTGTGTTATTATAGGTTGGAGTTAATGTCTTCAGGTGTTGTGGGATTCTAGCCTGAGCCCAGGAACATGTGATTGTGCAATTATTACAACAGGGCCTGAGCAGGATAAATAAATTCAGCAATAAAACTGCAACAATGAGTGGTGGGGATTTGCTCCTGAAGTCCAGTGTGCTTTGGGGAACCCAGGACTTTGTCTGAGGTAAGAAGACTTAATGGTCCTAAAACAAAATGTCTAGAAATTGCAAGTAGATGGAAATCTGCTAGGTTTAAGAGTTTTCTTATTATCTTTTCTTTGTAGCACAAGGTCTAGCTTTCAAAGTTTCTCCAAACTGACAGGTATTAGAGAGGAGTTTCTAACTTTTTGAAAGTGGTAGACAATGAAAGAACAGAACTAAAAGTTACCTGTGTGGAATGAATAAGTGTGGAACCTCTATTATTCCCCACTTTAGTTTAGTTCCTTACTTGTTAAAGAGGAGCTGTTGTGTCAAAATCCTTGGGTAACACCAACCAATGCTGTGAAATGCTATTACCCCCTGGCTTCTCCTGTTCCCTATCAGACATTCTGAGACGTTGCTAGTTTATGTGGTAATAGTTGGAAGCCCCTGGGGAAAAGTTCCAATCCATAAGTCCTAGCAGAGCAGCAAGAACACAGAAGACAGTTTGGACACAGAGAGACTACTTTTTGAGGTTCAATGGGAAAATCAGATAACCAAAGAAATGCATTATCATAAACCTACTTACAGACTCGGGGAAGTAATTTATAAACTGCCAGCAGGCATAGAATTGAGGACAGGGGAGAGAAAGCAAATTATCTCCCATTATTCATCTTCTGCAATACCACCACCTTCACCTTTAATCTTTGTTATTTTAGCCAAGTATCATCACTTTCTGCGGCCACTTTCAGGTTGCCAGCGTCGTGCTGTTTCACTGGCCTGGGAAGTGTTCCCTAATCTCATAGCCCTTTGTCTCACCCTTCCTCATGAATCCAGTTCAAGAACCAGCTCCTTTGTGAAGCCCAACTGCACCTGGTGATCTCATTTAAGAACTTTACATTATCTCTGCCCAGAAGTGTTCTAAAAACAGCAGGTGCTCAAAACACACCAAATAGACTGCAGACTCCCTTAATTTAGGGTCTGGAGAATCATCTGGTCTTTCTCCTCACATATCAGTCTTGGCCTGCATCCCCTAGTTTATATTTCCTAGGATCAGATCTTCCTCTTCCAGTGAGGGGAAACCCAAATAAATGGGGGCCAAAGTCCAAGACTAGAATGAAACAGATCCAGTTGTTCTGTGAAAGGGAGGTCCAAAAGAAGATCAGTATTGGTGGCCAACGCCCCTCCCCCCCAGTTCTGAGGGGCTCCTACCCAGTCATTTGGGCCTTTGACCCAGATTGTTCAACAGGTCCATAGGCCACTGCCTTCTGTACCATACCTTAGGCTCTGACTGCAAAGTAAATGAAACAGTAGGCCTTTTGGGGTCCTCCCAGAAGACATTTCTCCCTGTGCACAAAGATATGGATGATCCCCTGAGGCAGAACGTTGAGAACAAAAGAACAGGACAGCCACAACAAATTGACATATGGGCAATGAAGAGATCCAAACTTGTTAAGCAAGAGAAATATAAAGAAGCAAGCAACAGAAGTCAACACCCAAAGCACTTCAAAGTGGTGAAAAACAAGGGAGATGGCCACAGTCCAGCATAAAATAGGAAGGCCATGCCAGCAAGGAGGAGCAGTAGAGAAGACAGAAAACAGGAGCAGCAAATGAAGTTGCCCAACAGTGATGCAACTTCCTAGCTCAGGTTCAGCTACCCTCAGATTCTTTTCACCAGGGTGTGAAACAATCCTGGGCCACTTTGATGGGAAAGCTGGCAGAAGATGATGGCTGCAGAAGTTGGTTGTCAGGGTAATGGATTCTGGGACCCGACACAGACAGAGGCATTTCCCCACCAGCTTCCCCCTGCAGATGACTCCGTGTTTCAGAACTTGTTAACTTCTTCTTCACACATGAGCTGTTTTTCCTAGTGTCCTTTGACAGATGTGATCGCAAATCAAGTTTTCCATGTTTAGGCTCATCTTTCAAAATACCTGATATGACCTTGGCAGAAACCTTCCTCATGTTCAAGTTTTCTTTCAGAATGAGTCTAACGGTTTCTTTATCTAAATTTAACTCTTCAGCCATCATCCTCACGGTTAACTGCCTGTTTGAACAAACCAAGTCCTTGACCTTCTGGATATTTTCATCTGTCCTGTGGGTGACAGGCCGACCACTTCGTGCATCGTCTCGAACATCTTCCCGCCCTTCTTTAAATCGTTTGTGCCAGTCAAAAACTCGGGCCCTTGACATGACTTCGTCCCCATAGGCTTCTTTTAAAAGATGGTGGGTCTCACTTGCAGACTTGTTCAATTTCACGCAAAATTTTATACTAATCCTTTGTTCTAAATAGCGGTCACTCATTTTGGCAGTATACACAGGAAAGTTAACAGGCCACAATTATAAGGGGAAGACAGAGGGACCAATCTCTATAGGGCTATAGCCATAATCATGTCGCTATTCTTTCTCCCCTGGAAACCCCATCAGGAAAGAGTAATTGCTTTTCGGATTTTTCGCCCCTTAACGTCTGATCTGAAAAGCTAACGGGGCCAAAAAGGAGCTGCAAAGTCAAGAAAAATCAAATCCCCTGCAATCCACGTCTGCGTCCAAATCGTACACGCAGCTCTGCCTGGAGTTTACAAATTGGTCACCAAGATCGTCCCAATTCCGCGGCTCTACGACTTCTGCCACACACGTCTAAAGTGGTGGCAACTTGAACAAGCAAGGAGAGATGCAATGGTGATGTAACGTGCAAGCTCGCCCCAGATCTGCAGAAACCCGCACACGCGAAACCTACCGGAGGAACCTAGCGCCCGCCAGCTACAGAGTCCCGAGAGGCTGTCCCGCATGCGCAACTCGCTCCTTGAGGGTTAGGCTGTGCGCAGGCGCACTGCGGTAGCCTACGCCAGGCCCCGCCTCCTCCTTGCCGCACCCCGGCAAAGGCGCGCTTCCGTGCGCGTGCCCGGCTGCGGGGAAGTCGACGGAAAGGAGGGCGGGGGAGGAAGACTGAGGGAAGAGAGGGCACCCCCGGGCGCCAGGGTGCATTGTGGGAAGGAGGCGGCAGCGTCCCGGGCGGGCGGGAGGTGCACCAGCGGCGGCGGCGGCGGTAAATCCTCCCGGCCGCTCACAGCACTGTGGAGCCGCGTCCCCAGCCCGGCCTCGGACCGCGCGCCCCTCCTGCCCCTCGCGGCTTCTCGCGCGCCCGCCCCTCCCCGCGCGCCGGCCCTGCCGAGCCGGCTGGCCGGCCTGGCTCCCCTCCCCGGCCCCGACGGGCGGGTGGCTGCCCTGAGGAGGCGGGGAGGGGAGGGCTGGGCCGGCCGGCAGGCGGGCGACGATGCCGAACTTCTGCGCTGCCCCCAACTGCACGCGGAAGAGCACGCAGTCCGACCTGGCCTTCTTCAGGTTCCCGCGGGATCCGGCCAGGTAAGGGCGCCCTGGAGCGGGCGGCCGGGCCCACCTGCGCGGTGCGCGCTACCGGCCGCAGGCTCTGGGCCGAGGGCCCTGGGAGGTACCGCACACTGTTGTCCGCTAGTCTTGGACCACAGAAGGGACTCGCTGCTGGCCGGCGGGTGGAGGGGACCTCGGAGCACGTGCGCTGGCTGGGGTTTGGCGCGGAGGCGGGATGAGGTGGGCTCTCGCCCTGATTGACTTGCTGTGTGATCTCGGGCAAGTCGCCTTCCTCTTTGGACTTTCATTTCTTGAGCTGTCAAACTGGGACTTGGACTCCAGTTGTGGTCACCTGGGCCTTTCTTTCTCCTTGCCATCCCCCACCCCAAGACAGCGTTTCTGTTCCGAACCCTGCCGCCCGCCGGCTTTGATCTCGAGTCTGATGGCCACTATTCCTTTCTTCGGACTTGTCATTACACAATGATAAAGTTCAGGCTTTGACCGTTACTCATAATCTCTCTTGGTTATTGTGGGGCTATCATGGAATACGCGTGAGGGCGTGGGAATTGATATTGAAACCTTTTTGAGGTAACCCACATACCGAACTTACATTTAGGAAGTGATAGAGTAGGGACTGTTGGAAAGATTGAGAATGTTGCATAAGCCTTTCTTGTTGATTCAGTCATTTAAAAGCATTGCCTACTATGTGCGAACACTAATGTTAAGTGCTGGGAATACAGAGGTGAATGAGCCAGTGTCGCTGTCATTGGGGGAAATATATCAACAGGCGGTTACGATATAGCTATAGCATGCTATTTATTAATTCAACAAATATTTGTTGAAGGTCTGTGTGCATGGCATTGTTTTGAGCACTGGTGGGTACAGTTGAAAAAAATCAAAAGTCCCTACTCAAGGAGATTGCGTTCTGGGGGAGGGGGGTGCAATCATGTAAAATATATACAATAGTGTGTCAGATAGTAATAAATACCATGGAGAAAAATGAAGCAAAGATTGGAGGGAAATTAGTGGTAGCAGGGAAGGCATAATTTCTATTTTACGTTTTTATTTATTTATTTTTGTAGTTGCAGATGGACAGCATGCCTTTATTTTATTTGTTTATTTTTATGTGGTGCTAAGAATGGAACCCAGTGCCTCACACATGTTAGGCCAGTGGTCTGCCATTGAGCTACAGCCCCAGTCCATAATTGTTATTTTAAGTAGAGTGATCAGAGAAGGCCTTGTTAAAATGGGGAATTTGAGCAAAGAGCTAAAGTAGGTGAGGGGGCCAGCCATGAAGATATCTTGGGGAAGAGCATTCCAGACTCAGCAAACAATAAGTGCAAAGACAGCATGCTTGTTGATGCAACCAGAAAGGGTGTGTATAAGAGGAACAAATTGTACAGGAAGTTGTAGTCCATAGAAAACTTTGGCGTTTATTCTAAGATAGGGTTTAGAGCAGAGAAATTTTAGCAGGATCACTAACTGCTTGTTAACTTGTAGAGAGGCAAAGTGGTAAGACTAGTTAAAGGCTATTGCAATAATCCAGATTAGTAAAAAAGGAGGTGGCAAATTGTTTCATTTGAGATAAGATTTGAAGATGATGTCAATAGGATACAGGTTTTAAAAAAAAAAAAAGGAATCAAGAATGACTTGAAATTTTTAACCTGAGCATTTACTGAGACGGGAAACACTGGGAACAGTAGAGTTGGTGGTGGGATATTAAAAGTTTGATTTGGGTCATGTGAAGTTTGAAAGACTTGATATTAAAAAATAGATGTCTGTCTTCATATCATATGCAAAAATGAACTCAAAATGGCTAATATTTAAATGGCCTAAACATGAAACTAATACCATTGAACTCTTAGAAGAAATTGTGGAATTTGCAGCAGATTCTTAGATATGAAACCGAAACACATGAAATAAAAGGAAAAATACATGAATTGGGCATCATCAAAATAAACTTTTTTTTTTTTTTTTTGGTACTGGGGATTGAACCCCAGAGGTGCTTAACCACTGAGCCACATTCCCAGCCCTTTTATTTTTTTGAGACAGTGTCTTGATAAGTTGCTTAGGGCCTCATTAAGTTGCTGAGCCTGGCCTCAAACTTGTGATCTTCCTGCCTCAATCTCCCAAGTCACTGGATCATAGGCCTGCATGACCACATCTGACTCAAACTTTTGTTTATCAAGAAACATTACCAAAAGGTGGAAAGAATGAAAGAAGATGTTTGTAAAGAATAGAATGGATGAGTCTAGAATACAAATATATTTTTTTAAAAAAAACTCTTAAATTCAACAATCAAAAACAAATAACCCAGTGAGGAAATGGGCAAAGGACCAGAATAGATATTTCTCCAAAGAGGAGATACAGATGACTAACATGCACTTGAAAAGATGGTCCCTACCAATAGTTATTAGGGAAGTTTAAATCAAAACCATAGTGAGGTGACAGTTAAACATAGAATTACCATACCACCCAGCAGTTCAATTCCAAGGTATATTGCCAAAAGAATTGCAAACTGGTGTTTAAATTTTTTTTAAAAAAGCATATACCACACATTCACAGTAGCACTGCTTATAATACTCAAAACAGATGGAAATAACCCCAAGTCTGTCAGTGCTTGAATGAACAGACAAAATATGTACTAATACAGTGGAATATTGTTCTACCATAAAAAATAATGAAGTACTGCTACTGTTGATATATAGATGAACTTCAAACATTATGCTAAGTGAAAGAAGCCAGATATAAAAGATCATATATTGTATGATTCCATTTATATAAAATATAAATATATAGATTAATCCATAGACAGAAAGCAGATTTGTGGGTGCCAAGGAGTAGAGGACAGGAGGAATGGGAAACAACAGATTAAGGGATACTAGTGATTTCTGTCCATATGTAATTGAGTGCTCTTTTCATTATATTCAGGGAAATATGGTCTATTGGGGATTATATTCTCAGATTTGGAAGGAATTTTAGGTCTAGTGGAGTCTTCTTGGAATGCTGAAATTCCCTCAGTAGTCATGGCTTTTAACCTTCTTTGAAGTTATTGTCCCTTTTGAGAATCTAAAATAAGGACTCTTTTCCTGAAAACAAAATAAATCCAGTTTTGCATTTCACCATAAAGGCACTCATGAACTCTGGAGAGCCATATGCATTCCTGACAGGTGGTATCTGCCTTTGCTAAAATACTCCAGGTTTCTTTGTGAGAGACATCTAGAGGTCCTGGACAGCAGCAGCTATTGTTTCTTTCTTGTTTTGAGTGCAAATCTGCCTCCTGTCATTTATGCTTTTGAGATTTAGTTTTGTCCCCAGATTGACACTGAGCAAGTCTGTTCCCTGTTTCATGTAAGAGCCCTTTGAATAGTTCAAGACCAAATAATAAACTTTTCTGAACTCTTTTTTAAAAATATCTTTATTGAGATATAATTCACATATAATTCACTCATTTAATGTGTATAATTCAATGGCTTTTGGTATATTACATTATTTTAAATTTTTTGGTGAAGTCTATATAACAAATTGATCATTTTGACCATTTTTATTTTTATTTTTGTGGTATTAAGGATCAAACCTAAGACCTTACACATGCTAGCTCTACCACTCAACTATACCCCAGCCCCATTTTAACCATTTTTAAGTGTACAGTTAAGTGGTATTGATTATATTTACAATGTTGTGCAACAATCACCACCGTTTCCAAAACATTTTCATTATGCCAAAAAAATACCTCTGTAACCTTGAAGTGTCACTTCTCTTATTCTGTCCCTAGTCTCTGGTAACCTCTAATACACTTTCAGTCTCTGTAAACTTGCCTGTTCTGGGTACCTCAGATAGGTGGAATAATAAGATTTGTTTTTTATATCTGGTTTATTTTATTTAACATAATGTCTTCAAAGTAACTTTTCAGTTTCCTTTTCACTGTGCCCACAGTTAATCTGTACAAAGAAGTAGTTTTTTTTTTTTCCTATAAACGAGTAGTAAGGAAGGTTGATAAAGGGTGTGTTACCAACCTACCTGTTGAAGTTAATTGACATTGTTAACTGACAACTAAGATAATATATTTAATGCTATTAAACAGTGCATTTCCCATCTATCATATTTATAAATTCCATGTACACTTTTAGGAACAGATATTTAGAAATAATTAAAAATTCAAGAGCATAATCAGTAATGAACAAAATGTACAATTTTACATACATAATAGTTCTTATTGGTTTAGAAAAATGCCATTGATATGCTTTTCTTTTTTTTAAGTGAAATTATATGATCAGCTTAGCTTAGGGCAGGAGCATGGAGGTCACTGATTACTGAAAATTAAAGTTAAAAAATTATTGCCCGAAATTTTGGTTGTCTCAGGGTAGCTTGCCTAAGCAGAGTCTTGGCAGGAGGTACCTAGGGGCAGCTCTCAGCCGGGCTCAGGCCCAAATCAATGAATTGCACCCATTAGAGTGAGTTGGGCAATTGAAGCACTCTTCTTCCATCTCAGGCAGTTAGTGCCTACTCGCCTATGAGGCAGTGATGGTGATGGTTGTCTTCCAGGTTCCTTTGGCAGTTTAATCAAAGTTAATTGAGAGTTCTCTGTCTTGTTAAATTGTAAAAAAAAAAAACAGTGGTTTTCTGGGGACTCACAAAGGTTTGTATTTTAGACCAAGTAATCTGTTAATCAACAAATTTTATAACAAAATACCTTAGACTGGATAATTTATAAACAACAAATTCATTTCTCACAGTTTTGAAGCCTGGGAATTCTAAGGTCAAAGTGACAGCAGATTTATCTGGTGAGGGGCTTGCTTTCAGCATCATTGGTGGGTACCTTCTTGCTGTATCCTAATATGACAGAATGGGCAAACAAGTTCTTTTGGGTCCCTTTTATAAGGGCTCTAAACCCATTCTTGAGGGCTCTGCCCTCACGACCTAATCACTCCCAGATTACCCACTTTCAAAAGCACTGCACTGGAGATTAAGTTTCAATATGTGAATTTGGGGAGAATACAGACATTCAGACCTTAGCAGTTCCCAAGACTCTCAGGGAGTCTGCAGTGTCAACGCTATTTTCATAACACTGATGTTATTGTTCTTTTTCATGCTCATGCCCTCAGGAATATGCAATGGAATTTTGGGGGCTATATAACACAAAATGCATTATTGCTTGGATGTTATGTATTGCGCTTTCTAGATTTTTTAAAAAAAAATTTAGGGTAGTGGGGGGTTGAATGCTGGGGCACTTTGTCACTGAGCTACATGCCCCAGTTCTTTTATTTTGAGACAGGGTCTCACTAAATTGCTGAGTGTTTTGCTAAGTTGCTGAGGCTGTCCTCAAACTTGTGATTACTGCTTCCTCAGCCTCTGGATCTTTGGGATTATAGGCTTGTACCACCACATCCACCAGGGAGGAGGTTTTAATAGCCTTTTAAAACTGCATATTAAGGGGCTGGGATTGTGGCTCAGTGGTAGAGGGCTTGCTTAGCATGGGTGGGACCCAAGTTCGATCCTCAGCACCACATAAAAATAAAGGCATTGTGTTGTGTACATCTCCCCCCAAAAAATAAATATATTTTTTAAAACTGCATATTAATGTAAGGCTGGATTCGTGGACATATTAAAAACAGAAGCAGAGCTGAGAATGTATCTTTAAGTAATATATTAAAGAGAATTGCAGAGATGGAAAATATCATTCTCACTAAGTGTGGGATTTTTTTGTTGTTCTAAATTAGTTATACATTTTGATACATCATAAATAAATGGAGTATAAGTTCTCGTTCTTCCATTGTACGTGATATAGAGTCACACCAGTCATGTACTTGTATATGCACATAAGATCATAATATCCTTCCTACCCCCACATCCTCTCCCCTCCCTTCCCTCCCCTCTGTCTAATCCAAAGTATGTGGTTTATTTTGAAAGTATATTTCCATTAAAATATTCATATGTTAACATGAAAGGAGGTTATTAATGAATTAATAAACATTTTAAAATTGTTTTCGGTTTTAATGTCTATAATGATATATATTGATAGATAAAAAGGTATTAGTGATGGAAAGAAATATGTGAATCCACTTTATTAAAGGAAAAGCCCACAGTGTGGAATACAGGAAGCAAAACAATGACAAAACTGGGAAAGGGGAGATGTTAGTAAAAATGTGAGAGATACTTATATAACTGTGTGAATGTATGTGTATGTTCTACATGTACACACAAATATATAAATAATATATTAAGAATATATACATGTATACATGTATGTAGGAAAGACTGTGATCATAAATAATTTTTATAACTTTATTGATGTGAAAACATGCATAGATCACAAATCATAAGCCTACATCATGTTTGGACTTTCAGAATGACATGTCCATGAAATTTTTTTAAAAATAGGATATTGCTAGCACTCCAAACTCCTTTTCCTCTGTGGCCCTCCTAGTCATTATCTCATTTGCTCTAGCAATAACTACTTTAGATTAGTATACTTTCACATAATTTAGGTAAGTTAGGTTTGGAGGCAGGGAGAAGAACAAGGAGAAGCTTTTTTATTTGAGATACAGAGCATTACTTGGATCCTAGAGTCCTCTTTTATGCCTACTGCCAGTTGTTACCTCTCTCCAGTGGTATCTACACTGACTTTCACTGTGTTGGGGAACCCTAAACCACCCCCTCTTTGGAGATTCATAGGAAGGACTCACGGGACTCTCCACGTGGTGGTACTCATAGCTAAGATATATTACAGCATTATAGTAAGGGTATACATCTGAATCATGAGTGGGAAAGACACCAGCAGAATTAAGAGGAGTTCATTGAGGCTTCCTTATACTTTATCCTTCCCATAGAGTTCAGAGACCATTTTCCCCCAGGAAATGCAGCAATCTATGGGCTACGTTTCTCCCTAGAGTAGTCCGTTAGCGACTCAGTGCCCAGAGTTTTTATTAGGGCCTGGTCAATAAGCAACTTCTGCCTAGTATATTCAAAAGTTCCGGACTCCCAGAAGGAGGGCAGTTATTCATTATAAATCATATTGTTTGCACAGTGTAGGCACAGTGCCACCTTACCAGTTAGGAAGTATTTTATATCAGTGTGGACAACTATTTACCAGCTAATTTCCCACACACTCTTTAACAAGCCTTTCTGGGGAATGCAATTTTAGGCATATGATCTGTGTTAACTTTTTCTGAACAAAACCATGGATGAGTTTTGCCTGTTAACATAATAGGTATTTTTGGCTTCTTCCATTTAACATGATTTGTGTGATCACAGGCAGTTTGTTCACTCCATCGCAAGTCCCATTCCATGGAATGAACATACCAGTTTATCCTTTCTTTTGTCCATGGGTAAAGTTGTTTTACCTCCCCAACATTTGGTATTATGCCTTTTATACTATAGTCATTCTTTTGGGTATATAGTAATGTTTGGTTGGGCTTTTAGTTAGTGTTTTCTTTTTCTAAAAAAAAAAAAAAATTTTTTTTTAGTTGCCAATGGACCATTTATTTATTTGCAGTGCTAAGAATTAAACTCAGCACCTCACACATACTAGGCAAACGTTCTATCACTGAGCTACAATTCTGCAAATAACCTTTTAGCATCATGAATATTATTTTTAAATGTCTATTCAAATTTGCATCAGTTTTTTTCTTGTAACTTTTGCAGTTAATATATTCTAAACTTGAAAATGTGGTATTAATCAATAATAGAAATGTCACTGGAGGATCTATTTAACTTTGTATTTCTTAAATTTAGTCCTGGCTACTAAAGTATGTAAGCCTTAACATTTTTCCCCCCTTAATTTAGCTCAAAACACAAAAGAATTGTTTGCAAAATGGTCAGTGTGCTTGCTTTTTTTTTTCCCCCCTCTTTTTCATATTCTGAAGTGGTGCAGATTTTAGGCTGTGTTAAATGAGTGAGGTGGGATATATAAAATATAAAGAGAAGCTGTATAAATCACAGTATAAAATTATGAAGTTTGGGAACTACAAAGTGTACTGTATTTATATGTAATTCTCCTTCTAAAAGTTGCCACAAAGGCTGAATTGGAAGCTTCATGTCTGCATGAAATTTCCTATATTTTTAATGTGTATGATGGACTTAATTTTTCTTGAATATTAAAGTCTGCCAATTGCTACGAAACAAAAAACAAAAAACAAAAAACCTTTTAGCTAAGCACTTAAGAGGACATGGACTTTATCTTGTTCAGGATCTTAATATTTTCTGTATGTTGGATGGTGTAGACACAGTTGCTGCATTCATGGAACTTATAATCTAGTTTGTGTATCATTTTAGATTAAATATAGTCTTCATGCTTCCCCAAGAAATTCTAGTTATATATTGTACTTCTACCTGCTAATTTTCTGCAGTAATGGTGTTGTTTCATTTGCTTAATTTCTGAAAGGAATATTAGACTTTTGGCCTTGTACAACTTTTTCACTTTTACTGCTGATGGTTGAGTCCTCTCCAACGATGTTGCTGCTGAATTTGGACATAACTAAGCACATTACTTCTTAATCTTGTCTGTAATCAAAGGGATCATACTTTATGATGTCTAAGGTCCCTTCCAACTCTCACTTTGTTATTAATCAACTTCTCCAAATTATTTTCTACGGGAGGGGAGCAGGAACTCATTGTTATTAATATGTATTTGCTTTAAAACCAAATGCTGAAATTTAAACGTTTAGCTCATGTTTTGTGATTGTATTTTGGTTTTATTTATAGATGCCAGAAGTGGGTGGAGAATTGTAGGAGAGCTGACTTGGAAGATAAAACACCTGATCAACTAAATAAACATTATCGATTATGTGCCAAACACTTCGAGACCTCTATGATCTGTAGAACTGTAAGTAATAAGAGAGCTTGGTTTCTTTCTCTCTCTTTCTGTCTGATTGGAAATGTAAGTTTTAATAATTGAAAGGTATCCCTCTACCCCACAATTATTAAAAAAAAAAAATGAAGATAAATTTGGAGTGGAATAGCTTCTATTTTGTTCTAAAATTTCTGAGGTTTTCTTAATTCCCCTATTCCTGATGCTCCTTTCCCACTCACCAGAGGTGACCACTTTTAATCCTCTAGACAGTTCTAGATGATCATAATACTGTGTTTAAGATGATGTTTTAACTTGGAGCAATTCTTCTAGAACTTTTTCATAAGTGATATCTTCATCTATGAGTAGTACTCTTTGTTTTCATGTTTTTGAATGTACTCTTAGAACCAACAATTAATTTTTACATGCTAGATACTGTAGGAAATAAATCATAGGTAATTTGAAAAAAACATTTCCATCAGCAATTTGAATCTTTGCATTCAGACCTTTCCCTTTCTGGGCCCCAGTTTCTAATGAGATTAGACCAGACCTAGATTTTTAACCCTCTAGGATTCTGTTACTGCTGTGATGCATAAAGGGCACAAATAGGTCAGATTTGATTGAAATGAAGCAAAAGTGAAACACTTTATAATCAGTAAGGAACAAAGTTTTGGTAAATAATATATACAGTGTTCTTGTTTAGGTATAAGTAATGTATCATCTCAGATATCGAGATAAACTTTATTTGAAGGTACACTATATATTGTTATGCAGCAATTTATTTTGATATTTTTTTCAGATACATTTTGCAGAGGCATCAGAAAACTAAAGAATGATTGGGTTATTTTATTTCTCAAAATTAATTGAAGCAGATACTTGTGAAGTCATTGGGAGGTGAGCCAATTCCGGTTCAACAGTTTAATCACGAATATTTGAGGGATATTTTTTTGCCTTGCTTTGTTAAGAGCGTAATAATGATCAACCAAAATAAGAGGTTTTATATGTTTAAAAGGCAAACTGCTTTTATGTTCTTGACACTAAGTAAAAATATCCCAGATTATTTAAATGCCCTATGCATTTTTATTTTAGTCATAATTATGGTTTTTTATTTGGATAATTCCAACCATATCAATGTGAGAAATTTAAAATGTAGTGTACTCTTGTATTCTTGTTTAGTCAGAGCATAGAACAAAAAGGTGAGATTTTGTTTTTATAATTTCTGAATGATTTGTCAGTCTCAAATAAATTAACCCAAATGTGAAAAATGTTCTTTATCTGTATGTATAAGATGATGCTGGTATTAAAAGCTGGATTATCTGATATCTGTATTAAAATGTTTAAGAGTTTTTGCCTCATTAGATTGGCATTTATGTACTCATTAGTAAATATTCATGGCTAATTCAGCCAAAGCCAAATGTTTTATTATCTTTGATGCTAGAGTTAAGATTAATATTCAGAGCATGGTGGTGCTCACCTGTAATCCCAGTAGCTGGGGAAGCCGAGGCAGGAGGATCATAAATTCAAAGCTAGCCCCAGCAACTTTGCAAGGCCCTATCTCAAAATAAAAGGGGGACAGGCTGGGGTTGTGGCTCAGTGATTAAGCGCCTCTAGGTTCAATCCCTGCCACCCCCCAAAGTAAAGTAAGATTAATACTGTTTGCACAAACCTTAAATCAGCTGTTAAAAAGATTAATTCTTGATACTGAATTAAAATAAATTGCTTATAACTTTTTTGTCATATATTATAATTATAAATAAGTATTTATAAAATGTCACTTTTTTGACTCATTGTTTTCTGGTCTTTGCTTTATTTGCTAAAAAAAATAGCAAATTAATTCAAATTTTTAAAATTCATTGACTGTTTTATCCCTTCCTTTACTTAATAATTGCTAACATATCAAGAGTTGACTGTATGTATGTATATGTTTGTTTATTTTTAAAGCTTTTGCTCAATGGGAAAGATGAGAAGCTTAGGATATCCGAGGTTTTGCTCCTTTCAGTGGTTGTGTCTCTGATTCCTGATCAAACTCCCCAGTAGATTCAGGATCACTAGCCAGGTGCTAGAAGCGTATCATTAAGAAATCATATTTCCTTCTTTGTGTTTTTTGTGATGCATGGGATTAAAGTGGAAAATACTGTCTCTGAATAGAAATCCTTCCGAAGTATAGTATCTTTTGGATAAAACCCAAGATCATTTGTTCCATTTAGATACATATTTTCCCTTCAGTCCTTTCTAACCTCTGTTCTCTGGATGAAAAAACTTATTTAGAAGGGTTATTATTTTTGCTTGATATATTTGAATGTACTTCAATAGTCAGCTTTGAAACAATTACTGCTCCCAAGAAAGTTTTTAAAATGGAGAGAGAGAGAGAGAGTGTGTGTGTGTGTGTGTGTGTGTGTGTGTGTGTGTGTGTGGTGTTTTCCATAGCAACTTAAGGGAGAAAGTAAAGTTAGTGTGTCTTTTGACTAGCCAAGGGTATAATAGAAGTTATTCATCTGTTACCCTCTTAATAAACTTCCTGTCCCACCTAGTTTGTTCTGGGCCAACTGTGGAAAACTGTTACCATTTAGGTATGGATCCAGCTTCTAGCTAAGTTGTATTAATTAACAGGAAGTAAAATAGAGAATAATCATCCTTCAATAATAAGATCATTGGAGCTAGAAGGGAATTTAAAATACCCAGTGTAGGGTTTGCAAAAATGATTGTGTATGTGAGTTGTTGTTCTTGAGTCTATTTTTATCTTAGGATTTTATAATATGTATTTAAAATATAAATAGCCTGTTAGAAGTTATTCTTACGGTTTTGGTTGCTTAAGACAGGGTTAACTAAATAGATTGTATGGAAGTGATAGTGGTACAACTGAAATGGCAAGCATTCTGATCACTAATGTGTGCATAGTTTCATTTTGAGAAATGTTGATCTAGTCAGTACCTGAATCAAAAGAGGAGGTCCACAAAAGGAAACTAATTTAGCTAAGGGGCTATTAGTGAGTCACTAGTTGATTTTGGATTAGTTCCTAGATCTCCTGGGTCCCAGTGCAATATTATTTTTACTGTGCCTTGGTGCTTCAGTAATATTAGCAAAAGTGATGTGAACAGCAGGTAAGGAGGGAAGCATTGTTGTAGGACATATAGGTAGGTTATTTGGGAGATTTGTACATCCTATAGCCTGGTGGGCTCATGGAAAGATAGAACAGATGAAGCGGCTGGGAAACTGAATTAGAAATATATGTACAAAATTTAAGTACCTTTTTTTTACCTACTATCAATTCAGTTTCTTAATTTATAATAGTAAGATTACCAAAAGGGCAAATACAAAAACAGAAGTATAGACCAACTTAAATTGACATCAGATACTGCAAGTCTGTATATTAGAGCTAAAGAAATACTGGAGAAATCTTTAATATAGAATTTTATTTTTTCTGAAGGACCATCTCTGAATTAACACATTTTTCTTTTTCAGAGTCCTTATAGGACAGTACTTCGAGATAATGCAATACCAACAATATTTGATCTTACCAGTCATTTGAACAATCCACATAGTAGACACAGAAAACGAATAAAAGAATTGGTATGTCTTTGTACTTTCAGATTTCCCACCTCCCCATAATACTGTGAAGTCAAATAAAGGTGCATTTATATTAAAAATTTACCCAAGTTGTTCTCTATTTCAAAGGTAACATAATGGGAAACAAATTCTATGATTACTAAGTAAAACTGGATGTAAGATAATTAATCTGTTTTGGTACAGTTGAAATTGGAAAACCTCCCTTGAATTTAGCCAACCAGTTGATACTAGTTGACTTAGGCTCAAGTGTGCTGCCACTTTCAGGCCACTAGTTCATTTTATTCTTGGGACTGGGGATAATCAGAAGAGCTACTTTTTCTTTGGTATTAAGGAAAATGGAGCTGAGGTAGGTTTCCAGAATCAAGCACAAAGGGATAAAGAGAAGGAAGAGATAAAAGTTGAGGCATGGATTGTTTTAGAGATGAGGATTCTGTCACTATTAAAATATTGACAAGGGTTAGAAAAGCTTTAAATTTTTGAATACAGCATAATTTACATGTATTTCTATATTCCTTTGATATTTTTCAGTTCTGATCATTTTCAGTTTTTGTTGACCTTAAGTGAACAAAATTAAGCTGTTCAGACTCCTTAAGTCCATGGCTTCTGTTTCTCATTGCCACTGGCAAGGCCTTTATTTTATTTTACTGTGTTTCCTTCTTCCACTATTATTTCCATTTCTCTTAGGTAGTTAGGTATTATATTTAATATATGTCATTATCAATTCATCTATTATATGTTTTTTAAGATAATATCTAAATTTTCCTCATTTTTTTCTGTTTACATTTCATATTTAGATCTTTGGTCCATTTGGATTTTGTATGGTTTCCAAGTGACATTTAACTTTATATTTCTCCTTATGAAAAATTAGGTTTTTTGATGTGGCTGTGTTAATTTCCCATTCCTATGACAAATATATGGGACAACTGAAAGGTTTATTTGGGGCTCATGGTTTCAAAGGTATTAGTCCATTGTTAGCTGGATCTGTTGCTTTCGAGCCTATGGCGAAACAGTACTTTGGGAGGGAGCTCATGGTGGAGCAAAGCGGCTTACCTCATGGCTGTTTGGAAGCAAAAGGAGGAAAGAGCCAGGGTCCTACTATATTTTTTCTAGAGCACACCCCCAGGGATCTAGATTCCTATTACTAGGCCCTACCTCCTAAAGGTTCCACTACCTCCCAGCAACGCCTCAGACTGGCATGTGGGCCTTTTGGGGACATTTAAGATCCAAACCCTAACAATAATCTTGTTAATGAATTCATCCTTTCCTCCAGTGGTATAAAAAATACCACCTTCGTTATATACCAGTTTTTTTTTTTTTTTTAGAGACAATTTTATTTTATTATTTTTTTGAGAGAGAGAGAACATTTTAGTATTTATTGTTTAGTTTTTTGGCGGACACAACATCTTTGTTTGTATGTGGTGCTGAGGATCGAACCCAGGCCACACGCATGCCAGGCAAGCGCGCTACCGCTTGAGCCACATCCCCCACCCTATACCAGGTTTAACACAAGGCTGCTTCTGGATCTGTTCCAAACTGGATTGTTTGTTTACATCTGTGCCACGTTGTTTTTACTACTATGGTTTTGTAATATATCTTACTTTCAAATAGAGTCACTTTTAAGCTCTTCTTTTTCAAAACTTTCTTAGCTATTTGTGAACCTTTATTCCTCCATATGAATTTGAGAATTCTTGTGTCAAGTTGTCCTAGAAATCCTCTGGGATTTTCATTATATAATTGCTTTGAATTGACATTTTTATTATAATAATTAGTTCCATCCATGAATTTAAGAAACCCAATAAAATAGCTGCCAAATAACAGCAATCATTGATAAGTCTAAATGCTGGTTCTTTGAAGAAACTATTAAAATACTTTTAGGAACACACAAAGTCAAATTTTTGAAAATGTCGGATTTTTTTGGTGCTGAGGATTGAACCCAAAGCCTTGTGTATGCTAAGCAGGTGCTCTGTGATTGAGCTATATCCCATCTCAATTTGTGGAGATGGGGTGGTTGTGTTTTTTTATTTGACATGTTACTAAGTGATGCATTGAGGGTGCACATAGTTAGTGGGAGAAGATTCTTCTTAGTTTTTTGTTTTTGTTTTGTTTTAGTTGTAGGTGGACACAATACCTTTATTTAATTAATTTATTTATATGTGGTGCTGAGGATCCAATTCAGTGCCTCTCACATGCTAGGCCTCTCACAACCCCAGCCCTCTCCCTATTTTTTTGCTTTCATCTTGCTGTTGAAATCTGACACCAGCTTTATTTCTATTCTTTTTGGGTGATCTACTTTTTCTCTCTCAAAACTTTTATAATTTTTTTTTACATTTGACATTTAAAATTTCATTGAACTATATGTGTGTGTGTGTGTGTGTGTGAATTTTTTTCTTATCTAGCATATTGACCATTATCTGAAGACTTATGTCTTTATTTACAATTTCTTTACGTATTTATTTTTTTGTGTAACTATGGATTAAACTGGGGCTTCATGCATGCTAGATAAACACTCTGACACTAAGCTGCTTCCCCACCCTGGGACTTATATCTTTTAAATTCTGGGAAATTCTCAGTTTTAATTTCTTCATGCACTTCTTTCCTCTGTTATTTCTATTTTTCTGAAACTTCTTATACATAAATGCTGACATATTATTTTAATGAGTATTTTTTCTTCTTAGTAATTTGTACCAGGGGTGAGGAGCTCAATCACTTCCTGTCCAGTAGCTGCCATGCCCCTGTAACTCTCCCTCTTAGGAAACATCAAATACTTCATAGCAGGCACACTTCCAGGTCTTCCAGCCTTGTAACTGGGCAGCCCACCAGTTAAGGAGGGAGTGTTGCAGGTTGACCTGCCTGGAAACATTCTTATCAGCAGAATATCCAGAGCTGTTCAGTGGGTACTGTGTGGTCCCAGCTATAACTGGCACTGGTACTTTCCTTCCACAAAAGTAATGGGTGGGTTGTGATCTGATTATCACTGAGGTTTGGAGGGAGAGTAAAGGACTCAGCTGGAAAGTTCCTCCTCCATCTAATCCTGTGTAGGGGTCATAGTGCATAAACTATGCTATATGCATTCATTTCTTCTCCATGCTGGCACTCTGTTAATTCTACTTCCCAGGGAATCCTCATCATTTTTGTTAGGTTCTACAATTCAGCAGCCTCCCTCTTAGGAGGCATCTCCAAGGTTAGATTGGGAAGGGAGATAATTTACTTTCTCTTGAATTTGATTTCAAGTGCCTTGGTGTACTTTTCATTCCCTTTATTATTTAGTAAACACTTATAACCTAAAGTTAGGGTTTTTAGGGAGAAAATAAGTGATATATTTTTCCCCTCTAGGACTTTATTATAAGCTTGGAGTAATTAGCAAATAATTATTATTCTGGTTTTCTTATCATCTGTTTGAAGAACATATTTAATATAAATTATGCTCTTGAAAGAGTAAAACAATTCAAAATAGGTTTTTATTTGAGTTTAAGATGATACACTAGAGGTCAGTTTTCTAAAACATGGTTTTTTTTTCTTTTGTTCATTTTTTCTTATTTTTTTGTTATTTAGAGTGAAGATGAAATCAGGACACTGAAACAGAAAAAAAGTAAGTGATAGTGTTAATGACTCAGCTTCTGAATGCCTTTTTAAAAGGCCTTGATCTGGTAAGAACAAATAAATATGTTTTATGTCCACAACCTACCTTGAGAATGGATGTAAGAGCGTGTCAGCTTTGTCCTGTGGTCTGAAGTTATCAGAGACTAAAGTCTTTTAGTTTGTCTTTGTTGAGTTCTGCCAAGCCACACACTTTGCCCTGTGCTGGCCTTGAAAATGTGTTGCTTTCTATGTGGTTCAGGTGTCAGGAACACAGACAGTATCCCAGGGCAGGGAAGGAAGGGCAGACATTTATGTCTACCCAACTTGTGCATAATAGGTTTTTGGTAAACATTTAAGAAATAAATGCTATGGGGGGCACTTGGTGTGTTGGATGTAGTGGCAGGTGCTGATGCCTGAGCTTTTGCCAAAGAATGGCAGCTGAAAGTTGTTTTTGTTCCTGTTATTACTATTATCCTCTTCATCTCTCTTCTCTTGCTACAATTAACATAAACTATTATTGAGGTCAAATCATCATTTTAAGTACTTAATATTAATTCATTTATGACAGAGCTCTGTGTTAAGTAATATTTTAATTCTCCCTTTATAGATAAGGAGACATGGACTCAAGCAAAGAAAGGAGGGGAAAGATTCTATACAAAAGTAGAGTGGCATGAAATAGGGTGCTAGATTTGGGAAAGTGCCCTCACTTTGGTGGTATTGGAATTTCTGGTAAACCATGATACTTAGAAAATGAACCCAGAGGAGACCATAGAGGCCAGAATTTATAGGGTGTGGCAGTGGGAACCATTGAGGAATTTGTAAGTAGGTGATGGCATGAACCTCATTTCATGTTATGTGGAACACTGTTGGAAGTAGGAAGAGTAACACTGTTGGCAGGGAAGCCAGGACTCAGGGAATTTGTAAACAGATGACTTACTAATGGAAAGATGTCCAAAGGAGAGTGACTAGCTTTTCACCTTATGTTTTTGCTCCTTAATGAACATCCCTTTAAAAAAATAAAACAATAGAATTAATACTTGTTGATTGAGAGTAGAGAAGTAATGGAGGTCAGAAGGAATATAGGAAGGAGGAAAGGAGACAGGCTGTCAGGCAGGCATCCAGGATAACCTCTTGCTTTGTGGATGGCAAAAACCTGCATAGTGGAGAAAACACTGTTTGCTTTGTAGTATGATGAATAGATGGCCTCTGAGCTGAGGAGGGGTGAGGAAAGAGTAATCCCTGCCCTTGCTCAACCCTGGTGTTGCTCTGGCAGGCCTGGAAGCACAGCTTACCCAGCCTCTAATCACACCAGATTTCGCTTTGTATTTGGGTAGCCCGCTTCTCTGTTTTATCTTGGTGCTGTTGCTGGAATACTTTCTACCAACTGAAGTGCCCTCATGTCTTCTTATCTGGATCAGAATCAAATGCAGCTTCTCTCTTCTGAACTTTTTTCCCTTCCCCCAGTAAAAATGTACAGTTTTTGGTGGCCCTCTCATAGTCTTATATAAGAGCTAGGTTCGGTGATTCTTCAGATATGGATTATTTTCCTAGGGCTGCCACTGACCAGTATGACTGTCGGCAGGACTCTTAACTTATAGGGCCTCACTTTTCTCATCCAAATATGAGATTAGGTGAAGATTTCTAATATTAGCCCTAACAGTTACATAAATCTATATTGGATTGGTTGTATAACTGTCTCATCTCTCATATAAAAGTGTGGCTTAATGGTTTGGTAGAAACAGCATCTGTATGGACCTTGGAGCCAGACAAGCTTGAATTTGAATTTCACTTTTATTCTTATAAATGCATTTGTGGCCTTGGGCAAGTAATTTATTGTCAAGTGGGGTTGATACCATCTGCCTGAATAAAGATTAATGTGATGCACACAAAATGCTAAACACAGTGTCCTCCATAAATATTTACTTTTACTTCAGAAGGCATGGACTGTCACTGTTCTGTATAATATATATGTTAATTAAAAATCATTCCAACTTTATTTACACATATAATTAAAATCTGTTCCCAGTGTTTCTCCTTCTATTGTCTTTGTTTTATTCTGTCTTCCTCTGTGGTCTAGTAGATAGATGCTGTGAATGTTGGATGAATGAGTTTATGGTTTTAAAATATTAGCCAATCCAAAAATGTACTTTGTATTGTGTGATTTCTTATGGGATTGTAAAATTAACTCTCTGTTTTCCAGTTGATGAAACTTCTGAACAGGAACAAAAACATAAAGAAACAAACAATAGCAATGCTCAGAACCCCAGTGCAGAAGAAGGGGGTGATGAACAGGATGAAGATATTTTGCCTTTAACCCTTGAAGAGAAGGAAAACAAAGAGTACTTAAAATCTTTATTTGAAATTTTGATTCTTATGGGAAAACAAAATATACCTCTGGACGGGCATGAGGCTGATGAAATCCCAGAAGGTCTCTTCACTCCTGATAACTTTCAGGCCCTGTTGGAGTGCCGGATAAATTCTGGTGAAGAGGTCCTGAGAAAACGCTTTGAGACCACAGCAGTTAACACATTGTTCTGTTCAAAAACACAACAGAAACAGATGCTGGAGATCTGTGAGAGTTGCATCCGGGAAGAAACCCTCAGGGAAGTGAGAGACTCGCACTTCTTTTCCATTATCACTGATGATGTGGTGGACATAGCAGGGGAAGAGCACCTTCCCGTGTTGGTGAGGTTTGTAGATGAGTCTCATAACTTGAGAGAGGAATTTGTGGGCTTCCTGCCTTATGAAGCTGATGCAGAAATTTTGGCTGTGAAATTTCACACTACCATAACTGAGAAGTGGGGACTAAATATGGAGTATTGTCGTGGCCAGGCTTACATTGTGTCTAGCGGATTCTCTTCCAAAATGAAAGTTGTTGCTTCTAGACTTTTAGAGAAATACCCTCAAGCTATCTACACACTCTGCTCTTCCTGTGCCTTAAACATGTGGTTGGCAAAATCAGTGCCTGTGATGGGGGTGTCTGTTGCATTAGGAACAATTGAAGAAGTTTGTTCTTTTTTCCATCGATCACCACAACTGCTATTAGAACTTGACAATGTAATTTCTGTTCTTTTTCAGAACAGTGAAGAAAGGGGTAAAGAACTGAAGGAAATTTGCCATTCTCAGTGGACAGGCAGGCATGATGCTTTTGAAATTTTGGTGGATCTCCTGCAAGCACTTGTTTTATGTTTAGATGGTATAAATAGTGACACAAATATTAGATGGAATAATTGTATAACTGGTCGTGCATTTGTACTCTGTAGTGCAGTAACAGATTTTGATTTCATTGTTACCATTGTTGTTCTTAAAAATGTGTTATCTTTTACAAGAGCCTTTGGGAAAAATCTCCAGGGACAAACTTCTGATGTCTTCTTTGCTGCCAGTAGCTTAACTGCAGTACTACATTCACTCAATGAAGTAATGGAAAATATTGAAGTTTATCATGAGTTTTGGTTTGAGGAAGCAACAAATTTGGCAACCAAACTTGATATTCAGATGAAACTTCCTGGGAAATTTCGTAGGGCTCAGCAGGGTAACCTGGAATCTCAGCTAACCTCTGAAAGTTACTATAAAGAAACCCTAAGTGTTCCAACAGTGGAACACATCATTCAGGAACTTAAAGATATATTTTCAGAACAGCACCTCAAAGCTCTTAAATGCTTATCTCTTGTACCGTCAGTCATGGGACAGCTCAAATTTAATACATCAGAGGAGCACCATGCTGACATGTACAGAAGTGACTTGCCTAATCCCGACACGCTTTCAGCTGAGCTACACTGTTGGAGAATCAAATGGAAACATCGAGGGAAAGATATAGAGCTTCCATCCACTATTTATGAAGCCCTTCATTTGCCTGATATCAAGTTTTTTCCTAATGTATATGCTTTGCTGAAGGTCCTGTGTATTCTTCCTGTAATGAAGGTTGAGAATGAACGCTATGAAAATGGACGAAAGCGTCTTAAAGCATACTTGAGGAACACTTTGACAGACCAAAGGTCAAGTAACTTGGCTTTGCTTAACATAAATTTTGATATAAAACATGATCTGGATTTAATGGTAGACACATATATCAAACTATATACAACTAAGTCAGAGCTTCCTACAGATAATTCAGAAACTGTTGAAAATACCTAAAAGACTTTTTAAATGGGCTTTCTCTTATATTTGATATTTGGAAGAAAAGCCGTAAGGTATATGTAGGTCACTTATCACTGAATATCTTTGCCTACAGGCCTCATGAATACATTAGCCATTGGTAATCTGCCTATGTACATGGCACCTGTTTGAGCTCTCGTGCTTTGAAAAATTGTCTGTTCTTCCAGAAGACTGCATTGGAAGTACCACATTTCACCTCTGCGTGACCTCTGCTAGTAGCACTCTGAAATTGTTTTAGTTAAGTCTTTTAGGTTATAAAATGTATTATTACCATGGATCCAGTTGTCAGGTATTATTATCAATTTTGAAGAAATAAATTTTGAGGAGGTATAAGAAAAGAATGCATCTTATGAAATGTTACAATGAAGCCTACTGTTGACCTTTGACTATTAGGAGTTTTAAGTGTGTTAAAATCTATAATGGACAATTAAGGGAGTTAACCAGAGTTGTGAGCTCACCAAACAGATTTCAGTATAGATTTTGTCTTTATCAAAAGAATTTAAAGAACAAGTTACAGTTAAAATTTGAGTGGAAGAGCTTGCTGTAGTTGTTCCACATCTGGTTGTTGCTGTTTACATTCCTTTGTTGAGCCTACGTCTTCATAAGCCTACACCTTCATTTTAGCAGGTAAATGGTGAACACTTCTGCTTCACGGTCAAGACAGAATCAGAGGCTGTGGATATGGGCAACTTGTCTGTTTCTTTTTCCATGACTATATCTACTGCCTCGTCTTGATTTATAAGCAAAACCTGGAAAACCTACAAAATAAATGTTTCACGGTTTATCTAGAAATAATACAGAAAATATTGCTGTTATTTTTGGTGAAGAAAATCAATTTTGTATAGTTTATTTCAATCTAAATAAAATGTGAATTTTGTTTAAAGTTCAGGTACATTATTTTTTGGGTCCAAAACATTCTTATGGTAAATTATTTTAAACTATATTTGATAACCAGCTTCATGATTTTCATAATTTCAAAATGAAGGGGCTGGGGTTGTGGCTCAGTGGCAGAGTGCTTTCCTCGCACATTTGAAGCACTGGGTTCAATCCTCAGTACCACATAAAAATAAATAAATAAACAAATATAAGTTCGTGTATAATTTTTTTAAAAATGAAGTGTTTTGTGGGGTTGTTGTCTTGGTATGTGTGTTTTCTACTTAGGGTATAGAAAAAGATGTTGATTTAAATTGAGAAATTACTAACCGTATGATTTGCCTGACTGGTTTTTTTTGGGGGGGGGGGCGGGTTTGGTTGCTGTTGTTTTTTGTTGTTGTTCTTTTGTAGTGTTGGGGATTGAACTTAGGGCTTCATGTTTGCTAGTTAAGCACTCTACTGCTGAGCCTCATCCTCATCCCTATTTTAGCAGGGTTTGTGTTATTGCTGGATAAAATGTAAATGGATGAATTTAATTGCAGAGCTGCCACTGGACTGTTTTATGTTGGGATAAGTTATTTGAGCTTCAGAAAGCAGAATGGGTGCATTTGCTGGAGTGCTGAGTCTGAATTATAACTCAAAATGCATTTCCTGTCATGGGCAAGCCCAGTGAATTTATCCAGTCAGGACACGTTGCCCATGTAGCTTATAAAAAGATAAGACTTATTATTATAGCCAGAGTGCTAAGAGATGAGATGCTGCTGTCCTTGGCAGAAAGAACTGATCAAGTTCATGACTGCAGGATGACAGTGAAGGAGACACAAAACTGACCTGTCAGTGCCTGCATCTAGTTATTAGGGACTCCTGAGAATGATGTGACCTCTAAATAATTTTAACCCTGCTTTGTTTTAGCTAGAAAACCTACCTTAAGGTTGTGCTGTGAAGATTAAGTAGTTTGTCATCAGTGACCTTTTGCTGCTTATCAGCATACCCAAACTTAATGGCTTAAAGAAACAGTTCATCATTTCTCTCAATTTTGTGGGTTGCTTGGTTCTTTTGCTTGTCTCATCAGGGCTTTCTGCATTCTACCAGCAGGTTGGCTGAGTCTGGGGTGGGATGACTTCATGTGACCTTTTTTCTTGGGCTTATGGATTGATGATCCTAGAGTACTATGAAAGAAATGACTTAAGAAATTATGGCACATCACTTCACACACTTTTTTTTTAAGTATATTTTTAGTTGTAGGTGGACATAATACCTTTATTTTATTTATTTATTTTTTATGTGGTGCTGAGGATCAAACCCAGTGCCTCACACATGCCAGGCAAGTGCTCTACCGCTAAGCCACAATTTCAGCCCCTTTACCACACTCTTAAAGCAAATCACTTGGCCAGCCTATATTCAAGGGACAAGGAGTTGATTCCCCTTGTTAGGAGGAGCTACAAAATATGGCCTGTGTTTCATCCATTACAATCATATATCCCAAAGCATTCAAATAACAAGGATTGATTAAGCTTTTAAGGTACCCATTATTTTTGTTTGTGTCTATAACATATATATATATATATATATATATATATATATATATATATATATATATATATATTCTCTAGTTTGGACATTTAATGAAAGCTTAAAAGTCCTAATTTTCAAAAACTGATCCTTGATGGCAATTTGAGTGAGTGTTAGGATCACAGATGAAAAAGATTGTTCTTGCAAGGTATTTGGAAAGAGGTACCTGGGAGTGTGTATTCCACAAATATTAGTTGAATGCTTACTGTATGCCTGACTTCTCAGCTAGGTGCTGTCAATACCAGTTACTTCTGACTCAGAATTTATAGCCTAGAGTTGGGAGTTGGCCCCTGGGACTACAATCTGCACTATTTATTTATTTATTTAGACACTACTGGGAATTGAACCCAGAACCTCACACATGCTAGGTTACTAGGCAGAATCCCTGAGCTGCAATCTCAACCCTTTTTTTTTTCATGTTGAGCCAAGGTCACACCAAATTGCCCGGGCTGACCTCAAACTTGCAATCCTCCTGTCAACAGCTTCCTGAGTTACTGGGATTGCAGGTATACATCATCATGTCCAGCCGGTTGTACTTTTTATAATTACATACACAAATTAGATAGACCTTAGTAAATCAGATTTACCAAAATTAAAGGAAAGAACAATAACAGTATTCAGGAAAGCCTTGTGCATTTTGTTTTATTTTTTTTCTAAGTATGTTCTGCTGGGCATGGCAACACACCTATAATCACAGCAACTTAGGATGTTGAGGTAGGAGGATCATGAGTTTAAAGCCAGCCTCAGCAGTTTAGCAAGGTCCTAGTAACTTAGCAAGATCCTATATCAAATTTTTAAAAAAGTGGGGCTGGGGATGTGTCTCAGTGGTTAAGCACTCCTGAATTCCATCCCCAGTACCAAAATAAATAAGTTCTGTATCATATCTAAACAGTTGTAAAATCTAAGAATATACATTCAAGATTTAATGTGTCTAATTAGAGGAATCTTGGCTTTTTACATATTTACTCTCATCCTTTTTAAATTATCTGGTTGAAGCCCAATATTGGATGTGGTACTATAAAATGGGAACAAATCCTTTATTTATTTATTTACTTGTTTGTTTATTTTTGGAGAGAGAGAAATTTTTTTCAATAATTATTTTTTAGTTTTTCGGTGGACACAACATCTTTGTATGTGGTGCTGAGGATCGAACCTGGGCCGCACACATGCCAGGCGAGTGCGCCACCGCTTGAGCCACATCCCCAGCCCAGAACAAATCCTTTATAATGTGTGTAATTTTCACTTAGTTCTTAGGATATCTGATGAGGTTAGTAGTTTGAGATGAAAGAGTTCTCTGGAGGCCCGCTCCTCTGCAGCAACTTAGCTGAATCTGGTTTAATTTTGTTTTACTTTAGGGCAGCCATTTTTTAAGAACTATTCAAAGTGAGTAATTCATAAAAGAGGGAAAGTGTACTTTGCAGTATTAGAGTTTACAAAGCGCCTTGATTATCTCATTTGAGTCCTCAGAAGAACTCAGGAGGTTTTATTCCCATTTTTCAATTGAGAAGTCAAGCTCACAGTAGTAAATTAATTGCCTCAAATTATGTAGCTAATAAGTGCCAGAGCTTGGCACTTCAGTCCACTCCTTCGATCTTAAAATTGATTGTGAAAGCCACTTCATTCTTAAGGTTTGCAAAAGCAATATTTGCTTTGGGAATAGACTTCTTTTATGTTCTTGCTTTATCCATTGCCAGCTTTCAGCACAACATCTAAAATACACTCATTATAGTCGACATGGGCTCCTTGCAAAAAAAAAGAAAAAGAACAACAACAGCAAAAAAACTTGGAGCCTGAGACTTTACAAACTGGGTGTAGAAATGCTGCCACCTTTGTTTGGCTGCCAAGACACTACCACAAAGGATCGTAGATCCAGGTTCATTTATTTCACAAGAGTGGGTGCAGCTGTCTTCTGACCATAATCAAATGTTCTTCTGCAGCCAGCTTTTTATGGCCAGAAAAAGCAAAGTAATTTTTAGTACAGATTAGCATAAAAATATCTACTAGATCAGTTTCAGGAAACAATTACTAACTTAGAAACAACAATAAGTGTGATCTATAGGTTGGTGAAAATGGCAGTAAATTTCCAGACCTTTTTAAATGCCCCTTATTTCTCGACATGAATACTATATAAATAGAATACACTACCTGCCACTGTATTTGGTCTCATAAATTATTTGGACAGTGGACAACAGACTTCAAAACTAAGTAGAGGTAGTAAATCTGCCTCCTTTTAATGAGTTTAAATTTACAGTAGTAGTTTAAACATCTGGAAGTTTAATGTCTTAATTCATTCCAAATGTTCGACAAGGATATACTGCAAAAGAGGATATTGTAATTGGGGATCAAGAAAACTACTGTGGACTCAATCTAAGACCTTTCTACTTTTCTCTGTATACATTAATCACACAAAACTTGAGAGGCTGACAGTTCAGAGAGGAGATGAACCAAAATATCCAAGTTGGCATGCTCATATGAATAACTTTTTAGAGTATCATTACAAGAAAGGTGAAGTTTAAATTGTTAATTAGCACAAGTAGAATATAACTAGATGGTGCTGCCTTTTTTTGTAATCTATGCTTATAAGGAGGAGGTTTTAGAAATTTATTATTAAAACTGCACTTAAAGGAGTAAAAACTTTTGACTTGTAGTTTGTAATTTTGACAAATGTATCTTGTAACCCAAGAATCTGGCCAGCACCCAGCTCCTAGCACTAGACTAAGCATTCATCTAGTGCACACTTACCAAGTCTCCACTAGGTGCTTCTTAGGTGCTGATTTGATTTTCTTAAGGCAGAACAGTGTTGTGGCAGTGGGGGGGGGGGGGGCATTTGTCTACAGTAGCCGCAGCTGCTGACAGTGTTCCATATGCAAGTATGTGCTGAAGCACTTCATCCTACCTCATTTAAACTCCTCTGTCCTGTGAGGAAGGTACTCATCCTGCTTTTTCAGATAAAATCCTAAGAATCAGAAGGGCACATAGAAAGATGAAATCAGGATTCCAACATGATATAATGATTCACAGGTTTGATGTGTTATCTCTTGAATTTGCTGTTCATTCTGATTTCACACATTGTTTTGGACAACTGTGTTGCTCAGTGTATTTACATCAGACACCAGGCTAAGTGGTGTGATACAAAAGTGACTGGAACAGCTTGCAAAGGAATTCAAAGGTGAATATGGAGTCTAGGCCCTTGGTGAGCTCAGTCACAAGCAAGCCAGAGACTAAAAGGTAGGGTAACAGTGTAATCTATGATCCTAACCAGGGTACATCTGATTGTAAAGGGGGCACCATTAATACTCAAGCAGAGGACTGTCCAGAGAAAAGCAGGACTTAAGGTCACTATAGCTAGAGGAAATCCCAGGGTATGTGGGGAGTACAGATGGGAGGGCTTTAACCAACTAGAAGAGGTGCCCTTTAGTTGGGTGCAGATAATGTGGCATGTCGTTACCCTCATACTGACTGCTCACTCTTTACCCCTTGGCTTAGATGTTACTTCCTCTGCAGGCCTCCCCATCCCTAGAATCTGGATCATAACCCTTACACATGCTTTCAGGTTTGCCAAGTCTTCCCCTGGTTTTATGAGTCCTGTGAGAAGCTTTGTGGTTCTGATGAGGCCCCCAGTTTGAAGCTCAGTAGTATACCACATTGCATGCAGGAGGTTAAAGGGGTGGGCTACAGGTTTTTCAGAAATGTATAAAAGCAATAGCTGTTCCCCAAGCATTATTAATGAATAATTTTGGTATATAAAACTAAGCCGCATTCACCACCATCATTGTCAATATAAACCCAGCTGGAATAGGTTTAAAGCCACTGAGATACTGATATTTGCTACGAATAGATGGACCTTTGAAAATGGTACCAACTATGGGACTCATGACCCCAGATGTTTTCACGTTATTCTCATTTCCTTTTCAGTGAAAATGTGGCTGTTGTTTTCTTGGCATTAGAAGTACACCACATAATGTGTGATTTATTTTCCCCCAATAAGCAGTAATGATAATTAAGATATTAAGTATGCAATTTCAAGTTATCACGGTACCTGGTGAACATGTAGTACTTCTTCCTCATACCTGTATTATACCTGTTAAACTAAATTTCGCATGATAGTAGAGTTTGAGAACTTATTGAATGAGTCTTAAAGAAAACCCCTCTCATTTTATGGAAGACTAGAGAGGACACTTACTCAGAATCATATTGCTTCGTGATGGCAGAAGCCAGGGGTGACCAGAAGTGTCCTGAATTGGTGCTGTGCCCTGTCATACCACACAGACGTAACTGAAGATGAAAAACCTGAAAGAATCATTTCTTGGCAGGTGAGCAGTATCTGCCCTTTATACTATTATTAATGTAAACTGTAATCCCATACGTATGTCAGCTTTATAGGGGAGAGATTTATTAAACAGGCTAGGATCTGGGGTTAGTACTTGGCACAGTTCGGTTTTTTGCTTCTATAAAATTTTGGTTTTAAAAATATTTAATATTGCTTACATCTTATTTGGCAAATTCCTACTTTTGGTATGATTATTTTTCCTTAGAGTACATATGATTAGATTGTAGATATGCAGATCCTTTTTCCTATGAAATGAGATGTTGAAAGCTTTCCTTATAATTGTATCTGTGATATTTGGACTTCTTTGTATTGATAACAGCTACCATATGTTGAGCACGTATTAAGTGCTTTGTATGAATCATTTAGGTTCACAATACTGTGACACAGTAGGTGCTGCTATCTCCATTTCACGGCTTAGAGAGTAAGTGACTTGTCCAAGGCCACTAGTGTTAAAGTGAGATTCAAACCCAAACCAACTGATTCCAGTAGAGCAGGCCTCTTGTCAAAGTGGAAATACCCAGCTTTTTAAAAATGAGCATGAAAAGACCAAGGGAAAAGTATTACACCAAATTACCAATGCTTGTCTCCAGGTGATGGGAGTTTAAGGAATTATAAATTTTCCTTTCTTCACATTTCTATTTTCCACATTTTATATATATATATGTATATATATGTTTCTCCTCTCTTGGAATGGATTAAATAGCATTCTGAACTAGAAAATTCAGTGTTACATATATGACACTTTTATTCCAGAATATTTGATACTTTTTCCAAGTCCACTTATATCATTCCAGTTATTGTGCCACATGTTTTGATTACAAAGATAAGACATTGACCCTGATGGCAAACTGTTAGATGCTAATTCTTCAAAGTCCCCTCAAGTGTCTTCCCAGGGCATCCCTACGTCTTTCCCCCAGGTATTTACCACCCTGCTGCTATTACCCTAGTCCAAGCCATCTCGAATTTGTCTTTCCCTTGAGTTTATTTCCTATCCTGCAGACAGAGTGATGATCATCTCCAGTGGTGTTCCCCTACACTTACACCAGAATCCACACTCCTGATCATGACCTAAGGCCTTTGAATTGATCCATATCATCCTCAGTTCTTGTCCTCTAGACTCTGATTCTTTCTCACTCTGCCCATCTGTAAATGATCTTTGGTTTCTCCTGGTCCCAAACTCATTTAGAGAAGCTTATTCAACATGTGCCTTAAAACGTGTGGCCTCATTAGCTCTTAGCTCACTTTTTGCATCATTCAAGTCTTTGCTTTCCTAACTTATCTCTACAGAGAAGCTTTTTCTGCCTATTCTTTCAGAACTAGCCGCCTACCTTTCTTAGAAATGGTTTGTCCTCTCACACTAGTATTTAAGTTCTACCAGGGCAGGGTCTTTGTCTTGTTCACTGTGGAGGTATCCCCACTGTGTGAAACTTCTAGGCAGGTCCCTCCACACTATTAAATGAATGACCAAATGATGTGTTCTAGGACCAGTGAGGAATTCAGAGTGGCTGGGGCATTTGAGGAGAGGAAAGCAACCAGAGGTGGAGAAGAAGAAGGGATTTAGAGATCAATCCATGAAAACCGTTGGAAGTCCTGCCCAGGTATTGGCCAATATGTTCTGGTCAAGGGGTGTCCAAGAGATGCTGAACCTAGAGCTCCTATGTGAGCTGGCCATATAAGCAGTGTGCTTCATGTGCAGGATATATATGGCAGAGTGCACCCTACAGTTTCTGGGCACATTTACAAAGTGAGAGAGACAAACTAAAAAGCAAACCCTACCTTGGACATTGCTAATCATAATAATATCTATGATTTGTATAATTTTCCCAAAATGTTCCAAGTCTTGAGACATGATCCCTTTGGTCCCTCCAGATCCCTGCCACAGTAATGACCTTAGCATGTGACTAACCACCCTCCTCTGCAATATAATACTCTCCTATTTATCACCAGTCTTACCCTTTCCTTTCCAAGTCAAGTAATTCCTGCAATGTTTTTTTCTTCCTTCCTTTCTCAAACCACAACCCATATAATTTTCATGACCCTCTTTAGAACCTGCTTGTGTCTTGGCTCCTGCCTTTTTGCAGAGAAGGGGGACAAACCTGAAACTGGATAAAGAGATGTGCCCCCCTAAATTGCCCCTGCTACACAGAGGCATTTTCCTCTGGACTACAATTCTTTTCCAGTTTTGTAGCCTCCCTGCAAGGCAGACAACTAAATGTAAAAGCAGTTGCTGGTGCTTTAAAATCATTGGCAATCTCAGTATTCATTTGAGGTTAAATTCCTGCCCATTACTTGAGATTTATCCACGTGCTTAAATAATAGAATTAAGGGTTTGACTTCTGAAATGTTTCATATAATGATGCTTTCTTAGGAGGGAATATATTAATTGAGTGCCTCCCATATGCCAGGGACTCATAATTTGATGAGCTCGATATACTATGCCCACAAGAGAACGAAATTTCAAAGAGATAATTTTCCTGAGATCACATGGTCCATGACTGTGCAAAGTCAGAGGCTCCAATCTACACAGGTGTGTAGCCAACTTCAAGCCCACCGTGGTACTTGAAAGTGCACCACAGACTTGTATCATCACAGTCCTTGTTACATTTTGGATATGAGATGTCACGCAAAAGCTCCTGTGGCAACGCAGGAATGCTCAGAGGTAAAATGATTAGATTATGAGAGCTATGACCTAATTGGGATTAATCCACTTGATGGATTAATAATTTGAATGGATTACTGGGTGATAAATGTAGACAGGTGGGCCTTGGCTAGAGGGAGTATGTCACTGGAGGCATGCCGTGAAGGATTATATTCGGTTCCTGACTTCTCATTCTGTTTCCTAGCTGCCCTGAGCTAACAGCTTTCCTCTGCCACACCCTTCCACCATGCTGTTCTGATTCACCTTGGGCCCAGAGTGGAGTCAGTTGACCACAGACTGAGACCTGTGAAATCATTAGCCTGAAATTAAGTTTTTATGTTGTTCTTGTGTATTTTGGCCCCAGCAACAAAAAGCTAATAGTCCTCATAATAACCTGTAAGAGGTAGAGTCATCCCCAAGGAACTTACTTGCCCAGATGTTGCACCATCTGGGACTAGACTTCCTGTCTTCCTCCAGCCCTGTAGGCTTTCGGTCAGTTTTAGTCAGGTCACTGGTTAGGTTGGGGACTTGAGCCCAGCTCTTAAAAAGTTAGAATATTGTTGGGGCATACTGGAGGGACAGACCACAACCCCTGTGACATCAGTGAGAGTCCTCGTTTTCTTGGGGAGGCCTGGAACAGGCTGCTGTCCCTTTCCTGCTGGTGAGAGTAGAGGCAGGCCTGACCGGCTTTAGAAGCTCGAGTGAAAGAGGGTCAGGGCTGCACAGCCCAGCAGTGAAGAGCCCCTGTCTGAATTCTGCTGAGGTGCTATGGGGCCTTAGTTGAGTCTCTGTACCTCTCTGAGCTCAGATGTCACAGTTTTTACCATAGATTCATCCTGTAATGCCACTTTCTCCAAGAAAAACCTTGGCAGAACTGATGGCTCACCAGCTGGTTGTGGTGAGCAGGGCAAGCATGAGGTGTCGATGTGAAGAACGTGGAGACTCTTCCCTTGCTGGCCTGCCACTGACCTTGAGAGAAATGTTGGGCAAGTTGCTGTCCTTCTGTGGACCTCAGCCTCCTTTTCTACGAAGCAAAGATGCTAACATTGCCCCTGATGAAGGAGAAGGTGTTTAGTCAGTCAAACACTCTATTACAGCTGAAATGATTGGGTAGAAAAAGAAACTTCAAGATGGAATTAGAAAAACTGAGATTCACATCAATGACCTGGCAAAACTTACTACAGGGGTGTGGTATGAACTGGGTCACCAGAGCTGGATGGGGGTTGACAGGTAAGGATTCTGGGTGGTGTGGACAGTGGTGCAGAGGACAGGTCTCACTCTTGAGGAGGAAGGACTGCCCTCTGCTCTCTCCTTACCACCTCCATCAGCATCTTCCACACTCACAGGCTGTAACTCAGCATCAGGAACAGCAGAGAGGAGGGGCTCACCAACATATTGCTCAAGTTCTCTATTCTCTTCTCACAGTTCTTTTCCTGAGGTACTAGAGATTGAACCCAGAGCCTTGCACGTGCTAGGTAAGCACTCTACCAGTGAGCTATATCCCAGCCCAAGCCCTTGATGCTTAATTCTAAGAGACTTGTTTGTTGAGATGTACTTTTAATTAAATAATAGCTTTTGGAGGAATTAAAAATCTACTAGAAGCATACACTAGTATTAAGTTGCATCCCAATTCTAAAACCATTAAATTGTGGGGAGAATGTATATCTTAGAATTGAGAAAATATAATTCTGTCACTTCAGAATGAATACTACTAAAAAAGCCATGTGGATTTTGAGACCAACGTTCAAATTCCTGTTCTGCCACATACTGGCTTTGTTATTCTGGGCAGGTCACTTGATTTCCCTAAGCATCAATTCATTCTTAAAATGGCCTATAAATTGCATGGGTTTAGGTGGGGAGTGAGCAGTTAGGGTTGACTGAATCTGAATGTTAATTCATTTTGGAAAGAGTTCTATAGAAACATTTTGTCTAAAATTAGGTATTGCCATATTTTTTTAAAAAAAATAACCATATGCTGTCATTTAGGATAGTATAACAGAGTGGAGTTCATAACAAGGAGTGATTTTGCCCCCATGGGGTATTTGACATCTTTGGTTATTACAACCATGGGGAGGCAAGTGCTCCCATGCACCTTGGGAATAGAGGCCAGGAATGCCACTATGTATCCTACAGGGACTGGGGGTGTAGCTCAATGACAGAATACTTGACTAGTGATTGCCAGGCCCTGGGTCTGATTCCCAGTACCAAAAATAAGCAAATAAATAAAAATGCTGTAATTCAGGACAGCCCCCATAACTCAGGATAATCTGGACCAAGTGTTAAGAACTGAACTTAACTTCTTAACTTTTGGGTTAAGAAGCCCTGATACAGCTGGGCACAGTGGCACATGCCTATAATCCCAGAAGAATGGAAGGCTGAGGCAGGAGGATTGTAAAGCCAGCCTCAGCAACTTAGAGAAGCATTAAGCAACTCAGTGAGACTCTGTCTCAAAATAAAATACAAAATAGGGCTGGGGACATGACTCAGTGGTCGAGTGCCCCTGAGTTCAATCCCTGGTGCCAAAAAAAAAGAGAAGAAGCCACCGCCTCTGATACAGAAGGGAATAAGATAGGCAATAGAACTTGGCTGGCTGGGTTTGAACCCTGGCTCTGCTGCCTACCATCTGTGTATTCTTGGGTCAGTTCCTTCTGTCTCTTCATTTTTGCGAGGACTGGGGAGGTTGTGAGGAGTGTTAGGACATCATGCAGGTGGAGCATTTCAAACAGGCCTCAAGGAGACACTCAGTGTCAGCTCTCGTTTAAAGTATTGAATGAACACTAGATTTAGAGAAAATACCTAGTTACTGTACCAAGACCTCAGATAAGTTAATTAACTCCTTGAGCCAAAGTTTCTAAAGCTGTTTAAAAAAAATGCTGTGGAGGTCAAATGAAGTCAAGGATATTACAGAACTGTGGACACTGTAAAAATCTCACAGTACACTGTATCACTATTGCCTCACACTCCATCCAGTAAGAGTGTTCTGGAGTGAAGAAATGAACTCTCCTGGGTCAGGCTGTAACTCAGCAGAGAGGAGGGGATCACAACACATTGCAGGCCCTGCAGCAGATTGCGCCTAAGTTCATCCTCAGCTATGCGTCCAGGAAGCCGCCTGGTTTGTACTGTCATGGGCAGACTGCCCCAGCTTTACAGACCACTTTCCCTGAAGGAGCACTGGGTGAACCAGCATCTTGCCCACTCTTCTGGCTCTAAACCTAGGGAAACAACACGTAGATAGAAAGCAAGTGCCCCGAGAGTTCTTGGCTGGGTTCTGTTCCTGCTGCACCTCTGTCTTCCCTGTCCCCATTTTCTCAGCTGTCAGGTGACAGCTGGATTTCTGGTCTCACTTCCAAGGTCTGCTGGAGACTTTGCTCTAACCACATAGGACTGAATGAATATTATTATCTCTAGCAGTTGTGTTAGCAAAGAGTTATGTAGCAGAGACTATGTGGCAATTTATATAAACTCACGCAATCCTCAGAACAACTGTATGAAACATTGGGTGTTATGACCATGTTGCTGATGATATCACTGGGGCTCAGAGATGTCAAGTAACTTCTCCAAGAATGCATAGTGCCAGATCCACATTCCTCTTATATAATATACTGCAGTACCCCAAGCCAGAATGTGCAAAGATCCAGGCATTTGTAGATAGCTAGAATTTGTTAATCAAATTAATGAATGAATGCCCCAGAACAGGTCACAAAGTAGCTTGTTTGTCTCTGAGCTCCATCTGTCCTGCTTCTCACCTCCACCTCCCCTCTGTGCCTGAGCCCCCAGTGCCTGCTTACTTTTGCCAAGGGCTCCTTGAGTACCCTCTCTGCAACAAATTGTTCTTTTAGCTCCCTTCATTGACAACTGCAGATAACTGCCTTTCCAAACTTCTGTCTGGTAAGTGTGCTCTGTGCCAAGTCATTGAGGGCCTTGGGGACACAGATGAGCCATCCCTGGCACTTCACATGAAGGGAATTCACACCTATGGGACGTAGATGGAGGTGAGGGAAAGACTAATAGGAAAACCAGCTAGTTACAAGACAGCAAGGTAAGAGCACTCTGCAGAGGGAGCAGCATGGGAAAGCTGCCTTGAAATGGGCAGATCTGTATTTGGCATGAACTGGCCCACAGCTACCCTCTCATGACCATCCCAACTGATTCTTCAATGCCACACAGTGGAAAACTAAGAAGCAATTTTTCTCTAGCAGCTCAGAATCGGCATTAGGGAAAACAGGAAGTAACTGCTGCTAAATACCTCCATGTGCCAGGCACTTTCTACTTTATTTATATTCATAAGTAGCCAGTGAGGTAGGCAGGCCTATTTTAGAGTTTGGGAAAATGAGGTTCAAAGAGATTAGGCAATTTGCTGAAAGTTTCAGAGGGAATTGCTCTTAAGGAAACATTTTTAAGGTTAAGCAGGTCAATTGACCTCTTGCCATTTTGCATCCCTGGGGAGGTCCCTCTTCAGCAAGGGGGAGGGGGCAGTTTTGGTGTATTCAGTGAACTACAGAGTCTGGGTGGAAAGCAAGGACAGCCCAGAGTCCCACAAGGTTTTTGGTCAAACCAACTAAGACACCTGCTCCATGCAGTGCCATGGTCTAAAGGGCAGAGTGAGCCATGTGGCAAGTGACCCCCAGATCCATATCCCAAGGTGAGAAGTGTTCTTGGGACTTTAGACTGGGATGGGAGCCCGGCGGGGAGGTTTAAGAGCAAGGGACCTTTCTGCTGTCCCTGGAGGTTTCCCAAGAGCTGTTCAACAAGTGCTTTAGCTGGAGCTTGAGTTCCTGCACCACCCACAATAGGTAGAGTGGACACAGGAGCATACGTTTCTCCATGCCCCACTTATTAGCCCAATCACGGTCACCTCGTTAATCCTGCACCAAGCCTTTCTTGTCCCTTCTTTCCCCTCTTCAGTCACCCCTCAATTGCTCCCAGTAACTTCTTTCTTTCAGTGACTATCTAGGACACCTATAAGGCATCTTTAGTATCTTGCTAGGATCCAAAAGCCTTCCTCAGGAATGCAGAAAGCATGGGAACCAAGCCTTGATTCATGAGACAGAAATGGGTTGAAACAAAGAGCAGTCCAGATGGAAGGAATGGTGTGAGCAATCATTTGTCATCTACTTTGACAGAAAATTTCCCAAGAACATTTGACTGTGGAACCTATCATAGGCTCAGTGAGCCAAGGAATGTACTTCGGGAAGTGCCGAGGTATTGTGTATGTGTGTTTAAAGTAGGGAGCAGAAAGTGTGAAAGCAGTTGTGCTTGCACCAAGAGGTAGCAACCCCAATATCTCCACATGATGCTAGACCCCAGAGATGAGCCATGGAAAGAGTCCCAGCAATAAGCTTGGGAAGCACCAACCTTTGGGTGGATTCACAAGGCACAGCAGCATATTCAAGGCCACCCAGTCCCAAATCCTGCAGCAAAGACACTTACTTTGCTTAACCCTGAGTGTACCAAGGTCTTTATTTCGTTTCAGGAAACAACTTACTTGGAGGATGGAGGGGGTTTTTTTCTTTTGTTTTTGTTTTTAACAAAATTAACATGTGCACCTGGTTTGGGGCAAGAACAGGAGTTCAAGAAACCTTGAATCCCTGAGGTGAACAGAAACTGCCCTACTAGGGTCCTGCAAAAGGCCAAATGTCTTCTCTAACAAAGGAGGAAAGTGGCTTTCAGGGATGAAGCCTCCCTGTCAGCAGAGACTTGAAGCAGGGCCCAAAGGATTAGGCTAGCCACGTCACAGATGAGATATTGCCCTAGGAGCAGCCTAAGGTACAGGGACAATGCTGACCTCTCCTGGAGCAAGAGCCTCTCCCTGGCCCTCCACAGTCCTCCACTTCAGAGGATCCAAGGGAGAGAGAACCAGATGTGCAAAGAGACAGTGGCAGCCTGGGAGGGGAGGGGGCTCAGCAGAGTCTGGAGAGTGGCTAAGACCAGACCTTCTGGCCTTGAATGCCAGGCTAAAGCAGGCAGAGGTGGCTAGAGGCTTTGGGGAGCAGGAAAGCCTAAGAACTGCTCCCTGCCTGGAGCTCCACCCCCAGGGTTCTCTGGGGGCGATGACAGGGATGAGGAGGGAGAGCCAAGAGCTCACAGAGGTTCCACTGTGCTTGGCCAGGGCCTCCATAGAGCCTGCTTCCTTGCTTGAAGGGAGGGAAGGATCTAAAGCCCTAGGGCTCAGGGCTGGGCCTGATTGGCTGCTGGCCCCACTCAGCACCCCCACTCCAAGTTCCCCATCCTAGGGCCTCCTCATTCCACACGGGTGCTCCCAGTTAGACCTGAGTAGGATTCCACATCCTTGGAGTGAGGACTCCAGCTCCAGGGATGTGTGTTCCTGATTGGGATTGGCACAGAAACTCTTTGCAAGCAGAGAACTGCATGGGGGCTGCCTGCACTGAGTGTCTGCCTATGCCAAGCTCTGGGCAGAGCTCTTCATTTATAGGCTTTGAATTTCATCCTGCCAGCAACCCTCACAGTAGGTATTTTTTTCTTTTGGTAACAGGGATTGAACTTAGGAATGCTTAACCACTGAGGCACATCCCCAGCCTTTTTAAATATTTTGAGATGGGGGTCTCACTAAGTTATTTAGGATCTTACTAAATTGCCGAGGCTGGCTTTGCACTCATGATCCTCCTGCCTTAGCCTCCTGAGCCACTGGGATTATAGGCATGTGCTACCATGCCTGGCTACAGTAGGTATTTTTGTCTCTATTTTTCAGATAAGAAAGGAGAATCCTAGCAAGGTTAAGTGACTTATTAAGGGTCACAGTGAGTCAATTGATGTTTGGGCTAGAATCCTAACTCAGGCTTCTCACACCTGTCCCAACCTTTACACTGCTCTGTGCAGAAAATAATCCTCTGTCTTGCATGTGTCTGGCCCAGGGCAGGGGTCCCATAAATGTTGACTTTATCATGCACTTTCTTGGCTGGAGCTGTGGGCCACACAGCAGTCCTTCACGGTCAGAAATTTCTCACTTTTTGATGAGCAGGCTTAAGCTTCAAGAAGCTGAACAGCTGGCCTAGTCAGACTGCTATCTTGATTCTCAGCCTCTCTCCCATGGAGGGGCAGAGAAGTTGGAGGAAGTTCAGTGAAAGACGGGTTACAGTGGGTTCAGCCATGGAATGGCAGGTTTTCAAGAAGCTGAAGGCTGGGAGTGTCATTGGAAGCTGCAGATTTGCCATGGAGTGGCCAGCCCTGGCCTTCTGATGGACTCTCACAGTCAGGTGGCTGGGCTCAGGACTCCTGGCTGGTCCCCATGTGCTCCCATGATCTTCAGCAAAACAGCCCTTCACTGGGCCAGCTTCCTCTTCTGTCAGATGAGGACAGCTGGACTAGGTCTTTGATCTTATTGTTTAGTGGTACTCTTCTTTAAAAAAATCTTAAACTGAATTTTATTACTCTTTCATCCATCAACAGTCAGAACTCCAAGTCCTTTCAACACGTAGTCCAAGGGATGTTTTTCCTGTTTTGAGTCTTTCTGACATGTGTTGAGGAAATTAAGGATTCCTACCCATTCCCTCAGAGTAGCATATACCACCTGGACTGCCAGGGCCCATGTCCTCATCTGGAAGCCCCCACCACAGTGGTTGGCATCAGCTTTCATAGGAACCTGAAAAATGTTCACATACTCACAACTGGCCATTTCACAGATTGGGTGGCAAAGGCCCAAAGAGTGGACCAGGCCCCTTGAGTTCCTTGAAGTAGCCTCTATGGCATCATTAAATAAAGAAGCATTGTGTAAACAGTGGAGACTGGGCATGTTTATAAAGAGAGAAGCAAGGAGGAGACGTGGCTGAGCAAAGCCTTTGAAGCATACAGAGACCCATTTTGCAGAGGCCAAGAACCCCCTCCCCCAACCTGTCTGGCAGAGCATGCCTAACAACCTTCCTCTCCTCCATCACCCTCACTACCCTCTGCCCAGAGCCAGGGTGTCAGCTTGAGTTTGGTGACAGCAGCCCTGGAGGAGGTATTGGATGGCTGAAGCCCTCCATTGTAGCAGCTCTGGCATCCAATGTGGGCCCAGCCTCTCCAAGTTGTCCTCCTGCCAAGCTAGAGAGCTGCTGACTTTGAGGGGGCCTCTCTGAGCAGGTAACTTGATTCCTGTAGCCCAGAACCAGCCCAGCTCTGGCCACCAGAGCCAGGGTTCTGAAGAGTTTATAGCAACATGGCAGGACCTGTGAGCAATTTTCAGGATCTGGAGAGGGTGACTTCCAGGGCCAGAGAACTTGTGGGTGGGGAGAGTACAGGGCTGACAGGCCAGAGACTGAGGTCCTAGCACCAGCTCTCCACTGAATTGCTGTGACTTTGAGTATATCAACTCTTCTCTCTGGCCCCAGTTTTCACATAAAGGAGCCTGACAGATGGTCCCTAAGTTTGAAAATGGGTTGCCTGGCCACCAGGTCCTTGGTCTCCAGCATCCCTTTCCCATAAAGGTGTAACTACTCTGTGGTGCACAATCAGGGTGCCTGATGGCTGAGTCCCCTGCGCCTGGCCTGACCCTGCAAGGGTAGGGAGAGTGTGGGTAGCAGTGGGGTTGGCAGCTGCAGTCTCGGTTCTCAGCCTCTCTCAGTGGTCAGAGAGTATTGCAAATGCAGTGGAACTATGCTGGGTGTGGCCTCCACTTCCCTCAAGATAACTAAGGGCAACTGGATTTTCTCAACAACAGTGATAGAGTTTAAGAACTGGCTAGATGGGCTGGGGATGTGGCTCAAGCGATGGCGCGCCTGCCTGGGAACCCACAGGTGTTCGGCCCAGGTTCGATCCTCAGCACTACATACAAACAAAGATGTAGTGTCTGCTGAAAACTGGAGGATAAATTTTAAAGGAAGGGAATTCTCTCTCTCTCTCTCTCTCTCTCTCTCTCTCTCTCTCTCTCTCTCTCTCTCTCTCTTTAAAAAAAAAAAAAAAAGAACCGGCTGGATGTGGGACCCCTGGAGGATAATATTAAAGGAAGGGAATTCTCTCTCTCTAAAAAAAAAAAAGAAAAAAAGAAAAAAAAAGAAAGAACCGGCTGGATGTGGGACTCCACTCTGCATCCGAATCTAAATTGTTGAAAGCAATGTGTGAGTAATGTTGTGAAATAAAGCTTTTGATTGCTTTTTTCCTGAAATTTGTTTTGCTATTATATGTGAAGTAAATTTACTAATGTCCTTTTTAGGCTGATCTTTCATTGAAATTATGCATTTTTCATATTTTGGCATGAAAATGAGTTTTTCTTAGATGAAACAATGGTGCAATAGTATGTGATGATTTTTCAAGTAAACTTTTTACAAAGCTGCAATACATACTTGGAATACTCGTGCTCATTAATGGACAGCTTGATTCACTTCCACAATGCAAACACTGTGTAACCCCCATGCAGGTCAAGACACAACATTGTGATGGTTGGTTGGTTCGTTTTTGTGCAGTGCTGGGAACAGGAGCTTACACATACTAGGTAAGTGTTCACTGAGCTGCATCCCCAGACAATGACTTTGGTGTTTGTCTGTTTGGCACTGGGGGTTAAACTCAGGGGTGCTCTACCATTGAACCACATCCCCAGCATTTTCTTTTTTCTTTTTCTTTTTTTGAGATTGGGTCTCACTAAGCTTAGGGTGGCCTTGAACTTGGGATTCTCCTGCCTCAGCCTCCCAAGATGCTGGGATCACAGGTGCCACTGCATTCAACTGGTGGTTCTTTTTAACATTTTTCCTTAGCAAAATAAGTTAGTAACTTTATTTTGGTCATCATCTCTTTATTTAAATTTTATCAGCCCATAAAGTCTAAAATTTGGGGATCTTCCAGGCTAGATGATCTAATAACATTTTGGGTAGGATGAGCATTCGGCAGTTCTACTGGAGCCCCTGAAGCAGTGAGGCACCAGACAGAGAGAAGCAGGCCTGGGCCTGGGCCCCTGCCCACCCCATCCCAGGGAGTGGGAAGAATCTGGCAGAGACATCCCTCCAGATGAAGGACTCAGCTTGACAGGACACTGGAAGCCAGGGTCAGTGAGGAAGAGTGGCTCTGGGTGGGACATTTCCAGGGATGAATCATTCCTCCATCTAGGCCACTCTGCAGCCGCTTTTCATTAGCTTTTGCTCTTCCCTCCCATCTCCCCAGGGGCAGATCCTCAGGACACCTGTGGGTTCCCAGACATACTTTGTGCCCCATCATCACATCCCATCTCCCCCAACTCAATTCCCAAGTCATGCCTTCCAGACCTGGAGATTATTTTCTACTCTCTTTTCTCTATTGAAATATAGGGAAGTCCTGGAACCCTTCTGAAAGATTAAGAGATCTGTTCAAATCACACAGCAGGCTGGGTCAGGAGGGCACACCCCTCAAGCAGGGAAATGCATTCATTGAGACTTGTTTCTAACCGAGAACTAAATTGATGAAAGCAATGTGTGAGTAATGTTGTGAAATAAAGCTTTTGATTGCTTTTTTCCTGAAAGGGTGATTCTAAGGAAGAAGATCCTTTCTGTTCAATAGTATTTTCCTATTCATTAAGTATGTGCTCTCAGAAGGTGCTCATCATTTACACATTCAGCCAATGAAAAGCTTCTCTGTGTCACCAGGCTGAAGTCACTGTCTTTGGGGAGTTCATAGATGGAAGGGAGAGATGAGAGCAAACCAAATTGCCATGGTTGAATTCATATAGTCATCACATTAATGAAAGAGGGGAAGGGGTGAGGGAAGGAAGCATTACATGAGATTGCAGGGACCACAGGTGTCTCAAAGGCATGGCACTTGAATTTGCCTTGATGGGTGAATTGTGTTCCACCTACTCAGCCACCAGGGTCCCCCACTCTGTTTGTCTCCTTCAGGATTGTGGAGGTGTCAGGCTAGGCCTTCTATTGAAAATGACTGCCTTCGTGCCACTAGTGCCCCAGTTTAGAAGCTTGTTGTCACTCAATTTAAAAATTAAATTATAGACATATGGTAGCACACGTCTATAATCCCAGTGATTCTAGAGGCGGAGACAGGAGGACCATAAGTTTGAGGTCAGTCTGAACAATTTAAAGACTCTGTCTTGACATTAAAAAAAAAATATATATATATATATATATTTTTTTTTTAAAGGGCTGGAGATACAGCTCAGTGGTAAAGTGCTCTTGGATTCAATCCCAATACCACACCAAAATTTAAAAAAACACAAAAATTGGTTATACATGCACATTGTTTAGAAAGTCTACAATGTTTGTCTTGGCAAAGAGCTCAACACACACCGTTTTCCACTCTGCAGAGGCAACTAATTTTGATTCTAAATTATTTGCTTAATATTGGTACATCTTGATTTTTCAGTTTCTCTTTCCACCCCCGCACCACTCTTTCCATACACATGTCCATTTAGTGTTTCCTCACCTCCTCCCTGTATCACATCACAAGTTTGGTTGGAAGAGCGTTCACTGTTCTCATTATTAGCTCATGTCAGCGCTGCTGACAACTGAGCCGCGCAGTATTCTGATTACTTTTCCTTCCCTGAGTAACAGTAACAGTTACAGTTATGCAAATCTCTCAACATGTTGACATGCTCTGGCTCTGCCACCAGTCTCATCTTCCTGAAGGGAGCTCTCCCAGTTTTTCAACCTGTTCCAGGTGGCGTTAGTTGCCTTCAGGTGCATGACCATGCCTGAGGATTGCTCTGCGCCTCTCCTGGTTGAATCTTCCCTTAGATGCCCTGCCTTCCTCTTTCTTGATTTACTCTCTCATTTATGCTGAGGCACATCCTCCAGTAGCTTCCCGAGAAAGTGCACAGAGACCTTACATGACTGAAAATATCCTGTCTTCACCCTTGCTAATCATTTGGCCAGGTACAAAATTCTGGGATGGAAATTATTTCCCTCAGAATTTGGGGGGCATTTTCCTATCAACTCCTAGTTCCCATCTTGCTACTGAGAAATCTAATGACATTCTGATTCTGACTCCTTTCTAGGAAGGCCACTTATTTTTATTTTCTACCTGGGAACTTTTGTGATCTTCTCTTGGTTCTCAGAGTTCTGAAATTTTGATGGCTTGGTATGAATCTGTTTTCACACAATGTGCTGAGTTCTCAATGAGTCATTTAAATCTTCAACTCATGCATTTCAGTTCTCAATATGCTCTCCAATTCTTTATTCTAGAATTCCTGTCATTCAAATGTTGAATCCCCTTGACTACCCTCTAATTTTCTTTATTTTCTCTTTGCCTTTTTGCTCTATTTTCTCAAGTTATCTACCAACCATGTTTTTTATTTTGTTTGTGGTAAACAATTTAATTTTCTACCTCAATTGCTTAAAGGAAGTGCTGTCATTAGGAAGCAGAACAGATGAGCTATTTACAGAGTTGAAGAAAATTCACAATGGCTGGAGTGTTTCTGAGGCATGAGGTCAAGTTCAAACTAAGCAAAGAAATTCATAGCAAACCAACATAAGAAGTTGGGAAAAACCATACAAATTTTAAAAATTCATGAAAAAGCTTATGAGAAAATCAAAGGAAACTAACCAATTTTTTTGTTGCTTGTTTTTAACTTTTTATTATATATATTTTTAAAATTTGTTCTACTCAGTTATACATGACAGTAGAATGCATTTCAATTCATCATACACAAATGGAGTGCAACATTTCAATTCTCTGTACGCATTGTAGAGATGCACCATTCCTGCAATCATACATATACCTAGGGTACTGATGTCCGTCTCATTCCACCATCTTTCCTACCCTCATAACCCTTCCTCATCATACCCTTTGGTAAATCCAAAGTTCCTTCATTCTTCCCATGCTCCTGACACCCCCATTATAGATCAGCATCCACTAATCAGAGAAAACATTCAGCCTTTAGTTTTTTGGGATTGGCTTACTTTGCTTAGCACAATATTCTCCAACTCCATCCATTTACCTGCAAATGCCACACACAATTTTATTTTCCTTTAATGCTGAATAATATTCATACATACCATATGTGTACATACCATAGTTTCTTTATCTACTCATCTATTGCTGGGCATCTAGATTGGTTCCACAGTTTAACTTTTGTGAATTCAGCTGCTATAAACATAGATGTGGCTGTATCACTATAGTATGCTGATTTTAAGTCCTTTGGGTATAAACTGAGGAGTGGGATAGCTGGGTCAAATGGTGTTTCCATTCCAAATTTTCTGAGGAATCTCCATACTGCTTTCCAAAGTGGTTGCACCAATTCACACTCCCACCAGCAATGTATGATGTACCTTTTCCCCCATATCCTCTACAACACTTATTGTTTGTATTCTTGATAATTGCCATTCTGACCGGAGTAAGATGAAATCTTAGAGTAGTTTTGATTTGCATTTCTCTAATTACTACAGATGTTGAACACTTTTTCATATATTTGTTGACTGACTATATATCTTCTTCTGAAAAGTGTCTGTTCAGCTCCTTGATTGGGTTTTGTTTTGGTTTTTGTTTTTTTTTTTTTTTTTTTTTGGTATTAAGTTTTTTGAGTTCTTTATATATCCTGGAGATTAGTGCTCTATCTGATGTGTGTGGGGTAAAAACTTGCTCCCATACTGTGGGCTCTCTCTTCACCTCATTGATTTATTTCTTTTCCTGAGAAGCAGGTTTTTAGTTTGAATCCATCTCATTTATTGATTCTTAATTTTATTTCGTGTGCTTTGGGAGCCTTTTTAAGGAAGTCAGGGCCTAATCCGACATGATGAAGATTTGGGCCTACTTCTTATTCTATTAGGTGCAGGATCTGTGGTCTAATTCCTAGGTCTAACAAATTTTTATATCAAGCATCTTTAATAAGATAAGCCAAGCTATACATATTGGCTGTCAAGGACACTGACCTTCAAAAATATGGATTTTCTCACATTGGATGCATCAAATGGAAGCACTCGGGTCACTTCTCACAAGCTATGAGCACAAAGGGGTGACTCTTTGAGGTCCAACTGAGCTGAACACTATTACCCCAAGAGACTGAGAGTCTTTCAAAGAAGTCTTTCATAGAGGGGGTAAGGATCATGGGGGTGACCATCAGGGATGCCAGCCCTGAAAAGTGGTCTGATTGGGTAGTAAGTCCTCAGTGGCCCATCTCTTCCTAGCCTGGTGGAGCCAGTATGGGCAAGGAGGTGAGAGTATGAAGTTGAGAAAAAGCCTAGTATAGATTGGTATCCATGCGCCAACACATGGAGGTGCCAGGGAAACTGTGTTGTCTGCTCCTTCTCGATGAATGCTTCTTATGGTGACAGCCACTGAGAGACTGGCTTCAAACAACCATCAGATAATGTTTCACAGTTGCTCCTCAAGTTTACATTTCTCACATGCTTTTGTAGAGGAGTCCTGTGTGTGCTCATGAGAGAACATAGATGCTCCACGTCACACAGCCACAACCTTCTGGGCTACCAGCACTTAAAAGCTCACCCCATGAAGTGCCCCAACAAACCTGTTTGATCATTTTGACAATTTTACACCTTCTTCCTAGATCGCCCACCCCCAACCCAGCAGGAGTCTCTATGACGTTTGTGAGAAGTTCCCTTGGCCCCATTACATTTTGGGAATTTGAGAGTGATGTTAGTCACAATGCATACTGGTGGCTAAATGGAAGGGAACTGGAAAATAAGTTTAGAAAAAACATGAAGTGAAGGAATAAGGTATTTTCCAAGAATAAATATGAGAAAAAGAATATTCATTCAAACAGGCAGTGGGAACAGAGTTTCAGTGGGCACTGGCAGTAGCAGGAGTGCTCCCAGCCCAGACTGCATGGTGCCAAACCCCAATTTGCTACACCTCACTTAAGTGTTAGTTGATAAAAATTATACCTTGTAAAATCAGCAAATAGTCTGGAAACTAATAGCTGTAGCTAGGAGTGAATCCAGGTAGCCTTGGCCATAGGTTATTATAAAGTTGGGGTAGCCCAGCATTCTCATGCCAAGCATGAACACATCCATGTGAGAATGTGGCTTCCTTTGGCTGAGCTTTCTTATGTTCTACCTTTTTTTTTTTTAAGAGAGAGTGAGAGAGAGAAGGGTGGGGGGGAATTTTCAATATTTTTTTTTTTAATTTTCGGCAAACACAACATCTTTGTTTGTATGTGGTGCTGAGGATCAAACCCAAGCCACACGCATGCCAGGCGAGCGCGCTACCGCTTGAGCCATATCCCCAGCCCCTGTTCTACCTTTTTTTTAAAATTATTGATTTCAAGGAATCAATAATTTATTAAATTTATTAAATTATTGATTTCCTGAAAATGATCTCAGACTTTCTCCACAACATCTTCATTCTCAAAAGTGATGAAACCAAACCCTCTGTGCCTATTAGTGATTTTATCAAATATCTTCCAATTTGCCAAACTGCTCAAAATATTGCTTTACATCTTCCACTAATGTATTACCAGATAATCCACCTACAAATATTTGTTTTTGTGAACATCTTGGATTGTGCTGGAAGAAGAAATGCAACCTTGGAGTCAATCATCTTGAAACATAACTCATGGTGTGGCTGACCTAACCCTTTATCTATACTTCTTGGGTCTGCAAACTTGTCAAAACCAAAGCCTCTGGAGCATTTCGTAGTAGGGTCTCTCATGACCAGACATTCTCTAATTTCTCCAAAATTTTTTAAATAGTCTCTGACCCTTCTGGTGAGGTCTGCCAGCTCAGTCCACCCATAAACATTTTACCAGAGTCATGCTGGGAATTGTTGGCACTGTCTGAGGTACCTTGGCTCCCACTTGCCTCCATATTTGAGCCCCACCTCCCACCTCCCCACTGGAAACACTGGGCCCCACAGCAAGTGGAGCAGCAGCTGGATTTCAGCCCTGAGATCTCTGTTCTCTGCCCCCAAAACCATTATTTGTAACTTTTCAAATTTTGTTATTGTACATTTAATTCCCAGTAATTCTTTTTTTGTAGCATCCTAATCTTGTTCATAGGTATAATATCTTATTTCTTTGGATATTAATTATAGTTTTCTTTTTTAATATTTCTGGATTTTGCAAAGTTACTCTTTTCTAATTTTTTAATTTCTTCCTGCTATTTGTTTTAATCTCTTTCTTATTAAAGGTTTTCCTCAAATCATCACTCATGCTTTGCTGTCTGCTTGTATTTAAGAATGAGGATACTAGATCACAAATTTGATACCCTGCAAACATGACTGGGGCTGTCTACAAAGATCTGATTGAGACATTCCATGTCTCTTGGGCTAGTCCAGAGAAAAGCTCCTTCTGTCTCCTGCCTGGATCATATTGTATGTCTGCTACAGGAAATATTAGCATTCTGCAGAGAGGTGGGGGAAAATACCTGGGAGTCTGATTCTTAAATAGATTTCCAAGCAATCTTCCTGTTTTTAGCCTCCCCAATCCATCCAATTTCAGGAGTACCTGGTACAGCAAATGCCTGAACATGTGGGAGTTTCACAGTGTAAACTGGGCTGCTTTTCAATTTCCTTTATTGCCTGCTTAGGACTCAGTTATACTCATTCTTTGTTGGCTGTGTCTGGTTTCCAATATTTTGATAAATCCCCTTACTGTTATTTTAGTTGGTTTCAGGAAAGACCACAGTGCAAGTTCAAATTGCTGTCTTTATCCTATTTCAATTCTAAATGAATAGCAACAACATATTTCAGAGCAGGAATTCTCTGCTGCAACTTATAAACAGAGTGTAAACATAATGTGAAAGAGGACTTGGAAGGACCCTTTGCCACCAGTTCTTTACTTGTTACAAACTTTCATGGCTCCAAAAGCCCAGGTCAAAAGCCAACCCTTGTGATGCCCTCCTCAGTCTCCGAGTGTGTCTTGTTTGACCCAATTTGGACCAAATGAGTTACCAACATTACAGTACCTTATAGACATGATTCCATTTAGGCCTTACACTTTAGGGGTATAGAGGCTCAGAGAGCTTGATCAAGAACAAGAGACCACAGCTAGTAAGTGACAGAACTAAGATTTGAACTCAGGTCTGTTACCACCATCCAGTTCTGTGATATTATTGCTGACTTTGAGGCACCCCCCAAAGGAGAAGCTCACCTTCTGGTAAAAAAGTGGCACAGGTTCTTTAAAGAAGTCAGCCTAGGCATAGGAAAGCAGTACATACTTGGGAACAGAAGTGGAGCCATGTGTGGTTCAAGGAAGGAGCATCTCATCCCAATCAGGGTGAATGTTAGGACAGGCATCTGAGCTCACCACCTCCACCCTCTGAGCCTAAAATCTTACATAATCACAGTGAATAATAACATGGTGGTGATGAAGTTTGCTAAGCCCTTTTACACAGATCGCTTATATTATACAACCTGGTAGGCCAAATGTAATCTCCATTTTCACCAAGAGAAAATAAAAACAGAGAGGTTAACCACTCCGCTGCAAAGTGTTTGTCTTCGGATTCAAATCCATCCCTTCTAAGTGGAATTTCCCCAAATGTCGCCCTCTGGGCCTGTGCTTGCTCTGTTCCTTCTGTCCTTCCAAGTCCAGGCTCTCTGACCCACCCCGTCCACCTTTATTTTATCCAGGGCATCCTTTGAAGGGAGACGTCCCATTCCAGTCTTTTCACCAATGCTTCACAATGTGTGACTTTGTCTGCTTGTTTTAAAATGCTGATTGTTAGGTCTCACTCCAGATCTTCCCGGTTTCTGGGAGATGGGCCCGGGAATCTGCATTTTAAACAACTGTCCTGTGATTCTTGTGTTCCTCTATAAGCGAGCTCCACTGGTGCCTAGAGGCACAGTGAACAGAGGGTACCCTGGAGTTAGCACCGCTCTTCCTAGATCTGGCCTCGGCACCACCTCAGTTTCCCACCTGTGGAGTGGGCCGTGCGCGCAGTTCTGAAGGAGAGGCGCCCCCAGCTGCCGGAGGGCTGCTCAGGCGAGCGCCACACCTGTCTCCTTCCCAAGCTCTTTTCCACCTCCATAGGCCCGCCAGCGCGGTTGGAGGAAACAGCTGGGGGCTCTTGGCTTCCAGGCTGCGGTCGCTTTCTAATCGGCTGCGGACAGGCCCCAAAGCTGGGGGCTGGGGCCGCTTTCCTCCGCACGCGCCGACCTCCCGCCGGGGACTGTAGGGGAGCCGAGTGCGCGGCGCTTCCCGCCCGCTGGGCAGCTGAGGCCCCTGCCTTCCCTCCAGCAGCCCATAAATATTCCCTGGGCCCGAAGGAAGCAGAGAAAAATGACTTTCCAGTGCGCTTTCTGGCCCCCACCCACCTTCGCCCGCGCAGAACCCTACAAGCAGGAGAGTCAGCGTCCCCCCTGCGCGGGCCGGGGGCGGGGCCAGGGACCCACACAGATCAGCGGTGGGTGTCTAGAGAAGGGCTCGGTACGCTACCCTGGTGGAAAGGAAGGCTTTTGAAGAAGGTTAAGATAAGTTCGGAAAGATGAAAGAATATGAAGGACAGAAGGAACAGGATAGGCATGTCGGGAGGGTGACATTTGGGGGAAATTACAACTATTTTGTGCCACTGAAACATTGAGTTAAAGATGAAGTGTCACCAGATGGGGATGGAGAAAGTGGCAAGGGTGGGTCCCAAGCAGGGTCTTGTACTACTGTGCTGGACGGGTCCTGGCAAGCTGTGGGACACACCAGATTCTTTGCTTTCAAGGAAGCCCATTCCAGCGTGGTGTGGGAGGTGGACTGGAGAGGTCTTTGGAACATGGGTGAGGAGTCTGAAAGCGAAGGTCATGGTGCCTGGGCCAGGGTATATAAGTGGTGAGAATAGAGAAGAGGGGCTGAATGAAAGAGAATTTCAGAGGTAGAATGGATAGGACCTTAGTGGTGACAGAGTGAGATGGGATCAGGAATGAGACAATGAATGGAAGGAGGGCCTTTCCCAGTAGGAAACAAAGGATTAAATGCTCCCTTTTCTCACAATGTGTCCCTCCTGGAAATTCCTTCCTCCCTAACTGTCCAGCTTTGATTCTTCTTTCAGCATCCCCTCCCCCCACCTCAGGAAGCCTTTCCTCCTCCCTCAAAGGTTTCAGAAGGCAAAGCTTGTATTTGATTGTTTGCTGTCTGGTATTATACAATCATCAGCCTTTAGGGTCACAGTGGCTAAGACCACAGGAGAATTCTACCTCTAGGGAAGACTTGTGACTTGAGAATGTCATTCATTCACTGAAAGTTTCTTCTCATATAAAATGGGGATCATGATCCCTCCCTTGAAGGATTCCATGTGCCTGGTGTATGGGGTGTGCCCAGTGAGTGGGCTTTTCTTCCACTAGAGCTGCTCAGCCTGGAAACCAAACTAGGACCCTTTGAGTGTCTCCTGAAACGTCTCCAAAGTTTTCTGACCAAAATAACAGAGTGCAGGAACAGAAAGATTGGAAGACCTGGGTTCCTGCTGTGGACTTTCTAAGTGACTTCAAACAAGTCAGGGGACCTCTGTGTACCCTGGACAACAAGAGGGTAGGCTCTAAAGTTCCCGATGCTACCTTTGGTCATTCAGTTTCCAGTGGAGCCCTGAGCACTGTAGGATAGCAGTGCTCATTTCCAGGTGGTGACACTCCTCCCTCTGGCCTGGGAGTCTGGTTTCCCTCTGAGTCACCCTGATAGGGACACAGGAGTATTGCCTTGTACAGGCCTCTAGAGACCAGACTGAGGCCTGTCCTCCAGAGGAGCTTGTGATGTAATTGGATTGGGCCTTGGTTTCTTTAGGAGGCAGAGATACCTGGAAGACTAGTTCCAGCTGCAGATCTAAGACAGACTGTCAAGGGCCTGGCTTGGCACAGCTGTGGAAGACACCAGGGCATGGGAGGCAGGCATCCTAGGAGCAACAGGATGAGACATGTGAGCAGAGCCCCAGGATTTGGGTGGATCCCATCTGAAGAAGCCATACCAGTGGTGATGTTGCACCCTTCTCTTTGCTCAGATGAGAGTCCATGGTCATGCAGCAAGCTCATGGCAGGAGCAAAATGGTAAAGGACCCTGTGTTCAACACAGGTGAACTGATTCACCATAATGAGGTTAATTAAGCACAGGAAAGCAGCTAGTCCAATGGCACATAGTAGATGCTTAATAAATACTGTTTTGCTCAACACCAGACCCTATGCTTGGAAACATAGGTCTGGAAACAGAGAAAAAATTGTCCCTTTCCTTGAGGAGTTCAAGCCTTGGGAGAGGAAGAGGTAGGTACACAAACATTGCTGGCCTATGCAGAGACAGAGGAAAACACAGGGGTGGTGGATCAATAGAACCTCTACTTCGGGGCAGGCTCTGTGCTTTGTGGAGAACTTGGGGAGCAATGTCTGTTAAGGAAACCTCATGGAGGGAGTGACATCTGCATTGGTCTTTGATGGTTGTGTAGGAGTTTCCTAAGCCAAGAAGACAGAAGGGTATTTCCAGCAGAGGCAAAAACATCTGCACAGCCATCAGGGTGGAGAAATATGAAGTATTTAGGGGACAGCTGAATATTTGCTGAGCAGGAAATGAGGCTGCCTAGGTCAGGTTCTGGTGGGAAGACCTTGAACGCCTGGCTGAGTGGTGAGTGTGGAATACAAAGGCAATGAGGAGCCATGAGATGTTTCTGAACAAAGGTGATGTGGTCAGACTCCGTTTGAGAAGAAAATATCCTGAGTCTAGTAAATGGCCTGGAAAGGCCTGGGGGAGCTCAGGGGGTAATGGGCCCATCTAGGAACCCCTTGCTATGTTTCAGTCTATTGGGACTTAAGTCAGATCCAGGCTCCTGGGACTGGTCCCTCTTCCAGGTGGACAGTAGGTGGCGCTGCAGCTCTGTGCATTCAGCCTGCAAGGCGGGGCTACCTGTCCTCACCTGGGTAGGCTGGCCTCCTCATCCTGCTTGGTGGGCACCAGGGTCCTTTCCTCAGTGCGGAGACTGAGAGAAGGGCTGGGATGAGGTTGGGGAAGGCCACTTGCTTCATAGAACCACAGGTGTGTCATGTAAGCAGGGAGGGTCTCCAGGGCTCTTGTTCCACAGGTGGGGAAACTAAGGCCTAGTGCGTGATGGGTTGAGTCCCTGGGCAGGCTAGTAGCCCAGAGGGATTTCCAGTTGCCAGATGTGGGAGGTCATCTGTCCCTTCCCCCTCCTGAAACCCTCACCAGTTCACTGCCTTCCTGCCACCCCCGGGTTGTTTCCCACTCAGCTGTGCTGTCTGCAGGCCTGGACCACTGCTCCAGCCTCCCCACAGGACCAGCTAGCAGGTCTTTTTTTACACCTGCCTCTGCCCCTCCCCACCTAGCCCAGGGATTTTTCACACACAAATTCAACAACCACCCTCCCCCCTGAAACCCTTCCCTGCTTCCCATCCCCCAGGGCTACTCAGCCAGTGACAATGTCCCCCTCTTCTTACAGGGTTGAGCATGCAAATCTGCCCTGCATCCCTGGCCACTCAGTCCACCAGGTCCTTGGCCTCAGCCTCTCCCCTGCTTCTTCTCCCTGTGCTGGCCTACTGTCAAACTCTGACCTGTCCTCAATGCCTCAGTGGGTACCTCTGAGATGGGGGCTTAGGTGTCCCTCCTGGATTCCCACAACCATGAGCGCACAGTGTGCCTGAGCTTCCTGCACTTGTCTCCTCTGCTGATTGCTGAGAGTGCCTCTGATTTACTACTGTCCCCTGGTCCAGGCCTTGGCCCTGCACTGGAGCTCAGGGGCAGCCTTTTTTGATGAGTGATTGATGGGCACAGTCTGGGATGATCATGACCAAGAAGAGTGTCCCCTGTCCTGGGCTAGATTTTGTGCCAGATGCTCTCACATGCAGCCTTTCACATCAAGGTCCAGCTGGAACTATTATCCTTGTTTTGTTGAAGAGACTGAAGCCCAGAGAGGGGGGTGGCTCACCTGTGGTCACATGGAAGTGAGCGGTGGAAGCTGGCTCACAGGTGACCTGGCACAGCAAGGCCACAGACTGCCACTGAAGGCACTGGCTTGGCTGGGTAGGCCACTCTCAGGCTACAGGACAGTGGGGACCAGGTCTCCCACAGGGTCTGACCAAGGATAGTGTGGGGCTCTCAGAAAGCTATCTGGGGACCTGGGACAGAAGGCCTCAAGAAATAAGGTTCTCACTGGGTGGAGGGGGGGCAGGCTGGGGTTGTGGCTCAGCAGCAGAGCACTCACCTAGGACGTGCGAGGAGCTGGGTTGGATCCTCAGCACCACATTAAAATAAATAAAGGTATTGTGTCCAACTACAACTAAAAAATAAACATCAAAAAGAATAAGAAGAAGGAGGAGGAGAAGAAGAAGAAGAGAGGTTCCCTCTCTGCCTGGGAGCATGGGGAGCCCAAGCTGTTCTGGAGTCAGGCAGGGGCTGGACAGATTTGAACACAATGGTGTTTCTGTGGCAGCCATGAGGCAGGGACCAGTGGCTGGAGGCCAGTGAAGAGGCTGACCGTGTGATCTAGGAGAGGCAAGGCCCAGGCGGACCGGAAACTCAGGGTCTGGGATCAGGCTGGGCCCAAATACCAAGACTTTCTGAGGAGCCCTGTGGCTGGCAGACAGGATGCCAAGCAGTCGGAGGTAAGCCACGGCAGGGCTGTCCACAGAAGCCAGGCAGGGTGTGGTAACGAGCTGCAAATATTTATTGATGGGGTCATGCTAATGAGAGGTCTGCAGCAGTAGTGCCAGGCTTCTGGGTCACAGCGTAAAGAACAGGAGGACTCTCTGCGTGCTGAGTGATCCTGGCCCACTCCTGCCCCTCTAGGTACCACAGGTACCCCCAGGCGCTCTATATCCTGTGCCCAGACCTAAAGCCACACAGAAGTCAGAGATAGAGGGGGTCAAAGCCCAGCCACTCATGATCTGAAGGAAAAACAGACCCAGAGGAGGACTGTGTGTGCCCAGGACCCAAGACAAACCAGGCCCAGAGCCCAGGACTCCTCATTCCTAGACTTACTCAGTGACCATGCAAAGCCACTGCCTCCTGTTCTTCCAAGACTGCTGCTCAGATCCTGTAGGAAGCCCTTTGGCGAATACTAGTGCAATGGCAGCTCCATCCTCATCCCTCAGAGGGAGAGTGCAGAAGCTTTCCTGGTCTGAATCCATCCAGACAGTGCTGGAGTCTACCTTGAGTCTACCCCCACTCCCTCTAGCTGCAACCTCCCTGCGTGGGGTAATGTTTGGCATAGAGGTGGTGGCTGGGGAAGGGAGGGGTGTCTGCTTGGTGGCAATACCTAACACGGCAGCCACCCACTCACCAGCCCTGTGACACCACTTGGTGAGGTCATCCTCTCTCTGGAAGGCTTCCCCAGAGGCTCGTGTGGGGTCCTGGTCAGGGCTTCTCCTTGATGCAGCCAGGGGTCCACCACTTTGTGAAGGTAGCTCTTCCTGGGTCATCAGTCTTAGGATGGGGGACCTCTTCTCCCCACTGCCCAGTTCTAGATGAAGGCCTCTGGTCACTACTGCCCTGTGTGGGTCTCTCTGGTTTCCTGGTGAGAAAAGTCAGACCAGCCCCTGGGACAGTGCCACCAATTCACCGCCAGAGACGGAGGGTAAAGCCTCATCCCAACCCCAAGTGGGAAACCAGGCGAGTCCCAGCATGCCCCAGGCCTCTCTGCCCAGCCTCCTGCTCTTCCCCACGCCCCGCCTCAGCCCTCCCCTGCCCAGTGGAGGGCACTCGTCCCTTTTCAGCATAGGGGACACACTCTGTGCTTCTGCTCCATGTAAGGACCTCTTCCACCAGCCCTCATGGTCACTCTATGGCACAGGTGTCACCATCCCCACTGAGCAGCTGAGACCCCAAATTGCCAAGTCACTCAGGAGGGGAATCTATCCTCGAAGGTAGCTTTTCAGAACTACATTCATTCCCAAGTAGCCCCCCCTTGTGTACAGAGAAAGCTTGTTTACTTATTATTTTTCTTGAAATGACTATAATAGTGGGAATAACTCATTCATAATAGGGGCCCATCACTGTTTGTTGAATGACTGAAGTGGTACTGGGGGCCAGGGACTAGATGAGGTGACCTCCCATCTTGATGTCCTGTGCTGGTCCTACCGAGCAGATGGCTGTGCTGGTCCTACGTGCAGATGGCTACTGGGCCAGAGAGAATGTGCCCCGGGGCCTGATGGCAGAGTCCTGCTTTCCTCACAGCTTGTGGGCATGTGGTTCCCCCTCTAACCCCCCACTATCGAGGGTAGGCAAAGCAAGTCTGAGGAGAGGAACAAGGACTCTGGATTTTGGTGGGGAGGCGGAATCAGCATGGAGTGTCCCCTCGGTGGGTTCCTGTGCCTTGCCCTGGTGCGTGACCCTCATACCTCTGCTCCCTGCCCAGTGGGAATACAGCCCCAGGGGCCCCCTTCTGCAGGCTCAGCCTCTCCAGGAAGCTGTTTTGCACCTGAGCCTGGAGGGGGCCTCCCTCTGAGCTCCCCTGGTCCTTGTGGATTGCTGTCGCACAGGTTCCGTGTTGTCATTGACTAGTTCTGTGTTTGTTTCCCCATTAGACCCGGAGTTCCTGAGGGCAGGGGCTCCTGTGACTCCTCTCTGTGTCTGAGCTAGCTCCCTGACAGGCCAGGAAGGAAGGCTGAAGACACAGAGACAGAAACAGAGAGAAGGAAAGAAAAGAAAGGGCCTGAGTTATTCTCCCTGTTGTGCAAACTTTGGGCCTCAGCTCTGCCACCAGCCAACTGGGTTCCATGGGCCAAAGCCCTGTCCCCCCTGGTTTCAAATGCCCCAGCTGTGGTTTAATGGGTCTTCCCACTGCCCCTGAGAATCGGGAATATGGGCTGGACTAGAACATAGACAGATGCTCAGCATAAAACTGCCTCCCTGTTCTGTTCTGTCTCCTCAGCTTAAACCCCCCTCCCCAGGAAGGTGGAGGAAGAGCCCATTAAGTTGCCATAGCTCTGAGCTGCTTCTCATGGCCTCATCTCACAAACCTCTGTCTCAGCTGATCTCTTGCCCCAAGCAAGCCTGCTTGGCCCACAGACCCACTGACATCAGCCAGAGCCTGCGGGGGGGGGGGGGGGGGCGGCTGGGGGCAGGGCCTGCAATCCACCCACAGAAATAGAAAGCGTCTGCAATGCTCTGCAGGTCACCCAGCCTGTGCTGCAGCGTGCCCAGCGCCTCCATGCTCCAGAGGGCTGGCATCTCCATCTTCATCTGGTCAATGAGGAAAGCGGGACCCACAGGGGGAGAGGCCAGACCACCTGTGAGTGCTCAGTGACTGGAGCCCCAGCTGGAAATGTGAAGTCAACGCTTAAAACTCCAAACCCATTTTTTTTTAGTTGTAGTGGACACAATACCTTTATTTGATTGTATGTGGTACTGAGGATCGAACCCAGGGCCTCATGCTTGCTAGGCGAGCGCGCTACCACTGAGCCACAACACCAGCCCCCACACCCATTTATTTTAATACCTAGTCCTGACTGAGGGTATGAATTTGGGCAAGTGGGTGATTTCCTGCAGGCCTCTGTGTGGCCTGGCGATCCTTAGAGGTACTTGTAGGGATGAAGAGGCTCTTGGCAGTGCTAGGCTGCGAGCCGGCCGCGGCCACACCATTCTGGAAAATGGTACCTCAGCTCCCTGCCCGTTAGTGGAGGGCAGTGTCTATTCCCTGTTCCTCCCATTTCCTCCTCACTCTCTCCATCCTCCTCCTCACAGTGAGGGTAGTGGCTACAGTGGCATCCTGTGTAGTGGCTGTGTTTGAGGCCCAGGACAGGTTGTGAGCATAAAGAAAGGGTCCAACCTTCACCCTTGGGGAGCCTGAAGGTAGGAATACATCTATCTGTCTCTATCCATCCACCCGCCCACCCATCCACTTACCTATCCAGTCATCCCTCCGCCCACCCAACCACACTGACCCAGCATGGTCTCTGTGCCAGGTATAGACTATGTGGAACTGCAGAGCAGCCTCTGTAGGGCCCTTCCCTCTGAGACTCACCATCCGTCTCTAAGTTGCTCTCACATTTCTGTCCCAGCCTGAATATTTGTTTGTTGGTTTCACAGATGTCTGGACTTTATCCCTCGAAACGCTTTGCTCCTCAAACCTGAACACTTTACCTGTGCCCCGGGCCCCTCTCCACCTGCTTCTATTCAAGGTTTCCCTGGGGCAGTAAAAGACCCCATCCTAGGGCCTGGCCTAAAATCTAGGCATCCTTCCTGACTCCTCCCTCCTCTCTCTCACCCTAAGACCAACAAGCAGGAAGTAAAGTCTGAAGATACTGCCCCCAGTAGGCCCCTGCCACGTGCCCCTCTCCATCACACCATCCACGTCACCTAGGTCATGACTGTTGCCTGACTGGTCTCCGGTCCTCCATGTGGCAGAGAAATGTCTTTCCAAAATGCACACCTCACTGTGTCTTCTCTCTACTTTGTAAACTCTTCCAGTCTCCCCATTGCCCTCAGGTGAAAACCATACTCTGCCGGTCAGTGTCCAGCTGGGCCCACCTCTTTGCCTCATCTATGCTTCGGTGGGCTTCACACCCAGCCTTCTTTCAGCTTCTTTGAGCTGAAAAGACATATTCTTTCCTGGAAGAATATGTCTTCCTGCTTACCCACCCCCCCAACCCCACTGCATGGCCACCGCTGCTGGCCTGTCTCTTCCCTCACATTGGCTTAATCTAAACCTTAATTCTTTGGTCCTGTTTTCCTTGACCCTGAAACCACCTGTGTGCTCTCAGCTGCCCCTCCCCCACTAAGGTCACCTGAACTTCTGCCCTTTCTGCCACCCATATTTATTAAACATGGATGTATACCAGGCCTAGTGCTACAGTGATAAAAAAGAAAACATGGTCCTTGCCTCCTGGAGCTTGGAATCTAGTCGGGGAGCCAAAGAAACACTAAGTGGATAACTGTAAGTGGGGACCAGCACCTACCACTCCTCACGCAGCCTCGGTCACAGGCAGCTGCCTCTGCAATGGAGATTGGGACGCAGGTAGTGTCCAGAGTGCTCCTGGAGTTGTCTACTCTAAAAGGGAAGGGGAGCAAGTAGGACAGAGCCGGGGGAGAACCTGAGCTGAGGTGTGATCTCATGGAGGCCTCCGCTGGCCCCATGGGGGGCTCTGGAACTGGGATGAGACTCAGAGTTGTTTCAATTTGGGGTGAGAAGTCTGGGCTGCCCCTGTCCACAAGTCTCCTGGTCCCTAGATGAAGAGTGATCTTGGGCAAGGCAATTTTCCTCAGCAGAGCTAAACGCCCCCCACCCACCAAGGGACTAACAGCTGAGGCCAAGGTACTTCTAGCACGTCATTCCTGAAGAGGGACGAGGAAAGCCCAGCACATGTGAGGTATGTGGCACCACCCGTACATGGTGTCTTGGTCCGTTTCGCGTCACTGTAACAGAAGGTGATTTATTTTATTTTTTTATTAGATCTATAGATACAGACTTTATTCTTTTTTTAGTCTGTTTTTTTAATTTTAATTTGTTATATATGACAACAGAATGCGTTACAATTTACATTACACATATAAAACACAATTTTCCATGTCTCTGGTTGTACACAAAGTAGAGTCACACCATTCGTGTCTTCATACATATACTTAGGGTAATGATGACCATCACATTCCACCGTCTTTCCTACCCTCTGCCCCCTCCTTTCCCCTCCCTCCCCTTTTCCCCTTTGCCCTATCTAGAGTTCATTTAATCCTCCCATCCTCCCCACTCCCCCCGCAGCATATTATGGATCAGCATCCTTAAATCAGAGAAACCATTCGGCATTTGGTTTTCTGGGACTGGCTAATTTCACTTAGTGTTACATCCTCCAGCTCCATCCATTTAGACTAGGTAATTTACAATGAGCAGAAATTTCTTCGGTTCACAGTGCTGGAAAGTTCAAGGTGTCCTCTCCTTCCTTGGCACCTGCTTTACATTGGGGAACCATGAGGCAGTTGGGGACCAGTGTCTGAAGGGTGCTGCAAATAACTCAGCAGTCCAGCACTGTGCACAGGAGGTTGAGGGGCCAGTGGAGGGGACTGGTCCAGGGAGCCACCAAGGGCGCTTGGAGGGCCATTGCAGAGGCTGCCTCCAGGAACACAATCTGGAGGTGGGGGAGCTCTTGGGCCTCCTGCGGGAACTTCACAGCATCAGAACCATCCTTGCTTGGCGTCCCAGGCCCCATCCCCGCCAGGGACACAGCCCCGGTCCTGGCTGAGGGCCAGGGGGTGATGTAACATGTTTTAGGGGAAAGAAAGGTGAGCCAGAGCTGGGATGTGTGATTCCCAGGATCCTGGATCAAACAGGCCAAACAATAAAGCCAAACCAACACCCAACTCCCCAGCCATCCGTCACTGTCCACCAAGAGCTCTGCTGTGTACACTGCGGTGGTTCTCACAGCTCTGCGAGCAGGAACAGTGTGTTAACCCATTTTAAAGATGAGTCCGTGGGGCTCACAGAGCAGCAGTGAGTTGCACCGTGATATCCAGCCGGGTGGTGGGAACCTGGATGTAGAACTCAGGATGGAGGGCAAGAGCAAGATGAGGAGACCCTCTGAATCAAGGTTTAAGCCACCACTTTTCCACGTCCCCAGCCCAGGCCTGGTCAGGTAATCTCAGGTCTGAACTTGCAGGTGTGTTGGAGGTTTTTCTGCCACAGAACCCTATGTGAATGTTGTCTGAACCTTTTGGCCTGGATTCTGCTGAGTCCTGGGTGCTGAGGAAAAAGAAGAAACAGGGAGCAGAGTCATTCCCCCAGCTCCGACTGCTCAGTCGGCTACTGGCTCCAGAATGAGGAAGAGTCCATCTTGGGTAACGAGGCTGGGATCCTGATTTCCCACTGCCCAACCCTGTGGGAGAGTCTCCTTTGGGTTACAAGTGGAGGGCAGGGGGTTGATTTCTATGAAGCCTCTTCTTGCAGAGGTAAGGGGTTGATTGAGCATTCTCCTGGCTTGGCACTCCTAGGGCTGAGTTCACATGCTGTGCCAAGCCCCACATGGGGTTTGTAAGCTAGTGCCCCCTCCCCCAATTTGCACAGCAGCCCAGCAGGAGGGAGGATCTCTCCCATTGCTTTGAGGGGGAGATTGAGAGTCCAAGAGGCAAAGGCACTCCTAAATCTCCTAACTCCCAACCCAGGGTTCTTTCTATTTTCCCCAGTTTCATCCAAAAAGATCAGACCTGTTTCCTACCATCCCTGAGTCAGGGAACAGATATCAGCAGGCAGAGGGCTTTGGTTTTACTTTTGTACTTGTTAAGAAGAGAGAGATCCTGATTGGACCTGACAGCTCTTACTTTCCTTGTCCATTAATAGATATTGACGATAGGAGTCTGGCCACCCATGCCTATAATCCCAATCCCAGCTACTCGGCAGTAGGCTAAGGCAGGCTCACAATTTCAAGGCCAGCCTGGGCAATTTAGAGAGACCCTATCTCAAAAGAAGGAGAAGGAGAAGGAGAAGGAGAAGAGGAGGAGGAGGAGGAGGAGGAGAAGAGGAGGAGGAGGAGGAGGAGAAGAGGAGGAGGAGGAGGAGGAGAAGAGGAGGAGGAGGAGGAGGAGGAGAAGGAGAAGAAGAAGAAGAAGAAGAGGAGGAGGAGGAGGAGGAGGAGGAGGAGGAGAAGGAGAAGAAGAAGAAGAAGAAGAAGAAGAAGAAGAAGAAGAAGAAGAAGAAGAAGAAGAAGAAGAGGAGGAGGAGGAGGAGGAGGAGGAGGAGGAGGAGGAGGAGGAGGAGGAGGAGGAGGGGAGGAGGAGGAGGAGGAGGAGGAGGAGGAGGAGGAGGGGAGGAGGAGGAGGAGGAGGAGGAGGAGGAGGAGGAGGAGGAGGAGGAGGGAGTACCTGGGATGTAGCTCAGTGGTAGGTAAAGTGCCCCTGGGTTCCATCACCATCCACACACACAATTAGAAGCATGGTTTGTAAATGGTCTTTAGGATGCCTGTGCCTTAGATGGCCAGGGCTGGCACAGGTCCAGAGCCTGGAGGCTTCCACTGTTAGTTGGTAAGGGAGGTGCCAGGCCCATAGTGAATCCTCAGTCTCTCCAACCTCAGGAGGCCAGTGTTCCTCACTCTCCTGAGGAGTCCTGGTGGCACCTGCCCCTTTGGTGTGTATGGGCACACTCGCAGTCACGCCTGAGTGTGCTGCTTCTGCCCTTGGGCCAGGACCCCTGAGGGGCCCCTGAGGCCGTGTCTCCCTTCAAATTTGGGCTCAACCAGTAGGTTCATGGTGCCTGATTGCTTAATGAGCTTGGCATCAGGGTATGAATAATTGCACCATAAGTTATGCAAATTGAATCATAACAACACCATCCTGGGCAACTTGCATTCTCTCAGCTCTCAGGTGCCCTAATCCTGGGACAAAACTTTCGTGGGAACCACGCCATCCCGCTCCCTCCTGCTTTTCTGAAATTATAACTACAATGTGCACCTTGGTCTCCACAATTACAGTTCCACAGAGGGCTCCCTGCCACCATCCATCTGAGTATCACAGTACTAACATGGGAACATGTACAGAGTGCTTACTGTATGCCCGACGCAGTTCCATCCTGTTATTCACATTAACTCATTGAACCCTTTCAACAACACCATTAGGCATTATTAGGTTCCCTGTTTCATTGGGGAGGAAACTGAGTCTTAAGAGAACTTGCCAAAGGTCATGTAGTTCACAGATACTAAAGAGAGAAGCCAGGAAAATTTACAAGGAAGGCAAACTGAGGCCCAGAAAGGAGAAAAAAAAAATCTTACCCCAAATCTTGTAGTAATCTGGGGTTCACCCAGGTCTTCTAGGACCTTTGCATTTGTATTTTGGGTCTGTGAAGGCCCAAGTGTCGCCCTCAACATGTGTCTGTGTGGCTGAGCGTGTGTTTGAGGGGTGGGCGTGGGCTGGGGCTTCCTTCTGGGAAAGCCAGGGGAGGCAGCCAAGGCAAGAGCTATTTTTAAGGCCTCCCCTGCCCGCCCTGCTCCCCGCATGGCCCCTCCGCTGAGCCAGGCTGCAGTGGCCCAGGGCCGGGGCCAAGTGTGGAGAGGTTTGTTCCGTGAGCAGAGGGAAGTCTTGGCTCCAGGACACTTCACACCCAATGAATTACTTCAACGCTAGATTAGACTTGCAGGCCCGGAGCAAAGTGATAATAGGGCCCAATTAAATTAATTTATACGGACTCTGTGCCCCAGTCCTCCCCAGGCAGCAGTGGGGCAGGCCTGACCCACCGCACTTTGGCCCCCAGGCCTGGCCCACGCTGGGAGTTCCGGATAACGGTGGGGAAATGGGTGTGGGGGCTGCTTTCTACCTGGTGGGAAAATCAGTTCCAAGCATCAGAGGGAGAGGTCAAGATTGTTGTTTTGTTTTTGTTTTTAGCCTGAAACCCAGGAGAAAACGAGCCTAATTAAATAAAGACTTCAGGGAGCTGACTTCTGGCTAGAGAAGACTGGCAGGACTGGCCAAGGATGAGATTCCCAAGGCCCCAGAAAGGGGACCTTGAAAAGATCATGGGGTGGAGGATGACCTCAGCCTGTGCCTGGGCAGATCTTGGTGCCTCACGATCCCAGGCCGGGGGACACACGGCTCTTTGTAGTGAGTGAGAGAGCTGGGCACCTGGGTGTTGGTTTGGTTCTGCCACAACCAGCTGTGTGGGTGAGGGATGGCCTTGAATCCTGTTGAGCTCAGGGGACTGCCTGGCTCCTTCTCTTGGCCCACAAAGCCCTTGCCAACCCAGCCTTGCCTGCCTCTTCTGCTTTATTTCCTGCTTCTCTTCCCCCCCCCCCCAACTCCACTCTTTACCTTACTGTGCAGAACCCACCTGTTCCCTGCTGGGTGTGCTGTCTGGGCCTTTGCACATACTGGTTCCTGCCCAGGTCTCCTTTACCCACTTTCCCTTAAGGTCACCTGATTTTGTCCCTATGCCTGCATTTAACATTCTGGTGGGGTCTCTCCCAGGATCTATCTCACCAGGAAACTACCAGGAAGGCCCTGGGCACATCTGATAGTCCTAGGGCCTCAGGTCAGGCCTGGGCTTGGCACAGAGATGGTATCAAGGGAGGTTGGGTGAGCACTGCCTGTTAGCTCTCCTCCTGGGAGCTATGTCCTCACCCAGACAGGGGATCACTCGGCTGCACGGACCACCCTGAATGAAGACCCAGTTCACCACTTAGCTTGGCTCCCTCAGTTTCAGTTTCCCATTCTGCAAAACCTGGGCTTTTGGTGTCAGGAACCCTGCAGCCCCCCCCCCCACCTCAGGGATTCAAAAGCAGTTTCTGGGGTGTCCTGCCTCTCGTACTAGAGGCCAGTGTAGGTGCCAGCTTCTGAGAGCAGGAAACTGAGGAAGACCGAGAAGGTCTCAGGTGGCCCTGGCCTGCTCGCTGCCCTGGCATTCCCCAGGGCTGTTTTCTCCTGGGGTAATCCCCAAATCACTGATCACCCCCTCGGTGTGTCCTGGTAGACCTCTGTTGCTCCCACATTCACTTTAGGGTCCTCTCTGTGGTCTACAGGAGTGGCCTGGTGGGTTGGGGTGCGAGCAGTGTCGTCCTGTGAGGCCCTTGTGGGCAGGCCCCGTTTCCCGGAGCCAGGCCCAGCCTTTCCCCAGCATGGATGAACCACTTTGTCTCAGATTTTCCAACAAGTCGTGGACTCTGTAGGGCCTGCTGGCCGGCCATGGAGCCCCTCCCCCGCCCCAGCAGGCAGGCCTTTTTTGGGGGTTGTAAATTTATGGCGGAAGCTGAGGGCTGGCGCCTGCTGCAGGCAGCCTTTGAACCTCAGGCTTACACACGACACCCACAGGGGCCTTCCTCCAGCCTCCAGCAGTCAGGAGCAGGCCCATGGCCTGGAAAATGAGAGGCCTCTGTGGGGAGGCAGAGGCCTCAGTAACGCCCCCTGACCCCCAGCTCACCCCTCCTGGGCCCCAGAGGTAGCCTCAGGAACTCCTCGGCAGCGTGGCTGACTTGAGCCTTGAGTGGGGTACCTTGGGCCTCCATGGGCCTCCTCTTGGTCCTGTTGGCCTCCTTCTTTCTTTGGTCAGGACATCTAATGGGATGGTAACTTAGTGCTTGGATCCGCATCCTCTCATCTCTTTCCTCTCTGGGCCTCAGCTTCCTCTCCCGGAACAGCAGGGGTTTAGATAGGGTCATCGTGATGTTTCACTGGGGGTCCACTGTTGCCTGGCGTTCCACATTCCTTTCTGAGCCCCTCTTCTGTGCCAGGGCCACCTGGGAAGTGTGTGGGGACTTGTGTGTGGGGAGCAGGACTCCAGAACTAGCCTCACCCTGGAGGCAGCAGGCAGGAAGACTCCATGGTGGGGAGAGTTGAGTTGAGGACTGACGTTATGGACGCATTCATGTATTGATTATGCAAACACAGAGCGCCTACTGTGTGTCAGAACAGAGTAGGCACAGGCGCTGGGGGTGTGTGTGAAACAGCGATGAAGAGAGACATAACTGAGAAAGGAAGTGTTTCCTCTCCTAGATGTGGAGGAAGAACATTCCAGGCACAAGGAGGTTGCAGGCAAAGGTGGTGGCTCCTGAAGGGCATTGCAGACGAGGAGAAGGACAAGAAGTTCCATGTGGCAGCAGGAGAGAGAATGATCTGTAGTGTAGATGGCTTTGTAACCACAAGACCGAACCCCAGCTCTTTTGTTAGCTGTGGGACTTTAAGGGAGGGATCTGACTTGTCTGAGCCTCAGAATTTGTAGAAATTAGACATCATTTTTCTCATCCTTGTGGGAATTGGATGAAGAAAGGATGGTGAAGCACCCAGTCCAGCATCTGACAGAGGTTGTGCAGATGTAACAGGAGGGGCACCACAAATAGGCAGGACTTCCTATCAGCCAAAATTTTGTTACCATGGAAACACATGGCAGGTGGGAGGAAGCTCCCTGTCAAAGGAAGTGTGGGTGCTGGACTAGAGTTTGACCATCAGGGAGCCCATGGGGAGAGACTGAGTCAGAAATCTCTGAGGTCTTCTAGCTCTCAAGTCTCAGCACATGTGACCCTCTGTCCCAAGATGCCCTCAGAAGCCTGGGGCTGGTGGCACCCTTGTCTCCTAAGTTTGCTTTTCTTCCAGCTGACCTGGCCCAGCTACCTCAACATTCTCCGTGTTCTAGGTTCCAGAACTCCAGCCTCCCTGGATGCCTCCTCTGGTTATACTCAAAGTTCTGCTCCCACACTGATCACCCCTCTCTAGGAATCTAGTTGTATGGAGTAAGTTGGGAAAACTGTCTTTCTGGATTTGGGTCCAAGATCTCTATTGATGTGGCAAAGAGGTCATCGGGTGTTTGGCAGCTTATCTTTCTTTCAGCTGCTGCGGGGAGACCCACCCACTTTGGCTAGATCATCTCAGACGTCCTAAGATTTATAGAAGAAGCATGGTGCATTCCTGGAAAGCAATAAATCCTTGTGGGATGAATGAATGAAGTGTCTGGCTTTTGGCTCAGGCTAGCCCTAAGGAGGGAAATCTGGAGAATTAGGGGGCACAGAGGGATCCTCCAGGTTGCGGGGGGGTGTTACAGTTTTTCCCTGGGAGCTCAAAATACTTCCTGTCTCCCCATTCATCATGCCCCCACCCCAGTGCTTGCCTTCTGCAATTCCTCTCTTTGGGGAACAGAACAACTGGCTAATAGACTCATAGAATCACAGGTTGTCAGCACTGGAAGGGCCTCTATGAGGGTCCAGCTCAAGCTCCTCACCCAGTAGATGGTGAAACTGAGGCTGGAGTGGCCAGAGGCTGGCAAGGATTCTAGAGTCACCCAGGGAACCCCTTTTGGAAGGTGGTGCAGGTGGAGGACAAGGGCCACATTGGATAGTGCCTATACCGGTGGCCTCTGCCCTACTAGGTCTCCATGCTAGGCCCATCCACCACTGCCTCCCAGTAACCTGAGTTTCTGCGCTCAGCGACCCTGGCAGAGTTCCTCTTCCCTAGACCCTGCTGGGATGTAATCACGAGGCCCATTCAAGAAGAGAGCCTCCACCTCGGTTTCTGGTTCCCACATTGACCCTGCTCTCTAGGAGACCCCACGTAGATGCACCTGTTTCTGGCCTCAGTTTTCCCCACTGGGGAAATGATGGCCCCAAACGAGACTAGAGGCCTCTAAGTGCTCACCTGTGCAGATGCTTTAGCAGGGAGGAGCCCGTGCTCGCTTTCATCACTTCCTGCCTTGGCACACAGCAAGCCCTCGGTCCAATCCTGAGGTCCCAGGCCTGCCCTCCAGGGAGAAATTGCTATGATTTAAGGTTCCAGATTTCCTGGACCATTAGTGTCATGATACTTTATATCTGTGCCTCTATTGCTTTTTAATTAAAAACGAATCCCCCCCAATCCCTGGTTTTATATCCATCTCCGGGAGCCTGCAGAGGCCCTGCTCTACCTGAGGCTCAGGGGTAGCCCTGCTCTCAGCTCTGCTGTTTCCTCCCTTGAATCTGTATCTCCTTCTGTTTCAGGAAGAGTCTGGAATCTTCTTTAGACATTTTCTTTGTTTTAGGTGCTGAGGCCCCAAACCACACACCACAGATGCCCAGGAAGAAGAAATGGCCCTAAACTAGTTCTGTGACCAGCACCACTTCCAACCTGGTTTAAGATGAGACAGAGGACAGACAGAGGCCGTGTGTGCAAGGACTGTCCCTCCCCAGGGCAAGTCCAGGAGTTGAGGCACAGGGATGCATATAAAGGCTTAGTACTGGAGGGATTGCTGGGGGGCTGTAGGATACACCTCTGCCTGGCCAAAGGGTGGCAGGCAAAGAAACAAGTTTTTTTTTGGTTTTTTTTTTTTTTTTTGTGGACCAAAGTGGACACTCCAGAGTCATTTAATAAGAACCAGTCCAGAGAATCTGCTGCCTGGCAGAGTCAGGAGACCCCAACTAAAGGTATCCACATGGAGTTGAAGGTAAAATGGAAGACATTGTTGGGGGTAAGAGGAGAGGTGAAGATAGCAGGAGGAGGAGGCCTCACTTGTGTCAATGAATTGCAAGTCAGAGTGTCACTGAGAAGGAGAGGGTCACTGAGAATCCCACTGTGGGCTTCCCAAAGAAGAAGCTGGTGTTTGGACTCTGCTCTCCTGAGAGAAGCTGCCAGACCAGATTCAGCAGCCCAGGAAGGCCCCAGGTAAGGTTTTCTGCTCCCCATCCTAGACCTGACCAAGGTGGAAGTCTGCAAGGAAGTGAGGAAACAGGAAGCCAGCTAACCCCTCCCTCCCAGCCGGGGATCGGGAATGGACTGTGATGGAGGAAAAGGAGCTTTGAATTGGGGGTCAGATTAACCCACTGGAGTCAGACTGGATGCACCTGCTACCCCCTGAAAGTGAGCCTGTCTGTTAAACTGAACACAGAGCAGGGGGTGGGGGCCCACCTGGCTCTCTTTCAGAACGAGGAGAGGGATCCAACAGGGAAGGTTTTAAAGATGGTAGTGAAAAGGAGTTGTTGTAGTGGCAAGCCACCAAGTCCAGACTGTTCCACAGGCCATACGTGGACACTACAGCACCAACGTGGCCATGAGCTTTTTCATCCCCAAAGTATAGGTGAGAAATTGGAGGCTCAGAGAAAATTCCTGGCTTGTCTTATGCACCTGGATTTAGCATTTGAAGGGATTCCGACATCCACAGAGCTCTCTTTACCCCAGCATTCCCTCCCGGCTCCTGAGCTTCTAATTCAGCAGCTTCACCTGGGAACGTGCCTCCACAGGTGCCTGTGGTCCAGCGGCTCCTTCTGGAAAACACCACTCTCACCTGATGCTTTCACAGAGGGATGATGTCAGGGCCAACCAGGAGCAGGGTCCTGAATGCCAGGCTCTGAAGACACTAGGCCATCCAAGAGCTTTCTGGGCCCTTGAGTATGGGGTCCCGGGGTCCTTCATTTCCCTTCTGTGGGTCTGGGCTGCACTGCTCCTTCCCCTCTTTAGCCCCAACTGCCCCCCTGCCCCGGGAACTAGGGTCATGGTTTGAGCAGAACATCTGCATTTGGACTTTGTGACTGTCTAGACAAGAGGACACCTCTCTGTTCCCCTGTTCCCATGGTCCCTGTGCCTCCAGTCTCTATTCACATCTCATGAGGGAATGTATGGCCTGGTCATTTGGAGGCCTGGAACCAGGCTTCACAAGTCTCGGTCCCTGTTCTGCTACTTGTGAGTTTGGAGCAAGTTACTTCCCTCTGTGCCTCCGTGTCCTCATCTGTATCACGATGAGGCTTAAGTGAGTTCATATATGTAAGTCAGTTACATATATGAACATGTAACATGTGGTACATCTAACGTGTAACATGTACATGGAGAATGAGACTCGGCAAATGCTAGTTGTTGTTATTGTCACCATTAGTGGTAGAATTGCCTGTGAGACTGAAGCACATCAGGCCCTGTAAGGATGGACCAGATAAAATATCGGGTTAGGGACCTGAGGGTACTGTTGGGTGAATGGTTTTGTGGCACATCTTTGATGGGAGGTGGGTCCTGGCTGGGCTGATATATTATTTCCTCTGAAATTCAGATACCACTGAAGTCACTGCAGGTAGAAACTCTCTCACCCCCTCCGCTGGGAGAGTGTTCTGTGGCGCCCTCTCAGACTCTCGGAGCAGCAGGGCAGATGGAGGGATTTATCCCAGTCCCCAAGTCCCCTTGGCTTATCTTCTGGTTTGGGAACCTCGTTCCTCACTATCCAGAGAGCTCAGAGTTCCCTGGGTCAGGGGATCCCGGGCGGTCTCAGGGCCTATAAACTATCTAAAGCAACTTTATAGACGCCCATAAAACACATGGCGTCTGAAGCCCTCAGAGTTTCCATGTGTCCCAGGCGATGGGCCAAAGCCAGAGGGGCAAAGTAGGAGAGCGAGAGGAAGCAGCCCTTCGTGGGCAGCGCCCAGGCTCCCGCTGCCTGGCCTCCCAATGGCATTTGCAGGGCCCACGGGGGCCCAGCATGTTCGAGGCTGCATATCACTCCCAGTAGCCCCAAATCCAGTGGGGGGGAATTCTTTTATTTTAATAACTTTGCTCAGTTTGTTTTGATTGTGCATGATAGTCTTACATTCTCAATCTATAGAGGATGAAACTGAGACTCAGAGATGTGAAAGGACTGGGGGAAGGAGGTGGCCCTGGGGAAGATAAAGAGGAAGAAGAAATGACCCAGAACAGACCGTTCTGGGGAACCCCCCCACCCCCCACTCTAGCAGGAGTGGGGGGTGGGGGGTACCTAAAAAAACTATCTGAGTATGAGGTCCTCCCACCCCATGTATATAAAAAAGAAAAATGTAGACAAGGTCTTAGTTTGCAAAGTGGGGGTAACGGGAGTTAGTTCCTGTCACAACATCCCTGAGAGCACTGAGGACGCCCTTTATGTAGCCATATGGTGAAGCCAAATGTCCCAGGGGTCACCTTTCAGCTGGCTGGGACACTGGCTCTTGTCCCTGGTGGAATCTGGGAGCCAGAGACGAGATCTTCAGGGGGGAATCCTGACTCTGGCCCTCCTGACCAAGGGCCCCCCAGGAAGTAACCTCCACCCCTCCCTGATGGAGTGCTCACTCCTCCCAGGGTAGCACTTTCATGTGAGCTCATCTGCCCTGGAGAAATCCCTCTAGGATTCCAGTTCCAACATCTGGTTTCCTGCGCCTCCTTTCCGTTGTCCTCGCTGTGCACCCTGGGACCTACCCATTCGCCCATTCGCTCATCCAATGTGTCTGCCATTCCCTCTGTTCGGACAGCCCCTTTGGGAAATGAGTCTCCCACTGTGTCCTCTTGAAGCTGTGCCAGGCTAGTGGTCAGTTCTCCTTCTGCTCCCACCTCCTTGCCACTTGGCCACCCCTCTGAACAGTGATCAAGGACCCTTGGGAAGCTGTGGGTAGAGGGTAAGGCTGGAGCCCTAGGCCGGGGGTGAGGGCCTGGGTTACAAGCCCAGCTTCTCTCCCCCTGCTCCCTGTGTCCTTCTGTGTCTCTTCTGCATCGCGGGGGACTTGAAGCAATGGCCAGAGGCTCATCTCTCTGCTCAAGACTGCACAGAGGCCACTCTACCCTCCCCTCCAGCTCAGGTTCCTCTCTGGGAATGGCTCCCCCTTTTAGCATTGTCTATGTGGATCCAATGTGCCCTGGCAGAGCCTGCAGTTCTATGCTGTCACCCAGCCCCAGTGCCAGGCTGGCACAGAGCAGGGCTTGGTACCAGGGGCCTGGCATGGGGAGGCAGGGTGTGTCTCTTGAACCCTGGCCATAGCACATGCCTTCTTTGTGAACTTGAGCACGTTTTTAACTTCCCAAGCCTCAGTCTCCCCACCTGTAAAGTAGGGCTAATCCTCTGAGAGGGAGTTAAATTATATTAATATGTTTTACGTATCCTCAGTACTCAGTAAGTGGATGATATGACCTTATTTTACTCTGCCCACATGAGGCCAGGGGTTTCTGTCTCTCACAGAGGTACTTGCTTTCTATGGGGCCTCCACTTACTTGGGTGCCCAGCCTTGCACCTTGAGCTCCTAACCATGCACACCAGGCTTCAGGAATTCCACAGGGTGGGGAGCCAAGCAAGCTGTGTGGCCAGTGGCTGGCCGTGTGGCAGACAGGCCTTGGAACAGCCCGTTTTTGGGGGCCTGGCAGCCGACACAGGCAGACTCGGGAGCCAGGCTGCCTGCCAACATAGGGCAGGCTTGATCGCCTCCACCCACCCACCCTTCAGGCCTGGCCCAATTAAAAGGTTCTGCCCCACTAGACTTGGAGCCAAGGAGTTCATGGGAGAGAGGAGGCGCCTGCTTGGGATAAGCTCTTCTCAGCCAGTTCAGTTCCTTCTCCAGCCCTTTCCTGATCACCTACTATGGGGCAGGTGCAGGTTGAGTGCTTTGCACATATTTTCTCACTGGTTCTTCACTGATTTGCATCCTAGGGATCATTGAGTCTATTTTAGAGGTGAAGCTCAGAGACAACTAGTGACTTATCCAAGGTCACATAGCTGGCAGATTCTGAAGCCAAGATTTGAACCTAAGTGTGTATGACTCCACAGTCCCAGTGTTCCTGCTACGTGCCATGAGTGATGGGGTGGTTACCATCTAGGAAATATCCTGCCCCCCATACTTCCCTCTCTCTCCAGTGAGAACTGGAACCATCTGTTGAGGACCTGGGTGCATAAAGCCCTGGAGGGTCTCTTCCCTAGCAGGGAAGATAGGAGCTGACTGCTACACTATGAGAGACCAAGAGCATTGTGAGAAGGGCAGGGCTCAGGGGAGGACATTATAGGATCTATCATTCAACCACTTTTAACTTTTGTTAAACCCTTAATGTCTCCCCAGCTTACCTCATTCCAAAAGGGCGGGGCCCACAGACATATGTAATACATGACCAGATTTTAAAAGGAGAAGGGAAAATCAGATCAGGGAAAAAGAGATACAAGCATGAAAGGTAAGGTGAGCTCACAGCCCCTCTCTGCTTTCCAAGTGTGAGCCTCCATCACCACTCAGAGCTTTCTAGAAGCTGCACAAGGCAGGAGGAACCCGGTCATTTTTCCATCCAGTTTTGGGGATTGTATCACACTTTCTGAGGGAACTCCCTCAATCAATAAGTCAGATAAAAAGGACGGTGCTCTGATTGCAGGAAGGTGAGGGGGACTTGGAGCCCTGCTGACTCAGCTGTCCCTTGGCCACTGAGGCTGACCCCACCCCAGGGATCCTAAGGGATCAGTTGAAGACCACCAAGTGTACTCTCGCTCCATAAGATACAGTGGAGGAAGCCAGGAGCAGCCCAGCTGTGGCTGTCACCAAGCCTGATTCCCCCCGTGGGTCTGCCACCTCCTCCAAACGGGGCCTGCTCCCTGGGGACGCAGGGGAGTCACACACAGCCTTGACTGGGCTTATTTATGGTGGGAGAGGCAGGGACATTGGCTGGCTGAGCTGGGCTCAGAGCAGCCATCACTGAGCTTGTATTTGTCCCTGTGTTGTCATGTACCTGTTTATACCTACCTAGGATTTTCAACCTCATCGTGGCACAGAAGCAATATACATGGGGCCCCCCTATGTTGCCCAGGCTAGTCTTGAGCTTGTGGGCTTTAGTGACTTTCCATCTCAGCCTCCTAAATAGTTGGGTCTACAGGCAGGTACCCCCAGCTCTCAGAATTTTGAAGGTACATCTTTTCTGGGGTAGCAATAGGCTTATATGATCTTCCGTCGAGAAGCTGGGCTGTGCGGGAAGGCAGCCAAGGATCACCAGGATGAACATCCTCTTTTCCAGGTACCGTGTGGCTAGGCGGACAGCGGGTTGCCAAGTTCACTGTCAGGTGCACTATTGACTTACGATAGGTTCATTGGATGTAACCCTATTGTGTAAGTCAAGGGACATCTGCAAGTGTGAAATGTTGGGGGGCATGATGGGAGGAGGGGGACCTCAACTGGAATCCTACCAGGATGAGGACCAAGTAAGAAGGCTCTAACTGAGCAATTAATGGGGCCAGCAATTAATGGATCCAGTTTGTTGGGGTAGGGGGGTCAGGGTTAAATTGAGTATCTTTAAGAAGAAAAATACAAAATTACAAAGCCAAGTGCAAAAGTGAATATTTTTTAGAGAAAGATCACAATTACAAAATTTTAAAGCCAAATATTACTACACATATCACCAAAGTCAGTAAAACAACATATTTTCATATGCTAGACATATCCCTATAATACTTCTCTTATAATTTTGAATTCTGTGATTTTTGTTTCCTCATATTACAATAACTTTTGCAATATTGTCTGTAGAAAGAGTAGAAAGTAATTCAGTCTTTCCTCTCATAGGATTTACTGGTTTATTATTATCGATAGTTGGGATGCCTAAAACATGCACCTTCAGACCCAAATATATTTGCTATTTGTGGTATTGCTCTAGATCTGTGCCTTACAAATATAGGACTTCTGGTAAATTCTATTTCACATGATCCTATCAAGGGGAAAAAAAGCTTTTATAATTTCTGATTAGACTGCATTGTCAGTTATATTCTTGACAGGAAAGGTTTTGTTTTGTTTTGATAGAGCCCAAATTCTTTGCCGACAGTGGAAAACATCTGATGTCGGGAAGAATATTCCACAGAGCAGCTTCTGGCTCCACACACTTCAAACTTTGTCTCTCACTATCCACAGACTTCCAGGGCCAGTTGCAGTTATGAGGCCAAATGAGTTGGTACGGTGGGCAGCAGGGGTGTTCATTCTGGAAGTTGTTCCTACACCAGGACCTTTAGTAGTAACTGTACCCACAAGTGACCGCAAACCATATAAGTGTACACCACTAATCCCAAATTACTGTAAAAGGATCCTCCACTAGCTCCCCTTGGCGAAATCCCCCAAATGCCTCAGCCACTCAACACCCCTTGACAGGAGGGGAAGATGGAGGGGGAAGTCAGAGGGGAAAGAAACAGTGGTACCAGAGCTTTGTGGCCAACACAGCTTACTTTTTACAAAATTTTACAAAAGCATATGACCATGGGAACACACTGCTGGGGTCTGTTCCAGAAAAGGGGCAAGTGCAGGGAAGGGACCAGGAACTGGAGACTTGATCCACTTCCTGGGTTGTCTGCCTCCATGTCAGGAGCTGTCATGATCTGTGTACCTGCATCCTCTCAGATGATATAACTGACAGAAGCCAAAAGTCATACGGTGGGGGATAGGTTTAAAGTCAGAGTCATGTGATCCCAGAGTCTTCACTGGTAACTTTGCTCCCTAGAAGCTGATGGAACTGTTCTCAAGAGATGGATGGGTGGATGGGTGGAAGGATGAATGGAAGGATGGATGAGTGATTGGATGAATGGATGGATGGGTGATTGGATGGATGGGTGGGTGATTGGATGGAAGGGTGGGTGGAGAATGGATGGGTGTTTGGATGGATGGAATTCTTGCTATATGTTCTAATTCATTGGAGACCCAGCTGGTTTCTTGGCTAGATTAAACTTCCCAAGGTCAAGCCTAAGTCTGATGGTTCCTGGTCTGGAGAGCTCAAGGCAGTGCATAGAAGAGCTCCAGAGCCAGGCTGGATGACAGAGGATGAAGAGACCCAGGGCTCTGACCTCAGAGTTCTCTATAAGTGTGGGGAAAGAAGACATAGGCCAGGCAGAGGTGACCCGTCACGAAGCCATGTCCCCTGGATACCAGTTGAGTGTTCTGAGGGGAAGCATACTGGGAAAGCCCAAGTCGTCCTTCCCTTGGTCATCATGCAGCCTGCAGAGGATTTTTGCTTGTGGCAGGGGGCTGGACAAGTTGGCCTCTCAGGTCCCCAAGCCCTGCAACCCATCTCTGTCCAGTTTTCACGTCCAAGGCATTCCCAAGCTCTCCTCTGGAGTTTTCCAAGGTGTCTAGGGAATGAAATGCCCGCCCGGGTGGTCCATTCCAAGGCTCCGCAGTGGAACGGACAATGCCCAGAGCTCAAAGCCGAGTTCAGTTCCGCTTGAGGCATTTTATGGGCCCAGCCTGGGTAAACATGGGCCCCATTAATGCCGCGGGCTTCACCTCTGCTGCTGTCAGTCTCACCCCCCAGAGCCACAGGCGCTGGAGCGTGAGGCCCAGGGGCAGCTTGGAGAAGACAAGCAAGGGCTGAAACGGCGTATGGCAAAGACTCTCAGACACCTTCCAGTCTCCCCAGCCCCCTTCACAGCCATTGGTGTCAGTGCCACTTGGAAGAGTCCCTTAGAGCATCTCTTCTCAGCTCTGCCTTCAGTGACATCACCTTGCCAGTTTGAAGTGGGCTTGGGGAGGGGAGGGAGCAGGGGTCCACTGAGGCAGAGGCAGAGCTAGAACCCCATCCCTGGCTATCAGCCCACTATGCACCCCACACCCCAGGCTCTGGCCTCTCCTGTAGACAGTTGGTGCTCTCTAAAACAGCAGTGAGACCCGTGGTCTGACCCTACCTGGGTTCTCGCGGGAGCACTTGCAAAGGACCTGCACTGGAGCCATGAAAGCTCCAGGGCTGCTCCCCACACTCCTGTATCAGCCATTCCTCCACCTGCGCCCGCTGCCAGCTCTGCTCCAGGCCTTAGGGGGGCTAGGGACCTCAAGATGAGTCAGACCTGGCCTTCGTCCAGAATGAGGTCACAATCTGGTGGGGAGACAGTTGTGGACGTAGGCAATGACAATGACAAACCAGTATACTCAATGCTGGGACAAAGGGAAGCCCCGAGAATGGCCCCTAACACAGCCTGGGGGCAGGAGGGTCAGGGAATCCCCTGGGATGGCAGAGGTGGGGGGAGAGGGGACCTGACCTCAATGTTGAAGATGAATTAATTGGGCAGCTAAGTTCTGGGGAGGCTCAGAGACAGACGGAATGGCACCTGCAAAGTGACAGTTCTTTAGAGGGACGCTTTAGAGCTGCAGGAGAGGGCTGACGCAATGAGTGCTTGGTCAACATGCTTTGAATGAAAGAATGAGGGAGTGTAAAGAACTTGGCTTAGGGCTGAGGATGTGGCTCAAGCGGTAACGCGCTCGCCTGGCATGCGCGGGGCACTGGGTTCGATCCTCAGCACCACATAAAAAATAAAGATTTGTGTCCACCGAAAACTAAAAAATAAATATTAAAAAATTTCTCTCTCTCTCTCTCTCTCTCTCTCTCTCTCTCTCTCTCTTTCTCTCTTAAAAAAAAAAAGAACTTGGCTTGGGGGTTGAAAGAGGTTGGGGCTGGCAGCTGAGAAAGTCTTGAATGTCACATTTGGGAGTTTGGTGTGTTCCATGGCCAGGGGCAGCTGGGGTAGGGGTTTAAGCTGTGGGTAGGGGTTTAAGTAGGGGTTGGGGGGAACTGAACTGCCTTTAAGACCTCTCAGGAGGCTGGCGTAGAGTTTTCAGGTAAAGCAGGATGCCCAGTTAAATCTGCTTCTCAGATGAATAGCAAGTGCTGCCTTTGGCATTAGGTGAGGTGGAGGCCAGGGCAGTGGTCCAGGGGAGATGATGAGGGCTGTGGGAGGAGTGAGGGGAAGTCAAGTTTTCGTTGTGATCTTTATAAATGAAAACTTTCTTGAATTATAACATGCGTACCAGAAAGTGCACAAGTCATAAATACTCCCCTCAGTAAATTATCCAGTGAGCACCTGTGCTAGCCACCTGGGAGGCCCAGAGGCAGAACGATGGCATTGCCCTTGCCCTTGCCCTCCTCCTCCTCCTTAGTTCCTGGCCTTTTTGCCTCGGTGGAATTTCACAGCTCTGCCTGGCTTCTCCGTTCTGCGTTGGGCAGTGAGCTGCGACAGGGCTGCGGGCCCTGGAAGCTCAGGTCTCACTTCCTTCGCAGCATGGCGGTCCTTGTGTGAAGAGACCACAGTTTATTCCCTTCTTGTGTTTGGCAGGCGTTTGGGTAGTGTCCTGTTGGAATACCGCTGCTATGAACATTCTAATATGTGTGTGTTGGGGGACATTTGGGTACGTGTTTGGGACACTCAGCCATTTGTGACTCTGACTTCGGTGACATCACCTTGGAAGTCTGAAGTGGGCCAGCGTGGGATTATTTACACCACAAGAATTGGCAACTACTATAAATCACAGCTTCTTTTTTTAAAAGCCAGTTTTTAAACGTGTACCCACACCTGGGCTCAGAGGACACAGTCAGCTTCAACTGCAGCAGCTTCTCAAAGCGTGTGTAGTGACTTCCACTCCCCCCAGTAGTGTGTAAGCTCTGGGCTCAGCATCGTCACCGGGGTCTATACCGATGAAGGTTCACTGTGAGGAGGGGAGAGGCAGGACCATTGGTCATGCTCACTCTCTGGCTGTGGTTCTGAAGGGCATGGATGCCATCTCGGAGAGAGAGAGAGAGAGAGAGAGAGAGAGAGAGAGAGAGAGAGAGAGAGAGAGAGAGAGAGAACAGAAGGAGAGTTGGTCTGGGGGTGGATGGACATGTTGAACCTGCAGGGCTTGTGGGATGTCTATGGGTCACCAGCCATATGTCAGCAGCCAGGACGAGGCCTGGGCTTCCTGGGGTGGATGTTCATCAAGAATCTAGTGACCTGCTCCCCCCACCCACACCTGGACTCACCTCACACCTTCTGGGGCCTCATCCTTGCCACAGCCTCTCTCTCCTGCCTCCATCTTCCTCTTTTCCTTTCTCTAGGTTTGGGAACACCCCCAGTGACCCTAGGCTCCATGGCGCCTCCCACCCCAGCCACTGCCACACCTGGGTGTGGACCTAAGAAAAGGTCCTGCTCCTCTCTGGACTTCCCCTTCTGTACAGCAAGAGGCCTGGGCTCCAGGACCATGACGGAGACAGTAGGGGCAGACTTCCTGGCTCTGGCCCCTGGGGACTCGGGCTGCCGTTCTCATCCACACCATAATTTGAAAGCTCTTCAGCCCTTCCAGAGGCAAGTGCCTGCTCAGCTCTGAATATCTGGCCTTGCCACCTGCCTGACAGGTAAGGCTTGCCAGGGGCTCCACAGTGAAGCACCTCTGTTCTCAGCCCTGCGTCCTCTGCATCCAGTACCAAAGTCCAGGAGTGGCTCAGCCAGGATGCAAATCCAGTTTGGAGGGATAAATCTGGCTTCTTTTCTCTGGACCTCAGGGCATGGGCAGGGCATGCTCACCTGTCAGCCCGATGGCCAGCCCAGGCCCTGGCATAGCGAGGGTGCCCGTGGAAGTCTGCTGAACTCTTCTTGCCCTGCCCCCTGCCCAGGGCCACACAGGCAGGAGTCCCTGATGAAGTCTGCGATGGGCTGATGCCGTGTGTTGGGGAGGGGCCCATCTCTGAGCAGCTGGGTGGAGGTGTGCGTAGGCTTCTCTCCGACCATGGCCCATTTCACCCAGGCAGTCCTCTGCAAGGCCAGGAAGTGGTTTGTATTTTCAGAAGGAAACGAGTGGATTTTGCTCGTGGGTAGCAGGCAGCTCTGGAACCGGCTCCAAGGGAAACAGGCCACCGGAGGGGAGGCCAGAGCCGGCTTCTCCCTGCAGGTTGGGCAGGTGTCGGCCAGCAGGGCTGACAAATGAGCTGATCGTGTCCCTCCCCTGATGCTGTTGACAGACGCCTCCCCCCAGGGGTCTTCTCTGGCATAGAGTCTGCAAGAGGGGCATGTGGGCCAAGTAGGAAGGGGAAGGGGCCCAGACTCCTTTCACCATCTCGGGGGACCCCCCAGATCAGAGTTGGCAAGAGGGGGCAGGGCCTACTGCTGTCTAACTGGGAGGCTAGAGCAGGAGGTGCCAGGGACCAAGAGAACTGCTCGGGGCTTCGAGGAAACTGGAGGCTTCCTCTAATCCTGCTGTCCATCTGTCCTTCCTCCCACCCTCCATCTATCTGCCCAAAATCAAACCCAACTAAGGTCCCAGGGCTGGGAGTAGGGGATATGGAGTGGGCATGCACGAGGGGGCAGGCCTGGACCCTGCCTCCAAGGGGCTGCAGCCCCCATGTCCTGTTTGTGGGGGGTGGGGGCAGGGTGAGGACTAACTGGCAGGCAGCTGATGACATGTGGGTGCTCTGAGATGGGTGACCAACCCATCTGACAGCATCAGCAAGGGCTTCAGGGGAGGGAAGATGCCAGGTGGCTCTTCATGGCCAAAGGGGAAGGTGGGCGTCTGGCCCTCCTGGGTCTGTGGGTGAAACTCCCTAGGTTCTCACGACTTCAAGGAACTGTGAGGAGAAAGTGTGGGGGCAAGGGTGGGAGGAGGCTCAGGCCCAGGCTGGCACAAGGGGCTGGCACCGGGGTTCTGCTGTGGCTCCTGACTCTTGGTGTGAGGCCCAGGAGTGGCTCTGCCCTGTCCCACCTGTGAGGGAGTGTGGGACTCTGGATGCAGGGCCAGGAGAGAGGCTCCTCTCCCTGACCGCCTTGCCTGCCTCTGGGATCTGATCAGGAACTGCCCCCTGGGCCTCTCTGAGGTCCCTGCCCTCATGGGACTTACAGCCGTAAGCCTCATAGGTGACCATGTGGAGATGGGACTGTAGGGATGGGAGCTGATCTAACTGGAGGGTCAGGAAGGGCTGTTCTGGGGTAGGGATGGTCCTAAAAGGCAAGGCCTGAGGGAGAGCTGAGATGGTCAGAGGAGGGGTGAGGAGGGGCATCCCAGGCAGAGGGAAGAACCCATGGAGGCTGGGGAAGGAGGGGTGGGTAGGCCACGGTCAAGGCCAGTGTGGCTGGAGGGCAGGAGCCTGGGGGTACAGGCTCCTGCACCCTGGGTGCAGGTGCCTGCTCTGTATCTGAAGAATTGTACCCACCATTCACAATCCAGCTCTATGCCACCTCCTCTGAGGAGCCTTCCTAGGTTAGTCCCTGTTCTAACAAGGTTAAGTCCCCTCCTCTCCTCTGGGTGGTCCCTGGCCTCCTACATGCTCTGATGTCTGTGTTTCAGAGGGTGTCAAATGTCTGTTGTCCCCAACAGACTGGAAGCAGGCTGCAGGCAATTCACAGGGGAGGAGCTCAGGAAAGGGGCTGAATGGTAAAATGAGCAAGGGTCCCTGTCGGGCCAGGAATCTGGTCAAGGGATGTGTCTTGGGGGGGGGCATTGTGTGTGTTCAGTGCCAACCACAAGGGGCACTTGACAGAGAGGAGAAGACGTCCAAGTGGTGGGTGGGAGAAATGGGCAAGTCCCTGGGGAAGACTGATGCCCTTCCCCGTTGGCATCCCCCAAGGCCTCCCCCACAGGATCTGAGGATTGAACCCACTGAACTACATCCCCAGTCCTTATATTTTTATTTTGAGACCAGGTCTCACTAAGTTGCTGAGGCTGGCCTCAAACTTGCAATCCTCCTGCCTCAGTCTCCCAACCCTGGGGGCATTTAAACTCAGGTGAGGATCAGCTGAGAGAAGCTGGGCAGGGACAGCACAAGGAAAGGCAAGGGGCAGAGTCCCCCAGGAGTCAGTGCTGGGAGCAAATAATGGCAGAAGCGATGCTGGGGAGGCTGCCAGAAGGTGTCTTAGGAATGGCTGTCCCCCTTGAGCCTCACCAGGACCAGAACCTGTCCTACGGGTGTCTTAGTCAGTTTGGACCCTATAACAAAATACTAGGCTGGTGCCTTAGCCAGGGAACTGGCTGGAAGTCCCAAATGGAGTCACCAGGGGAGCCAGAGTGTGGCGAGGGGCAGCTTCCTGGGACACAGATGGCTGTGAGCTTGCCAGTGCTCTCGTGGCAGAGAACAGACAGGAAGTGATCTCTCTCCAGTCTCTTCCTACAGGAACACTAAACCCATCTTGAGAGCTCTATCCCATGACCTAATGACCTGCCGAAGTCCCCGCCTCCCCATCACATTGGGATGAGGGGTTAAACGAATGGCTTTGCAGGCACAGGGTTGCTGTGAAGCTCCTCTAACTCCATAACCTCCTGTGAGACGGGCTGGAATTGCCCCCATTGAGGGAAGAGAACACTGAGACCTGGTGGAACCTGGCAACCTGCATGGGTCAAGGCTGGAAGCAGAGCCCCGAGGTGTCTGACTGCAAATCCGGGGCTCATGACCCCGAAGCCTCTGGTCTCTCTTTACACAGGGGGCAACTGAGGTCCCAAGATGGCAGTGGCTTAACCTGGGCTGCCCAGCCTACCAAGGAAGGGGCTGGCCCGAGTCCAGGCAAGCCAAGCTCAACCTCACTGGTCAGGCCCTGGACTGCACCCTGCACCGCAGGGTCCCTCCTCATCACCATCTGGAGAACTACAGAGGCACTGGGCCTTGAAAGGCGGGAGGTGCTGGAGGAACATGCAGTCTGGCACTTCTGCTGGGACAGACCCCAGCCCCAGCCCAGCGGCCTCTTTGAAGGAGGCTGAGGGCAGGGGTGGGGGCTGTGGAATTCTTGGAATGGAATGTGCATTGTCCCCAGAGTTCCAGGCTGGGAGGGTGATCCTGGAGAACAATTAGGGTGCCTGGCTTTTGGGACAGATGGGGCAGGGCATGGGGGGAAGGACTGGGGAAGGCCAAGGGTGCAGGAGGCTCCGTGAAGATGGGAGGGACTCCCTGCCCCCAGCACCAGCTCCCAGGAGGATGCTGATTGGCAGCCTCCTTGCGCAGGACGCCTACCTGGCCCAGAATGCCCTGGCTATCCACAGCCCTAGACTGAGCCACTGGGACTCAGAGTCATGACTTCCTCACAGCCGCTCTCATCAGCGAGGGGATTATGTTCCTGAACCCTGCTGAACCTCCATCTGTTGAACCTGCCAATGTGATTGGGGGGAGGGTGGCCTGGGAGGTGCTCGGTCTTGGGGTGAGCCACGTGGCGCTTCCCTTTGGACACCTCCATGGCGCATCTCATGCCCCACTGTGACCCCACAGAACTTGGGGAGGCCCATCACTTTGTTAGGTGGGTTAGTTATCGATGAACAGGGGGGTGGAGGGAAAGGACAGTGAAGGACAGACATCAGACCTATGGAACAAGAAGAATCCAGGAGCCACAAACCTCAAACTGTGGGCCACCTTCTCTGAACAGGCAAGCATTGGAAATGCGACCCGGAATGCCTAGCCTTCCCCGGGCTGCAGAGAACTGGAATCCCCCGAGGGAATTAGTACTTCAAATCCTGGGACCCTAACTAACACAGATAAGCAGGGTCTGGTCCATCAAGACCCCCAGCTTCAGCTAATTATAACTCCTCAAGGGGCACTGTGGTTCCAGATAAGAGCCATCATGATCTCTCACAACTGACCACGTCACACAGCCCCTGTCAACCAGAGTATCCAGGCCCTCACAGGGGAAGTTGCTGGAGGCCAGCCACAGGGTAATTAGGCAATTTAGGGGAGGCAGGGAAATCAAGGCAAGAGCCAAGGACTCGGTTTCCTTAAAAGCTCCAGCCATTTGAGCACCGCACCATCCTCTCTCCTCTTCAAGGTGGTCCGTGCAGTCAGTGCCGGTGCTCCACGTGACCTTCTCCTTTTGCTCTATTAAACTTTTGCTTCCTACTCTGTGTTTCACTCAAATTCTTTCTGGGGAAGACAGATGCCCTTCCCCATTGGCATCCTACCAAGAGTCACAAGAACTGGCACCCAAGGATTGCGTTGGCTGCCCCAGCTCAACCCAGTAGGTTCCCAGCTCTGTAACAACTTAGGACAAAGACACATCAACCCTAGGAGGGTCCTGGACCAGGGTGGGCGCCAGGCAGCCAGGGAGTGGCTCTGGCAGGTACTGACTCTCCCCTCCCTGGCTGGGCCCTCCCCTCCCTTTCCTCCTCTCCTGGGACTCACAGTCCACTTGCTTGATCTTCCTGGGCAACTTTGCAGACTGGGAGCTCTGGTGAGACTGTGGTCACTGCCTCTCACTTCCCAGTTTGGGATCAACCAGAATCAGAAAGACACCTGAGCTGGGCACAGTCAGCACACACCTGTAATCCCAGCAGCTCAGGAGGCTGAGGCAGGAGGATTGCTGTGAGCCTCAGCAATTTAGCCAGGTCCTAAGTGACTCAGAAAGACCCTGTCTCTAAATAAAATACAAAAAAGGGCTGGGGATGTGGCTCAGTGGTTAAGTGTCCCTGTCCCTAGTACCAAAAATAAATAAATAAAAGAGAAGAAAGACAGACACCCCTGCCGTCCAGAGAGAGCCAAGGACCTCCAAGATCACATGGAGGCAGGGACTGGGCCTTCCCAGAGTCCCAGAGCAGACAGATGCAGGACCCCAGGCCTTCCCACCCCACCCCCCAGCCCCTGTACTTCCCATCTGTCCCCTCTGGGAGCACAGAGGCGAAGGCAGCAGGATTATTTGTTGTTCCCGGGGTTTGTCTGTTAGGATGGACCCTGCAATCACAGACGGTGCTGCTGCCATCCTGTTTGGGAGTGACAGGCCCTTATCTGAGCAGACCACACTGCTGCCTTCCACTGGGACACTGCCAGGACAGCCAGGCCCACGTCCTGAGCTGCACATCAATAACAAGGGAAAGGCCCGCAGGGGACTTCACGCCACCGCCTTGCTGGACACTCTGCCAGCCAAAGAGTCCTCTGGGCGGCAACTGAGGCTCTAGAAACTGAGCTCAAGACCACCCCATGGCTCCCAAACTTCCAAGCCCTGGCACCCTTTCTTCTGCCTCCGCCCTGGTGGGACGGGGGGTTGCAGTGCCGGGGCCTTCCTGCAGACACAGCTGTCCCTTCTCTCTGCTCCTCCTCTTTCAGGGCAGAACCCAGCCAGGGTCCAAAGCCGGGGTCCTCACTGGGCCTGGAGGTGGCAAGCCGTGGGATGTCGGACTCCTGCCTGCTGAAGCCCTCTCCTGGGTAATGGCGGAATTCTCACTCCCCTTTCCCAAGACCCCTTCTCTCCCCAGGACCCCAGGGTCCCTAGGCTCTCCCTGCCCTGAGAGGGGGCTCAGCAGGCAGTGGACAGCTCTGCCTCTAGGACCAGCGGCACCTTGTCATGAGCTGCTCTAAGGTCAATAGGGGGCAGGAGGTGGTGGTGCCAGCTGCGTGGCCAGGTGGCAACTGCAGAGGGGGAGTGGCCGAGGGACCAGCAGCGCCCACAGCCAGGCTGGCATGACCCTGAGTGGACTCGTGTGCTGGTCTTGCAACAGGGAGGCCTCTCAGCTCCCCAGTCTCAGGAGCACCGGGCAGCTGCCACTTCTACAAGTTGCTGGGAAGGGCCACATGCAGGGCATGGCTTTTGGCCCAGGCCTGACAGGATGACAGGATGCAGGAAGCAGAGGTGGACGGGCGAGCGGACTTCCCAGGAGCAGCTGGGCTGGACCCTACCTGACCGGACACCGCAGCTCCTCTGCCCAGTGCCCCTTGGTCAGCCTCCACCGCCCCGCCCTGAACGGCCCCGGAGAGGGTGGCACTGTCATCTCTGCTGGACGGGGTGAGAGGCGTGGGGGCGTGGGAGGGGACCCACAGAGGGGAGGTGTCCTGGCTGAGGCTGACAGATTCAGGGTGGCAGTGGGACTCTATGGGGTTATGAGTCCAGCACACTGCACAGCCAAACCAGTCTCCAAGCTGACCCCGATGGGCTCCTGTCCCTCAGCCTGCTTGGGGACCTGACTTGTCTTCTCATGCCAGCTCAGAACAGTGACCCTGAAGCTGTCTTCCCTGCCTTTGATGACACCGGTTCAAGCATCAGATCTGGCCCCGGTCTTTTCCCTCAGCCTTTGAACTTGACCCCGGCAGGGGCTGGGTCCCCACTGGCTGGGCCTCTTCACAGGTGTGGGACTTATTCTTTCCCCAGTGATTGCCCCCTTTCGCCTCCAACAAGCCACACAGACACCTGCTGAGTTGTCTTTGGTGACAATGCATTCCCTCCTTCAGCAAATATTTGCCACCTGTGTTTCAGCCCACCGGCAGGCCACCCAGAATCGGAGCAGAGGCTAGAATGGCCATGAGCCAGCAGAGGGAGGCTGCAAAGGAAACCAGTATTATTTCTGGCTGCATCACTAGAGGCATAGGGGCTATAACCAGGGAGAGGATGGGTGTCTCGGAAAGAACGAGCATCTCTGTGCTCCGTGGAATAACTGAAGATAAAGTTCAAGTCTCAAATGTGTCCGGGGAAGCCAGGTTGAAGGTTGCATAGAGGTGGGAGTATTTGAGATGATTTTGGGTGACTCATGAGAATTAAAAACTTTAATTCAGGAAATATAAAACACAGGCAAAATAATTACACAGAACAGTGTAATGAATGCCCAATGTCAACAATTATGAAAAAACATTGTCACTTCCATGCCAGCACAAAGCCCTTGATTATCCCAACATTTTTGGCCACAGTATTGGCTTCTCCAGTCACCCTTGAGCCCAATTTCAGCAAGACCGAGGCTGGTCTGTGTGGGGCCCCCGCCTGCACCAGGGCCTGCTCCACTTTAGGAGCATCAGGGTGGGTGGACTGAGTCACTGAAAGGAGGGGAAGTAGCAGCATCTTCTAGGAGCCCACTCTGGCTCCCATATGCCATCACCTGTGACAGAGGGGGCCATTAGCTCCATTTTACACAGAAGGAAATGGAAGCCCAGGGAGAGTGAGTATGTCACCCAAGGTCACACAGCATTCAGGGGAAAAGGTGGGCTGGGAACCTATGTATGTCCAGTTCCAAATCACACGGCAATCTTTGTCTATGCACACCAAAGAGAAAAACTGAGCCTTTCTTTTTGGCTTTTGAAAGATAACTGGATTGGGGGAGCAGCGAAGTGCCCCCATCTTCATCCTCTTCCCACTGCCTCAGGGCCCTGGCCTGTTAGCTGGGCAGGTGATGTGGGTAAAATGGTCGCCACCCACCTACCCACCCTGGGGACACTCCCCAAACTCTGCCACCACCCTGTCCTTCAGGAGACCATCTCGCCTTCCTGCCTCCTGCCTCGGGCTGTCACCTGTGTAATCCTAGACACCCTCCCCTCAGGGCTCAGGATGGCAGATGTGGCCTACCCCTCAGGGACTCCATCCTGGGCCAACCCACTCCCTGCAGACAGACAGACTGAGCCCCAGAGAGGGGCAGGCAGGCTGGAGAGGGGCAGAGGGAGTTGGAAGGAGACCTGGTGCTCAGCCCAGGCGCTTGGGTGGCTGAGATGGGAACCAGGATGTGGCTCCCAAGTGGCCACCCTTGACTAATCTGCAGGTGTTGGGTGGGGGAGGGGATGCTGCTCTTGGCTCTAAGTACCCGCCCCCCTCCAGCCCACTCCTCAGAAGCCCACCGCACAGGGGACCCGAGTGGCCTGTCTGCCTCCACACTCCAAGGGGCAGGGAAGCAGGAGGGCCCAGGCAGCGCTCCCCTGGCTCAGCCGAGGGCCCCCAACCTACCCAACCACCTGGGCCCTGCCACTTCATCCGCTGGCAAAGCCAACAGACCGTGGCGTCTGCAGACCGTGACCCCCTCTCAGCAGACGGCAGCTCAGTCGTCACCACCAATACCAACGCCTCAGTGCACTTGGCAGGACGGACTCCTGCCTCCCCGAGCCCACCCGTGTGAGCCAGAGAGAGGCTGGCGGCAAGGGAGGCCTGTAATGGAGAAGCAGGCTGGTGCTCAGACTCAGCGGGGCTGCCATGTGGCTGTGTGACCTTGGGCAAGTTACTGAGGCTCTCTGAGTCTCCCTTGCCTTACCAGTCTTTTGTAGGTTCGGAGTGAACTAGGTCGCCAGGATGAAGCTGGGCAGATGGATGGAAGCACTCGCTGTGCTCTGGCTCCCTCCCATGACCCATTTCTCCCGCCCTTTCCAACTGACCCCTGCAGTCACGTCACATTGACAAGGAATGCTCTCCTGGCTTCAAGGACCATTGCCCTGGCTCGAGAGCGAGTTTGCACCCCTCGCACAAGAACCCAGGCCTCCAAGGGAGGCGGATGCTGGGGACCCGCCCCAGCCCCTGCTGTGCCTGGAGGAGCCCGCCCAGGTGGAGGCGGAGCGAGCGCTGGGCGGCGGCAGGGTGGAGGCGGGGACCTGGTGGACCTCGAACAGTGGAGAAGGCACCGGCTTGGAGCCTGGGAGAGCTCTGCTCGGGTTTTGCCCTGGGGATCTGGGGTGCAGCCGAGCCAGTCAGGTGCAGCCCTGTGCCACTCCAGGGCGCCTTCAGGGGACGTCCACAGGGATGTGTGTGTCCAAGGAGCAGTTTTCTGCCTGGAGGAGGAGGTGCCTTTGTGCCCAAGGGTCAGCTCCCTGCGCCTCCTGCACTGGCCTGGGGACTGCTCCAGGGCAGACCTAGGTCCAATTATTCCTGTCCCCAGAGCCAGGACAGGGCCTGACACCCTCGTGGAGGGACTGAGTGCCCCCCGTTATGGTTTGGATGTACCCTCCAAAGATCGCAGTGTGGAATGGAAGCTTGGTGCCCAGAGCAGAGTGTTCAGAGGTGGGCGCTGGGGAAGGGGCTGTGTCGCAGGGCGCTGCCCTCACCCAAGACTCATCCACTGACAGCTGTCGGGGCAGCGGTGATGTAGGGCATAGTTGGAGGAAGCAGGACTCTGGGGGAGTGTCCTTGGGGACTGTCTTGCCTCTGGCCTTTCCCCTTCTCCTTCTGCTTCCCAGTGGCCATGAGCTAACAGCTTGCCTTTGCCTGGCCCTTCTGGCTCTCTCAGGCCTGGAGCCATGATGCCGGCCCACCACCCTTGAAACTGCGAGACAAAGCAAATCCCTCCCGCTCTGAGTTGTTCTCCTCAGGTATTTTGTTTGTTAACAGTGACAAAAGCTGGCCACCCACCTCTGCATGTGCCCTGCAGGTGAGGCCTGCACCTCAAGAAGCCCCTGAGGCCCCAGACAGATGGGGAGACTCAGAAACGTACAGGTAGGGGAGTATGGGGGTCAGGAAGGGTGTCCCCCCAGGATCAAGGCCCAAAGTGCAGGGGTGCCCTCTCTCCCACTCTGCCGGCGGAGTCTCCAGGTCTTCAGGTTGTACACTGCACAGGAGACGACAGAGGGGCGGACCCCGCCTCTACCCCTTGTCCAGACTCGGGCCTCCCTCTGGAGCCTCCTTAGCTCCCAGTCGCCTCCTTGAGTCTGCCTTCAGCAAGCTGGAACAGGGTAAGGGAAGAGTCTGTACTGCTGACAGGTGACATGGCAGTGTGGTGAGAGGTGGCTCTGCCAGTTGTGTAAGCTTAAAAAGCCATTGGACCTCTCCATTTCTTTTCTCCTTTTTTTTAAACTTTTTTTTAAATTTTAAATATTTATTTTTTAGTTGTAGTTGGACACAATACCTTTATTTATTTATTTATTTTTATGTGGTGCTGAGGATCGAACCCAGACCTCGATAGTGCTAGGCAAGCACTCTACTGCTGAGCCACAAACCCAGCCTTGTGAGCCTCATGTTCACAGCATTTAAACAACCAATCTCACATAAACAGCTCAATTATTTTTTCCATATGTATGTACCTATATAACCACCACCCACATTACGATATAGCTTTTCAGTCACGTGTGGTGGCACACGCCTGTAATCCCAGCAGCTCGTGAGGCTGAAGCAGGAGGATTGAGAGTTCAAAGCCAGCCTCAGCAACTTAGCAAGGCCCTAAGCAACTCAGTGAGACCCTGTCTCTAAATAAAATACTAAAAAGGGCTGAGAATGTGGCTCAGTGGTCAGTGCCCCTGGGTTCCATCCCTGGTACCAAAAAAAAAAAAAAAAAAATACAGCTTTTCATCCCCTAAAAAGCTCCCTTGTTGAGCCTTAGTTTCATCGTCTATCAAGTGGAGGAAATGGCTTCACAGCATGTTTTGACAATGGAATGAGATGAGACTTGTCAAGCGTTTAGCCCAGTGTCTGGCCTGCAGCATGCGTTCAATCTGCAGCAGGCTGTGACTATTTCCCTCTCACATTTACTTAGCAATTTCTGCGTCACTTGAGATCCTCAATTAGTCTGCGTTTGAACTCTAGGAAACTGAGACTCCATGAGGCAGTCGTCTTTGTTTTACTGTGTGACCTTGGGAAAGTGACCTCCCTTCTTTGGGCCAGTAAAGAGGTCAGATTAGATGTTCCCCTAGGTCATCTGACCTCGAGAGTCTGTTTATGTCCTGGGACCCTTGACTTCCCCCCACTGGGTCAAGGGGTGTGGGCCTGGCCTCTGGGTGGCTTGTATGTATTGGGGATGGAGGAGGCAGTGTTTGGGGGCTGTCAGCTGGCTGGGCCGGCCCTGAGGTGCACCCGCGGAGCCCCATCTCTATGTGAACTTACTCTCCACATCAAACTGCACACGAGGCATTTTGAGGATCTATTTTCCTCCCCTGGGTCCCCCAACCCATTTCACATTTGTCAGGAAGAAACTGGAGGAGCCTGAGGAGCCCTTCCTCCCCTCAGCCACCTGTGGGACCTTCTTGGATCAAGTAAGAGTGGGGGTGACAAGAGTGAGAAGAATAAATCCCGGAAGACAAAGCCCCACGGTTCCTCCACTGAGTACAAGGCCATGCGGTCACGGCGTCTCCGTGGAGCCAGAGACGGATGAGAGCCCAAGTTGAGGACTGACTAAAAACAGCCCGCTCCCCTGGGGGTGAAGCCCAGTTTCAGCCGGCCATCAGCCGCCTCAGGTCCCCGATTCAACATTCAGCCCCCACCGTGGGCTGTCCCCGACACCAGAACCAGGCAGGGAAACTGGAGCCTCGCAGGGTGGAAGCCCCCTGTAGCCAGAGGGTCTATGCAGGGACGGCAGTGCGAGCTGGGGATGAAGGTCTGCCTTTGGCTCCCTATCTATCTACCTCCCTGTCTATCCCTATCTGTCTATCAGCGGCTGACTTTGGACACGCTGGCAGGAACTCAAATTTCGGTTTCCTCCTCTGAACTGAGGACGATCACACCCATCATCCAAGATTGTCCTGAGGACCAACAGTGGAAGTGTCTTTAAAGCTCAGCCAGAGGCTTCAAAGGAACACCAGCCTCGAGGGATTTATTCTGCAGTTTCATTTTATTTTGTCCAGCAGGTCATGTCTTTTTATCACCAAATGATTCTGCACCGTATGGATGGACCACGGTCTCTCTATTCATGAGGCAGTGGATGGATGTTATTGTGAGCAATGCCACCGTGAACGTTCATATGCAAATTTTTGTGTGAAAATATGTTTTCATTTCTCTTGGGTCTGTATCTAGGAGGGGGAATTGCTGGGTTGCATGATAATCCCGGGTTTTATCTTTTGAAGAGCTGCCAGCCTGCTTTCCAGAGCGGACGCGCCCTTTAACAAGACCATCAGCAACGCACGAGGGTTCTGGTTCCCCCCACGGGCACCTACGTTCATGCTGGTCTTCTTTATTAGAGCCATCCTAGTGGGTGGGAGGTGGTGTCTCATGGTGGTTTTTTTATTGGTAGCACCAATTATACAGAAGAGTAATCTTTATTTATTGGCCTATTAGTACATTCCCATAACATAATTTGACAGCCTCACTCCTAGCACCTCCTGTAGCCTCCCCTCCTTCCTCGCCCGTGACCTTCCTCTACCCTAATCCTCTCCCTTCCGCTTTTGTGACATGCTGGGTTTTTAAAAAAATTTTCCCTTTTCCCCCTCCAGCTTCCACATATGAAAGAAAACATACAGCACTTGTCTTCCTGAATCTGGCTTATTTTGCTTGACATGACGTTCTCCAGTTCCATCATTTTCCTGAAAAGGACACGGCTTTGTTCTTCTTTCTGGCTGAATAAAGCCCTATCGTGTACATAGACCCCATTTTCTCTATCCAGCCATCTGCTGACCACACCGAGGCTGATTCCCAAGCTTGGCCATGGGGAGTCCCGTAGCAGTGAACTCGGGCGCACATGCGTCTGTTTTCATTCTCTGCGGCTGTTGGAATGAATTGTCACAAACTTAGTGTGGCTTTAACACCACACAATTTACTATCTTGCAGTTCTACAGGACAGAAGTCCAAAATAGGTCTCAAAACCAAGGTTCAGCAAGGCTGCATTCCTTCTTGGAGGCTCTGGGAGGATCCATTCCCTTAGTTTTCCCAGCTCCTAGAAGCTGCCTATGTTCCTGGGCTCATGGCTCCTTTCTCTCTTCAAAGCCAGCCATGGCCACTGCGTCTTTCTCATGTGCCGTGGCTCTGACATCGACTTCCTCCCTCTCCCCTTCCTGCTTTCCTCCTGATCACAGTGGGCTCGTCCAGGTGATGCAGGATCACCTCCCTATTTTGAGGTGGGTTGATCAGCAACTCGCCATCGTTTGGATGTGGCTTGAGTGCTCCTGTACCGAGGGCTGGTGTATTGGGAGCTTGGCACTGGGTCTGCTAATGTCAAGATGTGATGGAGGTGAGGCCTGGTGGAAGGCCATTGTTGGACCCTCTCCTCTCTCTGGCTTCCTGTCTGACCACGGTATCTCTCCCTCTTGCAAGTGCTCCTGCAGTGAAGCCAGCAACCATGAGGCGAGGCAGCCAGGGGTCTCACCAGAGCCCGCCTGCTCCTCCCCTCTGTGGAGGGATGGCATCGGGGGTGGGGGTGGGGGGCAGTTACTTGGGCACAGATGGCAGGACCCCAAGAACATGCCTAACTCTGAAGGAAAAGAGCACAAGTCACCTGGAGACTCTGAACTCAGTAACTATGACTCTTTACTTATCTTTTGTTTGGGGGTGGAGAGAACATGGGAGGATATTTTTTTAGGCAAATAAATTCACAGGTGGATGTTAGCCCATCAGAGGGGTGGACTGTGGGGGGAAGTTATCAATTTTGCCATGGACACTCTCTCTGCCTTTGTTCTGGGAAGAGCACTCTGATTTTGCTCTAGGAGCACCCTTTTCCTCACCCTCTCTTCCCTACACTTTTCTTCATGTATCAGAGAGTGCGATCCCAGCCCCTTCAGAGCCAGCAGTGAGACCTCAGAGGGACCAGTCGGAGTACCACATCGTCCTGGCCACAGGAAGGGTGTGTGACCCCTCAGAAGCAATGAGACTTGATACTTGAATACTTGCTGGGACCACTGAGAAAAGAGCACTTCCTTCCTTACTTCTCCGCCTCCTTCTTTGGATTCAATCCTAAAATAACTTCACAGTTATCTTTCCACCCCATGAAGCCTAAGAATGATGCCAGCATGGAATCCAGGAGAACCTAGAGAAGGAGCAAACAGGTCCTGGGGACAGAACTTGAGTCCCTGAAAAAGCTATGGATTTCAATCCTCATGCCCTTGGACTTTTAAGTTACATGAGTCAATACTTTTTTTTTTTTTTTTTTGGCACTAAGGATTGAACCCAGAGGCACTTTGCCACTAAGTCACATCCCCAGCCCCCTCTTTAAAATTTTTTCAGTTATAGATATTGTGGACACAGTATCTTTATTTTACTTTGTGTGGTGCTGAGGATTGAACCCAGTGCCTCACGTATGCTAGGTGAGCGCTTTACCTCTGAGCCACAACCCCAGCCCCCACCCCCAGCCCTTTTTTTATTTTGCCAAGTTGATTAGGGCCTTGCTAAATTGCTGAGGCTGGCCTCAAACTTGTGATCCTCCTGCCTCAGCCTCCCGAGTCACTGGGATGACAGGTATGTGCCACCACGTCTGTTCATACCTTTTTGCTTAAGCTCATTTTTGTCATGACATGGTAATGGGGTCATAAATGATCTCCTGACTGCACTCTGACATTTACAAAGAACTGTTTTATCCACACCTCATTTAACTGTCATACCAAGTTCATGAAGTTAGGATTATTAGCCCTATTTTTATGGATCTGAAAACAACCTGTGAGAAGAAGTGCCACTGCTTCTTGGTGGTACACTAGTTAAATGTTAGGGCAAGGTTTTCTGAGAACTTGGGCTTCTTCTCCCCTCTGATGTCACCTTCCCAGAAGGTGAAGACTCGGGACGTGTTTCAGGCAGAAGTTTGAGCTGAGCCTTGAAGAATGGATAGGAGTCCAGTGGAAGAAGCTGAGAAGGGCATTTGGGGGGAGAAATAATGTGAGTAAAAGCCTGGAGGTGGGAGGGGGTGTGTGGTGAAGATGTGGGCTGTCTGGGGCCCTCAGAGCCTTGAGGTGTGAGGACAGGACAGGCAGTGGACAGGCCTTACCTGCCAGGTCAAGAACTGTTGCCTAGAAGTCCCCTGGGTCCCCCTGGGGATGCAGGGGGCTGGAAGGGCTGAAGAGGACCAGGCTCAACAGAGGGGCAGGGCATCAATGATGGACGTTCAGGTCCCTGACCTCTGAGAAGACGGGACTTGAATGAAGCTGCAGGGTCTGTCCTGAGTCCCCAGATCCCACACTATACTGTGAAATGACGCCCACTGCGCTTGGTGTCCAGGGACGTCGCCTCTGTTTCATGGTCCCATCCGGAAGCTGGACGTAGGTACTCGGGTTTATACTCTGGGCTTCCATGTCGCATTCCCGCTCCCAAGAGTGTGACGTGGGACGCCTCCCTCCACCTCTCTGAACCCTGGTCGTCCCCTCTGTAAGTTACAGAGTCCTGATGGGGATTCACAATCAGAAAAGCAAAGCCCAGTGCTTGGTGCCGAGTATGTGCCCTGTGAATGGCAGCTGTCACCCTCCTCCTCCTGCTCTTCATGGCTGTCATTGGGCCACATCTGGACCCACCCCTCCTCCTGTTGCTGCTCCCTCTGCAGCTCACATTCCGGAAGGCGGGATTCTTCTCACCGGTGCCTTTGGGCCTGGATTTCTGTTTGGCTGCCGCTTTGGGACTGGAGTCTGATCCTTGCCCCGAGGAAGGAAATATTCCATCCTTTGACTCAGGGACAGGGCAGTTCTTTCTGTGACTGCAATTCATTACTTAACCTTTCGTGTATATCCCTCCTTCTCTGATCACTCTTTCTGGGGCGGGTGTCGGTCTGTCTTGGTCGGTGTCTTGCTTAGAGCCTGGTGTATAGAAGAGGCTCTCTAAATATTTACTGGAGGAAACACTGAATGGGTGACCTGCGATTGAACCCCTGCAGTGGACAGATAGTAGCACCTGGAGCTGTGGCAAGGACCAGCCTCTGAGGATCCTGGGAGGCTCCTGGTGGCCGCACGTGAGGGTAGTGGGCCAAGGGAGCTTGTCTGGCAGCTGACTGAGGAAGGGGAGACTCACCCGCATTCTCAGTGGAAGAACTGAGGTTCCCAGTGGCCCACTCGGGTCAGCCTTCCAGTAAGTGGTGGGCTGGCACTTGACCCACGATCTGTGTCCAGGGCCTCTCTCTTCTTTCAAAGCCTTCTACCGCTCAGTTCAGTGCCCACAGATCTGCATGTTTATTTTCATCTGAGTGCTTTATTTATTTCACCAGTGATTTCTGTTTGCAATAGAGCTTTTTGTTCTTCAAAATGATGTTAGACAAGGATAGAAAAAAAAGGGGCAGTCATTCTTGAAGTGTTTTCCAAAGCCGATTATGATGGGGAACTCCGTGGGGGTGCCAGCCCACACCATTGTTCTCAAAGACCCTAGTGAAAGTCATTGCACGAGCGCGCTGCTAACCTGTAAGCAAATATGTCAACTTATGAACAATCCAGTCATTCCCTGATCCCTGCTGGATATTAGCCAGGAGCTGGATATTAGCCAGCACAGAGAGTTGCTAAACATTCTCCCTGGAGGGGGATCGTTGCATAGGAGGGATTTTCCTGCTCGTGACTTGGATGAACCTGAAGTTATTTCCCTATTGAATGGCCCCAGCCTGAGAGGCACCAATAGCCTCCACGGAGGGTGGCTGGGACCGAGCAAGGGTGGGGGCCAGCCCAGTCTGTCCACGCCTGGCTCCACGGCGTGGCCTTCAAATTTTGCAGTAGGGTTTGGGCCTATCCTCACCACAGCAAGAAGAGCCCCCTGAAAATCCAGGAATTGGGTTGCGGGGGAATGATTTCCAGGGAAATGGGGGGGTACCCTCTGTCCAGTGAGGAGGGAGGGCAAGAAACGGAGGAGAAAGCCAGAGCGCCCAAGGAAGAGACCCCGGCCCTTGGAGTTGAAGGGCCCAGGGTGGGTGGGGGAGGAGGAGGTTGCACAAAAAGAGGGCAGGAAGGGGGATCTGGCACAGGCCTCTGCTGCCTGGTCTCAATTTACTTGTGAGGAGCCTCCTAATAGCCGGGTGAGAGCCGTGCACGCTTTCCTGAGAGCCTGCTAAGTGTTTATGGAATGATTTGTGAGGAGAAGTTTCTTTGGAAGCAGTTTGGGGAAGGTATGTTATTAAGAGCTCTTTCTCCAAGTTCCCCTTGGCCCGCTTCCCCCAGGCCCCTGGGGTCTGGGCAGCCCATGGTCACAGCAGCTGTTTGCTATTTTGTAGGCTGTGGGACTGGGACATGCTAGGGCTGGGGGGAGATGGGGAAGTGGGGCAATTTCCTCCTCCCCGAGGGGGTGCAAGGCAGCCAAGAGCCAGGAGCCTCCCCGGAGGGGGTGTGGGGTCTGCCATAGGACCCCAGGACTGGGGCGCTCCGCAGGGCCAGAGGCAGCCCAGAGCCGGGGGATGACGGGGACTGGAGTGTGGCCATTAGCCATTAGCCATCTAGTCATTGGTGAGCAATGCAGGCAAGCTAAAAGGACAGGGAGGGGCCGGCAGTGTGTTTGCCTGCTTCACCAGACGGGAGCTTCCTGGAGTCAGGAACTGTCTGCTCATCTGAATATCCCCCGTTAGTGGACACTCGGAGTTCTGGGAGTGGCAGCCACTGCAGGGCCTCTGAGTGGCTGCTGATCCTCCCCCTAGGTGGGGTCACTCTAGCTACCAGCAGGATCACACTGAGGGCACTGGCCAGTCTGGCAGTTCAGGTAACTGTGAATCTCCATTTGGGGAGTCCAGGATGATCTAGGAATTGTCCCATCAGCAGAGATCTGCCCAACCTCGCTGCCATAGTCTCCTCACTATCAAGGTCAGCAGCTGGCTTCTACCGGTCCACTAGGGGGGAGCCAGGGGCTGGCCATCCAGGCTCTCTCAGGCCTCTGTCCCCATGTCTGAGCACAACAGCCCTGGAGGACAAGCTTTTATCTGCCCTCATTGTATAGCTGAGAAAACTGACACCAAGAATGAAGCCATACTCCCGAGGTCACATAGGGAAGGAATCAAAGTGGGGTAGGTGTTCAGGACCAAAGCTCGCGCCCTCACCTGTAAGCTACGCTGACCGAAGGTGCTCCTGTGAGCTCACTGGGCACATGACTTTGTCATGGTCTGTGATGTCTGACTGTGTGTCTGACTTCCACTTACCTGGGAGCTCCCTGAGAATGGGGTCAGGGGGCTTCCTCCTGAGCTCTTAGGCCCCAGTACTGGCCTGAAATAGAGGAGATGGATGGATGGATGGATGGCTAACGTCTAGGTCAGAGAACTGCATGAACAAATTAACCAGCTCCCAACCTACTAGCCATCTTGGAAAGCCGCTGCTTGGGGTAAAGGTTGTAAGCCGTGAATCTCAAAAGATGCCTAGTACCATACTCAGGGGCTGTAATGAAGATTTTATACTAGAGATTTAGGGAATTGAGTTTTGAATGTCACAATGATTGAGGGTCCCCACTAGCATTTTGTGAGTGGGGGAATTTGAAAATCTTGTGGGACATGTAGGTGAATGAAGAGCCTATTTAAAATTATCTGTGGCTTGAAACTGCTTTTCATATAAGCACAATTTTTTTTTTTTTTTTGTATAGTTGAGAAAATTGACACCAGGGGCACTTTACCACTGAGCAACAACTCCTGCCCTTTTTATTTTTTATTTTGAGACAGGGTCTTGCTAAATTGCTTAGGACCTTGCTAAATTGCTTAGGCTGGCCTCAAACTTGTGACCCTCCTGTCTCAGCCTCCTGAGTCCGTGGGATTTTAGGCATGTGCCACTGTGCCTGGCTTTTATTTATTTATTTTATTTTTAAAAAAATATTTATTTTTCAGTTTTTAGTGGACACAACGTCTTAATTTTATTTTTATGTGGTGCTGAGGATTGAACCCAGAGCTCTGTGCATGCCAGGCCAATGCATTACTGCTTGAGCCACATCCCCAGCCCCCCCCCCCCCCCCCCGCTTTTATTTTTTATTCTGAGGCAGAAGTCTAACTTGCCCAGCCTGGTCTTAAGCTTGCAATCATACTGCCTCAGCCTTCTGAATTGCTGGGATTATAGGTGTGCACCACTGGGCCTGGTGCCAATCATTTTTTGCAGGATTTAAATACACCCTGAATTTTCTAGGAATACAATGACCTTGTAAATTGGGGAAAGTTTGTCTGTCCTTTGTTCAGAGCATTATTAAGACTGGCTCACCATTTCATAAAAATGATGTCACCAACAGCTACACTTCTCCTGATGCCTGAGGACCAGTCCAGCACACCCAAAAGCACCTACACATATAAGCAGTCAGAATCACAATGAAATACACCTAGAACCTTCTGTTACACCTTCTAAGATAGTCAGCTCTGAGTACAAAAATAGTGAAATATGTATTTTTATTATAAGCTTCCCTCCATTTGTTTCAGTTTGGTTTTATTCAGTGGTACGCTGGGGCCAAATCACATGCAGCAGACTGTGAGCTTCTCTTCACGGCTCTGCATTTGGCAGGTTATGGTGGGAGTTTGAAATCAACCATGAAGGAAGTATTTACACCATGGAAATTGGCAAAATGGTATAAATCAAGTTGTCTTCTTTCTATATAGAGAAGAACGCTTGGCCCTCCATTGGTCACCCTGCCATTTGCATTGGGTGGAGACAAACTATGTTCTCTTTGAAGGGGCAAGGAGTGCACAGGTTGGGGACATCAGCTGGAAGGAAAGAAGCCAGCAGGTAGTTAGGGACTTTCTGCCTGAGGTGAGAAGTCAGGGAGGTTTGAATCCCTGAGACCTGTGAGGGGGAGTCAAAAAGCCTTGGAAGGTTCTGCCTTGCCTGCTCCTACCCAGCAGGTAGCCTCTGCTCCCTTCCTCTGAAGAATTTAGCAATTAGAGATTGGTGATTTTGCATAATACTGGGGTCCCTGGAGCTGCTGTGTTGTTCCAGAAAACTTGACAGAAAAGGAGAGGCCATGTGGCCTTGACAGTGACCAGCTTTGGAGCAGTCTCCTGGGTGTCAGTCTTGTCCGTCCATATTCTGCTGAGCTCCAGCCCAAGCCCAGGGCTCAACCTCCGTCTACATTAACTTCCAGCTTCAGGGCATTTACATCCTTCTCTTCCCTCCCACCTCACAGGGGAGACCATTTACCTGCCCCCCAACTTTTTTTTCAGATAAGAAGACAACCTCTGAGAGTGGAGATGACTTGTCCAAGGTCACCCAGCGGGCAAGTCGTGGAGTCAAGACTCGAAGCCAAGCTGTCTGACTCCTAACCCAGGCTCCTAACTCACACTCAACTTTCAAAAGGAAGATGGTATCTGCTCAACCCCTCCCTTTTGGAGGTCCAACACGTAGGTCAGAGCTGGAAGGGGCTGGAGAATGATCTAATCCTCTGATTCCAACAGTTCGTAAATCCACCCCACCCCCAGCAACAGCAGCTTCGTTCTCGGTGCAACTGGTCCCTCCACAAAGAGAAGCAGGGCCTTCTTTTTCTAAGCATGGATGTTTCTGCTGGCCTGTGTATCCATGTAGGTAGGGTCAAGCTGAATAATGGTGATTTCAGTGCAGTTACCGAGAGCCAATGTTATTACTATGGCTTTAAAACACAAACAGAAAAAGAATCTATTAGTCACTAAGGAGTGTAATAAGCCTGTTGAGTAATCATCCTGCCGGCCTCGGTACCTGTGGACCACAGGATGATAAATGAAGTACCACAGCCAAGTCCTGGACACTTGTGGTGGGTGTGGGGCCTGCTGGGTAGCGAGGTCATAGACTTTCTTCTGGAAACCCTGCTTCCTACCCATGGGCTGAGGACTCTGGCTCACATTCAGCCTCCCATTTCACAGACAGGGAAACCAAGGCCCGGAAAAGAGAAATGGTTTACCCAAGGTCACCAGCAGTTTCCTCACAGAGTCCTGGGCTGGAAGCCAGTTCTTGCTGGCTGGCTGCATTCTGGGAGGACAGCAAGTGCTCTCAGGCCACAACTGGGGTCCCATGGGGTGCTCTCCAGCCTTCTCTGCCCTGCTTTCTTCCTCCCTCTGACATTCCCTGGGCTGATCCCAGCCCTCTTCCCCTCCCCTTTGCAGATAAAGCTGCCAAGGTTTCCAGAGAGGCTTGGGGACAGGGTGTGACTTTCGGAATGTCCAGAATTGGTGAGGGACTGGAGAGAAACCAGGATCTGTGTTTCCTCTCCCCTACTCCAGGCTGTCCATCCGCAATCATGTGGGTGGATCCAGACAGTATCTGGGATTTGCCAAATGCACAGGGACCCCAAATATTTCTCCAGAACCCAATCAAAAAGGGCTGGCGGGGTGGGGGGGTGGGTGGAGACAGGGAAGGATGTGACAGAGCTTTGACCTCTAAGCACTCATGATCTTAGCTGCCTGGGGCTCAGTTTTCCTCTTCTGTAAAATGGTATAGGGATGCTCATTCATTCAGCAAAAATGCTGAGTTCCCAGTCATCAGAGTTAACACTTCCAGGGTTACTCGGTTCCAGATGCTGAGCTAAGTTACTCTCCTGCATTCTTATCTAAATCTCACAATCACCTTAAAGCTAGGTGTTATAGTTTATAGTTCAATAACAAGGCAACTAAAGTTCAGAATGGCTTAGTAACCTGTCCAAGATCCCACAACAGATCCAGGATCCAACCCCACCAGGTGAGGGGCCATATTCTGAGGATACTTTAGGCAGGGGAATAGCATCTGCTGGAGCAGGAATCTGAAGCCCAACCATGACATCAGGGCAGACCTCAGAGGACCGTATTGTACCCTGAGCACAGAACAAAGTTCTGACCCTGATAGCAGGATCCGTGGACAGAGCTGGGAGGCACAGGAGTTCCCTAGTCTCTCCCAATTCCGGCCAACTCCTGAGTGGACGCCGTGGAGGTAGCTGGCTTCACAGGATGACCGCAGTCCCAAGGCCACGAGACAAGGAGCCAGATGTTTTCCAGACTTGTGTAGATTTGGTCCTCCACACAGTCAGGTGATGGGGATTTAGTCTTGGTTTATGGGTCAGGAGACAGAGCCCTAGAGACAAGTGACCCAGTTCAAAGGCCCCTAAGACCACGATTTTAACCTGGGTCTCTGCCATGGTTTTTTACTGTCCCCAGCACTTGTCCATACTTATTACAGGACATCACATGAATCACTGTGTCCCCTCTGGATCTCAGTCTCCATGAAATGAGAAAATTCATTCCTGCCCTTGTTAAAAAGTATTGGAGGATTTCAGTGAGATCATGGGTGATGTGCTTTGAATTTCCACCCATGACTGACATTTTGCTATTATGGGGATTTCAGGGGCTACTAAAGATTCCTTAACTTGTAAGTTTCCTCTCCTCTGGCCTGCCCAGTATTTTTAATTCCTCCATTAGAGCTGCCTCCCCAGGATCACACTTTGTCCCAATAAGACCTTTAGGAGAGTGGCGGGGTTAGGGCAGGATTATCTATTATCATCAGACACTAGAGCCCTGACAGCATTGCCATGTGTTGGATCAAGTCCTAGCTGCTAAGTTGGCCACATTATCTCCTAGGCAAAAATGCCCCACGTTGGGTGGAAGGAAGGGAGGGGACGGGGAGAACTGGCCAAGATTCTGTGGTCACAACAATTTGGACCCAAACAGGACTGGTGACCCAGGTCTGGGAGTCAGAGAAGTGGGCTCTGGAGGCCCTGCTGTGTGCAATCTAGATGAGCAGGGGGCATTTGGGGAAGACCTAGAGCCCCATTGGGGGACTGGAATAGACCTAGAGTGGGTACAACCCATTCAGAGCTCAGAGGCCAAGGTGGCTTGGCCCAGAATGAACCAGCAATGAGAAGCTACAAGCAGAATGTGGGTGGCAGGGGCTGGGGATGTGGCTCAAGCGGTAGCATGCTCGCCTGGCATGCATGCGGCCTGGGTTCGATCCTCAGCACCACATACAAATAAAGATATTGTGTCCGCCGAAAACTAAAAAACAATAAATAAAAAATTTTCTCTCTCTCTCTCTCTCTCTCTCTTAAAAAAAAATACCTCCCCCAACCCTGTCTTTAAAAAAAAAAAAAAAAAAAGAATATGGGTGGCAGGATGTCTCCCTTGTTTCCCCAGGGACTTTAATTTATGGAGGGTACTGAGTGAGTGAAGCTGTCTCCGGTGCAAGGTGGAAAGGTCATCATTGATGGTGAGATCTTTGGTTGGGGCGATGTTGTCATAGGACAGCATCTGAGATTGTCATCTTTGGGCATGAGCTACTGGGTCAGGGCAGGGTTGTCTGGGCTGTGGGACTGGGGCTCATCCTTTCCAAGAGATTGCCCACTCAGGCTGATGCAGACTTCAGCATTTGCCACATTGGAATAAACAATGGCTCACTTGGAAGCTGTGGACCTCTGGATTGTAAATCAATGAAATCACCCAGACCAGGGGTAATAAGGCAGTTGACAGAGGAGTGTGCAGCTGCATTCGACGGATTTTGGGTGAGAGTTTAGGTTCAAATCATCCGCCATCAGATGAGCATCTCTATCTGGCCTTTGTGATCATGTATGGGTAAAGGGTCCTAGGAACGTGTGTGTCTTGCCTCTGTCCACTAGTCCTTGAGAGATGGGACAAGATGGAAAACTTAGAGAGGGGTTAAGGCCTGGAGCATGAGAGAGAATCATTTTAGGGGTTTATTTGCTGGATCAGAATGTTAAAGAAGTACTTTGAAGAGACCATTATGTCTCTAAAATGAATCTGGTCATCTGGGACCTATCGAGTGTCTTTCCAAGTGTGGTACATTTTGAGACATGGAAATGTGCGTGTTGCTCGCTGACACTAATGTCTGTCATTCCAAAGCAAATAAGGACCATTTGGGCATTTATTTTGTGACCTTAGTCTATGTAGAGACATGTGTGATTTTGATTTATATTTTGATGTCTATGAGGCAAGAGGTTCCCAGTATTCTTTATCTTGAAGGGGATGATTTACAGGTAATGGGTCAGTCATTTATTATCAGTTTGAAGATGGGAACACTTTGTTGGCCAGGACATTCAGTGCTAAGATGACGGCCTGAAGTTTAGCCAAGTGTATTATTTCTTGGTCTCCAGCCTTCACCGGGGACATCCTGGCTACAGGGCGGAGCAAGCAGCATCCCCTGATGCTGTGGGACCTCCATGGTGGGGAGCTGTGGGGTTTGCGTAGTCTGTGAAAGCCCTCAGATGGCTTGCTTACTTGATCCGGGGTCTCCCCACTGGGGAGGGGCCTGGGGGAGGGGTGACTCACCCCAGGACCATGACACTTGGTAAAGGTCGGAGGACTGGGGAAGCCACCCCTTCCGGTAAGTAGAATATGCCAGAGGGTTCGGTTTTGGATTCATCCTGTCTTTAAGATGCCTCTGTGACCCACAGCATGCTGGGTAGCTGGGGAAGGGAGGTCTGGAGCCCCGAGTCTGTGGGAGCCTCTGTTTCCATGAGTCTAGTAGGTAGTCACGCTGGGTGGAGGAAACCTGAGAACATGGGTGAGACCACAATGGGAAGCAGGGGTTCAAAAGGGCAGGCCCACGGTGGAGGAGGGGCTAGCGCAGGAGGCACGGAGCAGTCAATCCTCAGCCTGCCTCTCTGTCTATTCCAGAAACTGCTGTCTGTCCAGCCCTGGAAGACCAGGAAGGGCTCTGGAGGCTGAAGTAGCCTCATGTTGAGGTGTCTGATCCAGTGTGCACCACTGTATAAGGGCAAGACTTTTTCATTTCATCCTAAATGCACAGCAGAGTGGGGCAGCGCATCCATTGTCCTATTTCCAGGAAAAGAAGCCCAGTGTTAGAACACGGAGCCCCACAATTCAACCTCAAAAGCAGTGCAGAAAAGCCTTCCTGTCCCGGCTTCCCCCTGCCCTGGCCACCATCCATCCAGAATGAACCCGTCAGAGAGGAGAGTGGCACCTCTTTGCCCTATTCTCCCTTCTGCCTCCCTCAATCCCAACAGAACTCTCTTTTTTTTTAACTTAAAAATATTATAGTTTCACAGAAGTTGATCTCAAGGTTCAACTCAATTCCTATCAAAATCCCAGCAAAAAAAAATTTTTTTGTAGCTAAGATTATTCTAAAAGTTATATGGGAAGGCAAAGAAACTAGAATAAAACTCTTTTGAAAAGGAATAATAAAATGGGAGAAATCACCTACCTGCTTGAAAGTCTTATTCTATAGCTACAATAGAATGTGTGTGACGGAAGGAGGGACAGACATACAGATCCACGGCACTGGGTAGTTCACCGACAGATCTCACAAACATGGCCATTTGATTATTTGACAAAGTTCTTTATTTTGGAATTTTTAGAGGGTCACAGGAAGTTGTAAAGTTAGTACAGACAGCCCCACCTCTCACTTAATACCCATCAATGGCTACACTTTAACAATTACAGTACCAAACAAAGCCAGAAAACTGACATCCGAATAATGTGTGTGATTCTGTCAAAGAATCCCATGGGCAAGTTCATGTAGCCACACCACAGTCAAGACCCAGATGCCTTCAGGACCACCTAAGTGTCACTCTTTTTTTTTTCTTTTTTTAAAGAGAGAGAGAGAGAGAGAGAGAGAGAGAGAGAGAGAGAGAGAGAGAGAGAGAGAGAATTTTAATATTTATTTATTTTTTTTAGTTATCGGCGGATACAACATCTTTGTTGGTATGTGGTGCTGAGGATCGAACCCGGGCCGCACGCATGCCAGGCGAGCGCGCTACCGCTTGAGCCACATCCCCAGCCCCTAAGTGTCACTCTTGCCACCCTCAGAGGCACCCCCACACACACACTCGCTACCCAGTGGACTCACTGCCTCGTTCCTCTCATGTCTCCGTCCTCTTAGGTACCTGGCTGCCCCTCATGGTCCCATCTGCTGCCAGATTCCTGTCACCCAGCCTGACCATAGCAACCCCTAGCAACCACTGATCTCTCTCCAACTCTGTAATGTGATCATTCAAGAATATGATAGAAATGGAATCCTACACTATGCAACCTTTGAGATTGACTTTTTTTTTTCATTCAGCATAATGCTCTGAGACCCAGTAGTTCATTCTTTCTATCGTTGAATTGAAGAGGCAACTCTTTCCTAGGACATTTCTTATTTTAATCTCTGAGTAACTGCAACCTACTAGTTTCTGCCTCTGTAACCAGGCTTGCTCAGCAGCTGTGGCAGGAACCAGCAGCTGTGGCAGGAACCAGGGGAGAATCGAGGTAACTTGCATGAGAAGGACTTCAAACCCGGAAGTCTGTACTGTATAAAAGATACTGAGAACAAAGGGGCTGAGCTCAGCTTTCGGAGAGGACCCGCTGAGCCCACACCGGTGCTGAATAAACCTTGCTTTTCTGCATCTCCCAGTGCCACTTGTCTCTTTCCTATGCCTTTTTTTTTTTTTTGTATTTTCCATAACAGAATAGTATTCCCTGGTCTTTTCTGCATGTTAAACTTTCCTTCTCCCCGATCTTTTCTTCTTCTCCTGACCTCTGAGCCAGTTATTCCACTTGCTTCTCCTTCATCAGAGCCACTTCCCACCTCTCTCTTCAAACTCTAGCAACATGGAACCAGCCGTCACCCCCGACTCTCGGAGCACCCTTCCCTTGCTGATCTGCTGCCCTTGACTCCCTGGGAAGATGTTACCTCCTCTTGGAAGCCCTCCCTGACTGTCCCCACATGCCAACAGAGTTAGTCCTCCTCCCTGCTCCTGTTCTCATCAGACATCACACTGATCTCATCTGCCTGGTCCCTCCCTGCACCTGACTGGCCACTCCTGTCACATGGGCACAGGGAAGAGTGACACAGGGCCCAGTTGCCCAATGCGGTGCCAGGACAGCCTGGACACTGGTGGAGGGGGAGAGGCTGGGTGCCTCCTACTCTTCCTCCCCGATTTCTCTTTCTTCGTCCCTCCTTCCCCTCATCCCCACTCCTCCAGCTCTGCGGGCTCTACTGCCTGGGGTGGGTGAACTCGCATTCTGATGTGGCTTGGCTAAGCTCAGCACTTTCCTTTTGAACACAATGAAAATCAAACAACACATGGCTCTCTGTCATTGTTAGAAAAGTCATAGGATGGAAAAGCTGCCTCTTTATCCCCCTCACCACCCCAGCAGGATTTTCCTATTCCTCAGAGCCAAAGCTCTCAGGGGAACTTAGAATTCTAGGATCTTGGAATCACAGGATAATGGAAGCTTAGACTGATGTAATCCTAGATTCCTACAATCATCGAATCACAGAAAGCCACAATAATGATATCTGAGTGTTCTGTTATGTTAAACCAGAGATTCCATTTGCAACATGGAATCTTTGTATATGGAATCCTACAATCCCCAGCACATTGGTGCCAAAAATGTCAAATTGGATCCAAGAGTCCACCACCTGCAGCATCCATGAAAAACTTTCTGTCCAGGGTCACACAGCAATTGACGCGGGGAAGGCTGTGGCCTCCCAGTTGGGAGCCTGACTTCCTCAGGACTGGCAGGAAGGCAGTCACGACGGGCAGTGCTAAGTCTGATCCTGGTTCTGGTGAGCCCTCAGTGTCCCCTCCTGGACAACCGCTCAACCTCCTGAGTGACTGTAAGTGACCCACAGCCTGTATCTGCTCAGTGTTCTAAGCTCTCTCCCTACGGGACATGGGCAGGGACTTGACTAGTGATGAGCTCTCTGAAAAGCTCCAGCGACCTGGTGAGATTCAGAGGTGGTGGCAGGGAACACAGGTAGCTGGAGACAAAGTGGGTACTGAGGACAGGGATCTCGAGCTCACAGGGAAGGGCACAGGTGAGACCTTGGTAAAGCCTTTCCTGAATAGTCACCTCCAACCCGAACAGCCTGCATGACAATAAATCTGAGCTGTTCATGAAATTGCTGGGCCTCACCTACAGAGTACAGGGAAGGACACTCTTGGCCCCCGGAGACCAGCCCCATCAGCTCCTGGTTATCACTTTTCCTCTGAGGCTCGGTTAATCCCTGGAGGACTAATTTTCTTGAAGGTAGAGCTTAAATTCATTCATTTTTTTTTTAACCTACAGCATAGAATGTACCAAAAGAACACAATACACACGAAGAATCAAGCATCTGAATCCACCTGCATTGGAAGAGACTGTGGGGGTCATCTGGTTCATTTGTCATGGATTCTTTCCAGGCTGTCATTAATGCTGCCCTTTCAGCCAACTCCCATGGGCTTAAGAGTCTTCTTCTAGGTCACAAAGTAAGGAACTTGACCCAACTTCTCCATCTCCCTCTGCCTGGCTTTCTTTTTCCCGTTTTCCTCCACAGGGTGGCATACGGTCTTCACCATCTCTGCCGTATTTATGCATGGAGGGAGAGGGGTTGAGGCTGGGGGGCCTCCTTTCAGGACATCAAAGTGGTCGCAGCCTCCTCGTGCCCTTGGTGGGAGGTCTGAAGGAGGCTGCCCCGTCAGCATGTGGGTGAAGTCAGGCTCCCTCCAGAGGGCCAGGCATGCGGGGCAGTGGGGGGTGGGAGGCAGGGCTGGGATCAAGTTGCCCTGAATGGAAACAAACTCCAACCCCAAACCAAACCCAAATAGAGATTCCAGGAGGAACTGGGTGTCCCAAGCCGCCCCTGGCGAGGCTGGGACAGGGAGGGTCAAACAATGAACTCAGGGCTCCAGGCTCCCCAGGCGAGTGCAGTTCCCAGGCCTGCGCTGAGCAGCCCTCCCTGGGAGACAGGAAGATACAATTCTGTCCTGGGAGCCAGCAGCCAGCCATGGGGGAGGGAGTTCTAGGCCTCTGTTTACGTCTGTCAGACAAATATCCACAGAGGGCTCAGCTGTCTCCCAGCCAGGAGCCCAGGAGACCAGGCCCATGCCATTGTGTCTAGGTTCACAGCATGAACACGTGGGCCCTTTAAAGGATGGTAGCAGGGCGCTAACCATCTCCTAGGGCACTGGATCAGGCAAAGATGATGCTCAGTCGGGGAGCTGTGGCCAGAGATGGGCTCCCATTTGGAAGTGTTTCTGGCTTCTGAGGGAAATGGTGTAAGGTAACCCTCTAGGCCCCATACTCAGGAGCGGGCTGAGGAGCACATGAGCTGGATGTTTTATTTAATGTCTTGGGACCCTGGGATAGGAGACAAATGGAGAGACTCTGCAAATGTGGAGGCTGTTAGACCTGGAGTTAGCTCTTTAGGAAAACTCACCCTCTCAATGTGCCTGACAGATGAGGCTGATTAGGTCCCCATTTGACAGATGAGGAAACAGAGGCACAGGGCTGAATGGGATGGGCAGGGGTCACACCCAGGGGCATGGGGGCCAAAGTTCCCCACTATGGCAGGTGGCCCAGGCATCTGCTCCCTGCTCTTTTCCACTTCACCAGGATGAAGAGTGTCACTCTGGGGAGGCTCCACGGCCTCTTGTGGTGGGGTTTAGGGATGTGCCTGTCACTTTTTCTTTATGCTGGTTTATATTCCCTCTGCACTACGGTTCTCCGCGGACCTGTATATGCCTGGTGTCTCACCATGAACTCATTTTTCCTCTTAATTTGATCAATCCTTGATGTTACCCGGTAGGCAGATATTCTCTGGGGCAAGCTTTGCCCAGAACTCCTTCCTCCCTACTGATGTCACCACTTCCCTGTCTTGTGTTCCGAGTAGGACAGCCTCAGAGGACAGCTCCAATGGTGGCAGAGCCCACCATGCTGCCACCATGCGGAAACATGGGCCCTGGCAGCTGTGCTTGCCCAGCCCTGCCTGGTCGTGACTCCTGACTGGGTCAGGGTGGACAAGTGACCTGGCTGGATCAGTTTGTAGTTCATGGTTCAGGGTCAGGTGTAGCTGTTATTGAGAGATGGTTGCAGGGAGAGCTGTGGGGTGTCATCTTCCCCCCAAGTCCAGGAAGCCAGCTGCAGGGAGAGGCAGTGATGGGAGGTGACACCCTGCCCACCTCAGCTCCTGGCTGCATTTCTGGCCCCCAGGAGACCGAGACTGGCCCTCATTCTGTATGGTGTTTCTACGGAGCACACCACATTCTTCGTATAAATAACCATTTGGCCTCCTGCACTCCAGTTTTAACAGAACAGTTGACTCATTGCAATTAGAATGGGGGGTGCCGCTAACCCCTTCCTTGGCATTCACTGTGGCAGCCAACAGTTTTGTCCCCTTTCTGAGACCTCCCCTCTTGGTGTCTCTGTCTCTGTCCCTTCAGGGCCATGCTCCACTTCACCCACCCACACTCACACCTATTCCTACTGCCCAGCCATGTCCTCCCACTATCATTTGCCCTCCTAATCCCACCTGGAGCCACCTACCTTACAGGGGACACCAAACTCCAATACCTCTTGTATGCCACCAAATATTACCCCTAAAGGCACACCCCCAGTGATCCACTTCCTCCAGCCACACCCACCTACTTACAATTACCACCTAGTTAATCCATTCATGTGGATTAAGCCACAGATTAGGTTGCAGTTAGCATAATCTAATTACTGACCTCTGACCATTCTTGTATTGTCTCACACCTCATATCCAAGCCACAACATATCCCCAGGTTTTTTATTAAATTTTACTTTGAGATAGGGCCTTGCTAAGTTGCTGAAGCTGGCCTTGAACTTGCAATCCTCCTGCCTCAGCCTCCCCAGCAGCTGGGATCGTAGGTATGTACCACCACGCCTGGTTTGGACATTTCTTTTAATTCCACAACATTGCTGAGCCTTCACAGCTGGTGTGTGGGACACTAGCCAGTCTTCACCTCCTTCCTTCCCACTGATATTACCACTTCCCTGTCTTGTGTCCAGGTAGGATAGCCTCAGAGGACACCCAGAGCAGGGACCATCTGCACAGCTCAGGTGGTGGCAGGGCTGTGGGGTCAGAGGCAGGGGATGTGTTCTAGTCCCACTCTGCTGTGAACCCACTGTGCCACCTTGGGGGAAGAATGTTCTTGCTACCTGCTACTATGACACAGAAGTCCGTTCCAATCACTCTGCCTGCTGTGAGGATGCAGAGAGGAGGCAGGGGCCTTCCAAGGATCTCCCTCTGTCCCCGTGACTCTTGGACAGCTGGCTGGTGGTCACAGCTGACCAGTGACTGCCCTGATCCCCACTAACCACCTTGGCCAGCCTAGCTCTCTTGTCACCTGTGTGGCTTCTGCTGCTGTTCAGACTCTTGGGCAGCCAGACTTCACTCCCCACCTCTGGAGCCATGCTGCACCTGGAAGGGTGGCCATGAGACCCTCCCTCTGCAAGGCCTTCACAGCTCTCCTTTCCCTCCATCTGTGGCCTGCCCTGCTCTGGTCTTCCTTCTCCACCGCCAGTCCTCAGATGTCCCTCTCCTCCTTCCCTACTCACAGCTTCATGCTGCGCCTATTCCCAGGGGCTTTTCTCCAGGGAACTGTTCCCCCAGTGCTATGATTCTCCACACTGCTTCCAACCAAAAGCAGGGGACATTCCTCATAGAATGGGTCCTGGGATCCAGAGTCCCTGGACTCCTCAGTGACTGAGGGACTGAGGACAGAGGGGTTGCTGGGGTCCACTGTGAGTTGAATTCCAATCCCCCCCCCAAATGATGAAGTCCTAACCCCCAGGTCCTTGTGAATGTGACTTTATTTGGAAATCAGATCTTTGTGGCTGTGCTCAATTAAGTAGAGGTCATACTGGATTACAGTGGGCCCTGAATGGGTGGGACTGGGGTCATTATAAGAAGGACAGAGACCCAGGGAAGAATGACATGGGGCAACTGAGACAGAAATTGGAGTCAAGAGTTGCTTGAAGTCAGGGATTGCTGGGGGCCACCAGAAGCTGGAAGGGCAGGGAAAACTTCTTTTCTAGAACCTTCCGAGGGAGCAGCGCTCTGCCAACACTTGGATTTGGACTTCTAGCATCCAGACGGTGGGAGTTAGTTTCTGTTGGTTTAACACTAACACTAACACCAGGCCTGGCAGCAGCTTCCCTCCCAGCCCTGGGTGCTCTTGGAAACGGTGGAATCAGATCCCAACTCTCCCAGCTCGCAGCTCTTCTTGGGTTCCCTGTTGCCCTGGTATGTGGGAACCTTTCTCACCACTCCAACAGATCTCTCTGGCTCCTTCTCCCTCTGCTTGCTCTCTGCCTTCTCTCATTTTTGATTGTGTCCTCTCTCTCTGTGCTTATGCTGTGTCAGAACACATCTTGGCCCAGTTCACTACTGCTAAAACTTCTCTGGGTTCCTGAAATAATAACAGACACTTCTCGTGGCCTGCCTTGCAGGCCAGGCACAATACTTCCTATGAATCACTTAATTCACAGCTTACCTTTGAGAGCTGTGTGGCCTTATCCCCATTTTACAGAATGGGGATAAGTTTCCCTAAACTAAGACCCAGACAGGGCTCCATAAGCTTGCGCCAGTTAGAAGGGACATAGGGTCAGGCTGGGTCCCACTTGGCTCCTCTGTTGCCCCATGATTCTGCCATTCCCACCTGGGGAGCCCTCACCTTCCCCAGGAACATCTGTTCCTGGAGGCCTCCAGCTGCTGCACGTTTCGGGATAACAAATTATGCTGTAACAAGAGGTGAAATCAAATGCGGGCCAAATAGTTTTCCACAGCAATTTCATGCAAAATAATTCCAAGGCATCCGTCTTCCTCACTGTGTGGGGTGAGGACACATGGAGACAGGAGGATGGAGGAGCCAGAACCCAACTGGCTCTCACAAATAAATAAACAAAGTACAGACGACATCATGGCCAGCAGGCGGCTGCAGCATAAATCAGGACTTTTATGGGGCGGGTGGCCTGTCAGGGACCAGACCCCCTACCTGGTCTCTGAAAGAGAATGCCAGTGGATGTCTTTGTGATCCGGGTCAGGACCACTCACCAATACACCCACTCAGGGTTCCCTGCCAGGACCTTGGGCCCCCCTGGCAGCCCCCAGAGGGTTACCAAGGGTGATTCCCACATACATACCCACCCACTGATTTTCTCCTTCTCTCTGTACTCCATGTTAGCAAGCACACTCTAGAAATTTCCTGAACGATTACATCTGCTCATCTCTTTCCTCCTTTCCACCTCTCTCACACCTGCTTCCCATAAGAATTTCTCAGCTGTGTCTGTGGCATGGAGGTCATCCCTTCAAGATTCAAAGCCCCTGGCTGGGGCACCTGATTGGCTAGACTAAGAAGTGGATGGGATCGAGGGGAGATTGGCAGCTAGGCGGCCAAACCTGCCTCCTGCCAAGACTCTTTCAGAGGAGGACTTCCCCACCACCAGAAGCTGGTGTGGAGGTAGGCAGCCAGACAACCGAGGCCCTGCGTCTCCTGGAAGTGCCTGCACCTCTGCCCAGCTCCCTTCTATTTGTGCCTCACTATCCTCTAGCATGTTCTAGGAAGATCCCTTTCTCCCAAAGGCTCGTGGCTTGCTGACTAGGCCAGTGGTTCCGTCACCCCCAAGCCCGTCACCCCCAAGCCCGCCACCATTTTCCCTTCTAGGTCCTGCAGTGAGCAAGTGTTGGATGAATAAGAGCTGCGACTGACCCCCATTTTCTGTTCCAATGATCATTACAGCTTTTTACCCCATTCATTTATTTTTTAAAAAATTGTTAAAATGCACAAAATATCAAATTTACCATTAGTGACATTAACACATTAATACACAGTACAAGCATCAGCACTATCTAGCTCCAGAACATTTTCGTCACCCTGAAAAGGAAAACCCCCTACCCACGATGCAGTAACTCCCCAGGCCCCAGGCCCTGGAAACTACTGGTCTCCCCACAGCCTTTGAATGATAACTAACATCAACAACACAGCATGCCATTACCCCCAACTCAGGAAACTGAGGGCCACATGAGCAGGCATGCGTGCGCGCGCACACACACACACACACACACACACACACACACACACACACACACAGCTTGCACAGTGGGGCCCCACCCAATGTCCACAGAGCATGTGTCTTGGGTCTCTCTCTGAGCCAGTTCTGGCACCTTCGAGGGGAAGCCAAGGCCCACTCCTGCGACTCCGGGCTTCTTTCCTTGGTAGGTGTGAAGGAAGGGATGGAGCTAGTCCTTCGGAGTGCAGTCTTGGTCACCCAGTAAATCTAGGCTGTTGATTGACAGCTGAGAAGGCCTCAGGAGATGGCGCAGGTCAGGCAGGGAAGGTGTGGGGAGGGTGCCAGCGGGCATGTTGGTTTTGGCCCCTGGGCAGAAGTTGACACTGTTCTCCAGGGCTGGCCCGTGGTGGGTTTGGTTATATACATAGTCCCTCCGGTCACACCTCTGGGCCTCTGCACAGTTTCCTGTGGCTGGACTCTTTCCTCCCAAACTTCTCTGGCCTGTGGCGCCTACTAATTCTTCAAAACCCACTCGGTGGCACCTTTTCCCCATGCACAGGACAGTGATCTCAGCAGCAGATTCTCCATGGGGCAGCCAGGGCATTGGGGAGCTTCAAGTCTGCCCAGGGAGTCCAGCCTGAGGCCCATGGTGACCATCTGTGATTGAGGGGCCCCTTCCCTGGGCCCCAGCATGTGCTTCCCCATCAGAGAGCCTTCCTCCCTGTGTGGGGGTGTCTGATTCCCCCACTATCCCTCCAGCTCCTTGAGATAAGAGTCTGCACAGCACAGCATCCTGGTGCAGAGGCAAATGGTTTCCCTGAGATATTACTTACACACCATACAGTTCTCCTAATTAAAGCGCACAATTAATGGTTTTTTGGTAGAGTGCATTATTCATCTTTTAAAAGTTATGGTAAAATACATAGAAATAAAATTTTCATTTTAATGATTTTTAAACCTACAACTCAATACCATTTACCACATCTATCATGTGGTCCAACTGCAAGAGCCCAAGGCTCTGGCTTCAGGTAGCCCTGGCTCTGTTCTGGTTCATCTACTCACAGCTGTGTGTCCTCACCTCCAGGGCCTCACTTACCCACCTGGAAATGAGGGTTCCTGGGGCTGCATCAGATGGTCATGGCGAGGATTAAATAAGGCTGTGGAGCCCTGTGCACATGCCACTGCCGCGGAGCCTGACCACCAAGTACCTTGTGGCCTCAGGGAAGTCTCTAGACCTCTCTGGCCTCAGGCCCCAGCTTTAACAAGTCAGTTTGGCCTGGCTCACCTGAGGGTCTACTGCTCCCGGGTCTGTGCAGTCCGAAGCCCCGCCCTCACTGTGCTGTTAGTCCCCAGACTCACGCCTCCTCTGAGAACTTCCCCACGCCCCAGCCACCCAGGAACCCATGAACCATGTGTCATGGCCACAGGTGACTGGACCTGGAAGGATGTGTGACTCGAGAGAATTTGGACCTGGGATTCTCACACCTGTGTGTACTCTGGGGTGCTGGAGCTGGCAGTGGAGACGGGCAAGACGTATTGGGGTCTGAGCTCTGCTGGGGGAGAAGACAGTCATGGGGGACAGTGTGGGAGCAGGAGGCAGAGGCAGATCTAACACAGCAGGCCAAAGAAATGGGACTCTATCCTGGGAGAAGTGGAAGTTTGTCATTCTCCAGGATCCCATGGCGAGGGAATCTGACAGAGTCCTTGGGCTGTGTGGCTGTGGGCCAGTGCAGGTCTCCCTCGAAGCTTCCATTTCCCACTGATATTGGGACTGGGCTCAGTGGTGGCCAGGCCTTTCCAGCACTGGTCTTCCCTGACAAAAAGATGTGAGACCAGGGCTGAAGCAGGGAGAGCTGGGGAGGCCCAAAGAGCTCCGTCCATCCCCGCAGCTGCTCCTGTCAGTGCATGTGAAGGCCGGCCCCAGAGACCAGAGGGATGCCGTTCCAGGTGTGCATGGTAGGACAGGGGACTGGGAACTCCAGGGTCCCTGGAGGCAGCCTGGGGGCTGCAGCTCCTCCAGGCTTAGGCCTTGTGCCAGATATAGCAGGGGCTTCCCTTTCAGTCTACAGAGCTGCAGAAAACCCTTCAGACTGAGCCCCAGCCAGGAGGCCCTCCTATGCCGCAGGCCTGAGGGCCGGGGTCCGTGCAGCTCCAGAAAACAACGCAGTGCTGGCTCCTCTGCAGGCCCAGGCCTGGTCCATCTTCCCCGAGATTCAGACGCTGGGCCTGTCCAACGGTCATGTTGATCAGCCAGTAGGATGAGGGAGTTGACAGGAATGGACTGTGTTCTTTGAGCTGACATTTGCTTTCTGTGACTGTGTTTCCAGCCCCTGTAACCTGGGAATAGCAATTCCTGTCCCTTGTGCAGCTGTTGTGAGGCTTAGATGAGATGATGCATCATGCTTAGCCAATGCTCTCAAAATGGCAGCCATCACTCCAGCAACCCAGACTGGGCCCTCTAGGATGGGCAGAGGACAGCACCAGGGAGATATACAGGGAGAGGTGGTGAATCCCAGGAGGTCAAGGGAGAAAGAGAAAATCCCTTACTTTGGGGTGGAGGCACCTTGCCTCCTATATCCCTTCCCATTTGGGCTTTGGGTCCTGCCTGAATTTCCCCAACTCCTGTTTCCATGTGGGACATCTGCTTCTGCTCACAGGAGCCACCAGGCACGATGGGGCAGGAGCAGATTCCAGCTCCATCACCTGCCCGGGGTGTGGTCTTGGGCCTTAGTTTCCCCACCTGCCAAACGGGAATAATGCCATCCACTAAATTCAGATGGGAATGGACTCAGATGAGGTGATGGAGGTGAAGGTGTGTACACAGGTAATGGGATTAGGGCCTGAGAGTTAGGGGAGAGCAGGTGGGAGGCCTCAACATCACTGCTGTAGAGAGGGGAGAAGGATGTGCCACTGCCCACATACATACAGAGCATGGGAGAAGGTGTCCGCCAGTTGCAGGCTCAGCCCCAGGATGGCCCCCACACCCCTCAGGGCGAGCATGAGTGTGGTTGCCATCTCATTTGAGAGGCGTCATTCAGGCAACTGCCCAACAGAGCCCAGCAGAGCCTCAGAAGAGCCCCCGTCTCCAGCCAAGCCACACAACTCTACCAGCAGGTCCCCCAGTGCACCAGGCAGCGGGGACCTCCGTCACAGAGCCATTTCCTCAGGCTGGGTGCTCAGCCAGCAGGGAGGCTCATTTACCCTCCTTGTCCAGAGGAGTCAGGCTGTATTTTGAGAGGATGAGAAACAGATTTTGCTGGGTCCTGCCTGCCAGGCTCCCGCCTTTTCAGCTCTCAAATTTCTTCTGGGGTCCCTTTTGCTCTTGCACAGCCACAGAGCCCAGTGAGAGTCTATGGTGTCTATGGTGCCCTGAGTCAGGTGGGATGGCACATGCCTGTAATCTCAGCTACTCAGGAGGCTGAGGCAGGAGGATCACAAGTTTGAGGCTAGACTCAACAACTTAGTGAGACCAACCTCAAAATAAAAAATAAAAAGGGATGTGGGTGTAGCTGTAGCTTAGTTCAATTCCCAGTGCCAAAAAAGGAAAAAGAAAAAGAAGCCCTGATGCCAGGTTTCCATACCCCACCCCTATTCACCCCCCAGATGATGCCCCTGTGTAGTGAACATCCTGTACAACTGGGCTCTGCCCATCCCTCTCTGCTCCTCCCTTTCAGCTGGGAGGAGCTCTATCCCTGAGGCTCTTCAAAATTGTGCAGGCAAGAGGTACCCTCTCTCCAGTACCAGCACCCTTTTCTCCCCACCCCCCACCCAGACCAGCCCAGAGCTCCTCCCCACTCTGTGTTGGGTTGCCCTATGGGGCCTGGGCAGAGGGAAGGACCATACCCAAGTTTCTGGACCTTCCAGAATTTTCCAGTTTAGCTTCTGCCTTCTGGATCCACACTCCAACTCTGATGGGGCACCAGAGCTCCCTCTCTTCCTGCGGATAGGGCTTAGCAGCCCTTACCCCTAGTGGTCTCTTCTTTGAAGGCCTCTCTATGTTCCTGACAGAGATGGCACAGTCTGTCCACTCCAGCCGCCATGCTGATCTGGTTCTATAGGTGCCCACTGGAAATTTGTCACCCCAGGACAAAGTTGGAGCTCATTACTCTGTCCCCAAGGCCCTCATGCTGGGCCTGTGTTTTCTTCCAGCCTTACCCCAAAGCCCTCTCTTTACTCTTCTGGGCTCCAGTCAGGGGGAGCCTTCAAGTCCCAGGAGGCTATGGATGCCACATGGGTGACATTCAGCCCTCCTGTCACTTCCCTCACGCAGCAGATACCAGCACTTTACCCAGAGTCTTCACAGCCATTAGCTCTTTCAAATCTCACTACAGCCCTGTGAGGGGAAGAGCCACAGGGCTGAGATTTCACATCTGTGCCACCAACTTTGACATCTGGCAATCTACCCTCTCAGAGATGCTGAATGAACCAAGGTTGGCTATGACGGGTGGGTGGGTGAACTGGTGTCTTATCCATCTGGGCTACTGTAACAAAATACCACAGATTGGGTGACTTTAAAATAACAGAAATTTATTGCTTACAGTTCTGGAGTCTGGAAAGTCCAAGATCAAGGTGCAGACAGATTTAATATGCGGTGAGGTCCCTTTTGGCTCATAGTCAGCTATTTTTTTGCTGTGTCCTCAGACGGCAGGAGAAATGAGGGATCTCTCTGGGGTCCCTTTTATTTTTTTAGGGCTGGGAATCAAACCTAGGGGTGCTCAACCACTGAGCCACATCCCCAGCCCTTTTATTAAAAATTTTTTTGAGACGGGGGCCTTGCTGATTTGCTGAGGCTGGCTTTGAACTTGTGATCCTCCTGCCTCAGCCTCCTGAGTCGCTGGGATTACAGGTGTCCACCATTCCTGGTTTGGGGGCTCCTTTTATAAGGTCATATAAGCTTCACTCTTATGACCTACTCATTTTTAAAAGCCCCCCCGCCCCCAACCACCACCACACACACTCTCCTGAGACCATCACACTGGGGAAGAGGTTTCAACATATGACTTTGGAGAGGGCACATTTAGATCACAGCAGATGGACATATGCGGAATGAATGGGTGACCTGATGGACAGCTAGGGCATGGATGCAGGGCAGGAAAAGTTGAATGTGCTAGAATCTGTGCAGCCCAGGGAGTCCACTGAAGGGGGTGCTAGGGAAGCAGCCTGTGTTCTCTGGGGGACCAAGAGGGAAGGAAGAGACTCCAGGAGGGAACAGGGCCCACTGGGAGGCAGCAGCCGCAGACGCCCCTTTCTCCTGGTTAGTCAGGCAATACTCAGCAATGATGAACTTGGCTTCTGCCAGGACGCCCCAACTCACCCAGAAAACACCACACCACCCCTCTCTGCTCCCGCTGCCCACACCTCTGCAGGCTTGAGCTGCAGGTAAAGTATAGGGGCAGGAGGTGAGTCAGGCAGCCTACCCTGGCGGTGAGGGCTTAGCATGCTCCATCATGTGGGCCCAGATTTAGATTTCTGTGTTCTAAAACTTCTACCATGAGGTAAGTCAGGGCTTTGGGTGGCAGGGAAGGTTTTAGTCTGAATATCCTTACTGAATAATCCTTGTCCAAGAGAGACAGAGACAGGTGGGCTGTGGAGCCTTGCCAGGAGAAGGGTGGGGAGGTGAAGAGTGACCAAGAGCTGGAGAGCAGCGACATCTCTCAATCAGGGCTGACCTCACCCCTCCCCTTCTCCAGCCTCTTCCCCCAGCTGGATATGAACCCGGGTAGGCCCATGTCTGTGTGTCTGTATGTGTGTAAATATGACTCTGACCTGGGTAGGACGCTTCAAAAAGTTAAAACTTATAAAAGGCTGGGTGCAGAGCCTGGCGCTTGGTAAATTCCCTATCAATATCAGCAGCCATTACAAAGGAAGAGAGTGAACGGGCTAGGACTCAGGCTAGGGGTTACCTCATAAGTCAGGCTGCCTGGGCTCATGGCCGGGCTCCTGGGACCACTGTCTAGGAGTTAGGATGATTAGAGGCAGTGGTTGCTGTGGGTCTCTGTCCACTCAGTTTTGGTCCTCAGAGGTAACAGCGTCTACAGGCCTGGTGAGCACCCTACCTCAGCGCCCCACACCCTCGGTCCTCAAGGCACTCCACCCCCATGGACAGAACCCTCTTTGCTTCACAGGAAACATGCCCTAATTCCTGTCCCCCAAGTCACCTGATCTATTCCTGTTTTTTGCACCACATCCCTGGACCCCATGGTAACTGTCCCCCTCCCTCCTCCCTAATGAGCACCTCCCCTCTTCAATTACCCCCTCCCGTTCCCAGGGGACACATGCACTTGTCCCTTCCACTTGCTCCTGGCCCTGTCCATCCTAATCCCCAAAGAGATAATGACTCAGTAATCCACTTGTTAAAATCCCTTAAAGAACTTTTGAAATTCTTTTTCCAGAGTTATGCTTTGAAGATTTTGATCTTTCAGTATTTTAAAATTTAGGAAATTTGATCTTTGGGGATTTTGACATCCTGGATTGTGTTTGGGGGGATTACGGTCCAAACCCGCTCCTGCCGCTCTCTGACACTGCCACCGCTGCCCATGTAGCTTTGCGGGACTTTCAGCCTTGGTTTCCTGTTCCCTCTGAACTGGAAGGAAGTGAGTTGTTCTTAGTGGCCTTAGGGCCTCCGTGGGTCCTCTCCTTTGTTTTGAATGTCACCTGGGGTGGTACTCTCCTCTTCCCCAAATGAAGCAAGCCTCAGGCTGCCATCCAAGAGCTGTGGGCCAGAGCTCAAGATGGGGACAGGGGAGGGGAGGGGTAGAGAAGGCTGCAGACCAGGTCTGGGGACTGGCCTCAGGCTGTGGGTCCTCAGTGCAATCCCTTCAGAGATTTCAGAGACAGCAACCTGACCCACTGTGTAGCATGCATATAGGGCCCCTGTTTACTCCCACGGTCACAGAATTCCTTGGACAGGGGCTCTACCTCACAGACAGGAAGACCCAGGCCCCAAGGCAGGAAGGAGTCTGCCTAGATTCACAAGCTGGGCTGCACCTAAGGCGGAACTCAGAACTTGTGGGAATTCCATGACTTCACGTTCCTTGTCACTGACCGACAGTACCCCCTGCACAGGATAGTCATTGGGTCCACCCCATGTGGTGTAGGCCTAGAAGGGTGCAGGGCCCTGCATTCTCCCTGCTGACCTCAGTTGCAGTGGCACCGACAGCCCCTGAACGTCTCCCCTAGCAGCCAGGCTTGTAGCCTAAGATCCCACCATCGGAGCCCCCATATTTGGGTAAAGCATGTATCCAAGGGCCCTCGTGCTGAGAGGGACAGAAAGACAAGAATTACAGGCATGTGCTGTCCTCAGATTCCCAGAACAGCCGAGGAAGGAGCCTGGGGAGCAGTGAGGGGCAGGCGGCCAGAAACGGAGAGGCGCTTGCTGGGATCACAGAGCGTGGGGCTGTCAGGCTGCAGAACTAGGCCTGCTTCCTGGACCCCAGTTGCCCTCCCCTGTCCCTCCATGCAGCCCCCCTGCCACTCTCATGCATGGTCCGGGAGGAGGAAGGCCTGGAGGGACAGGCCCAGCCCTCTGATGAAGACAGGGTACGGGGAGCATGGGAACACCTGCCCCCACCAGGGCCACCCTTAGAGAGGGTGCCGCAGGCTGCCGCAGATTAATGGTGCAGAGGCCACTCATTTCCTCTGGCCTGGAAACAGGCTGCACCACACAGCCCCCCATTGTTGGCAGCTCTTATCTCGGGAAGTTCTGCCTGCCCCATCCGGAAGAGGCAGCTCGGCCCCCATGCCCCTGGCTTCACCTTTCGTTGCCTCTGGGAAGTGGAGAGCTTGGCAAGGCTCAGGTCAGCCAGGCCCTCCCCCCCAGGAGAAGCAACGGAGCACCCAGGAGAGTCGAGTGGGGCAGGGCCCGGGCCTCAGCTGGGCTCAGGAGGGCAATCCTAGGAGGGTCAAGGACAACGCGATAGGGTAACACTAGGCAGGACAGGGAGATAGTGATAGGGCTGCACTCGGGGACCCCCTGGGACAGGGCAGGACAGGGCAGGGCAGGACAGGGCAGGACAGGGCAGGACAGGGCAGGCTGCCATCTTCCTCTGCTTAGAACCTCCCCTTTAGGAAGGCTCACGGCTTCTGGTTCCATTCTAGGATGCAGCTCAGAAACAAGCAGCTCCTCCAGGAGCCTTCCAGGACACCCCCCCCCTAGGGGGCTCAGTCCCCAACACATCCCCTCTAGAGCCTGGAGAACCCTGGGTGGGTGAAGGTCACCCACTAGACTGCACTGCTTTGATGGCAGAGACCCTGTGGCTGCAGGTCTCACCCCCCCTTGCCCTTTCCAGCCTGGTAAGAAGAGGATCCACTGAAGCTGGCTACAGCTCCTCCCCTTTCCCACTTCTCCCACAGTCACCTGAGCCCCTCCCCACAGACCTGCCCTGTGATGGATCCAGCATCTCTTTTCCTTCTGCCCTCCTGCCACCATGCTTTTGAACAAGGACACCCCTCCACCCAGAATGCACTTTGCACATCTCCCCTGGCTGAATCTCAGCCGTGCTTTAAGGATTCTGAGGTGCCAGCCCTCCTTGAGGCCCCTCTGTGCCCACACCATGCACAGATGCCACTCTTCTACCAGAGCAACTTTAT